>NW_022987709.1:1530344-2108376 GCF_902827165.1 Trematomus bernacchii
CACAGAGAGCAATGCATCCATTCCCATTCGTTTTACACCCGGAAGTAAGTATTCTCCTTACTGTCGATTGATTTTACAGTGATATCTGCACTACTCATTGACTCAAAAACACCAGATTATCCTTGTTAATTACACAACATTGATTGGTTTAAATTGTGTACAATGCTTTTGTTCCTCAGCTATTGTTCCGCTTTGCCTCAAGCTCTGTGATTGGTTGACCTCCAACTGCATTCCATATGGAAAAAAAACGTTTCGTAAAAGATCAAATCATACTTTATTCAGCAGTGCTTGCTTTACTCTTTGAAAGTCATCACATGAATGCATTGTAATGAATGGTTTGGCTGCATTAAACATTACACATCTGTCGTAGTTCTTTATTTATCTACAGAGATCGGGCCTCAGAATAGACCGGAAACTATTCTTTTACCATTCGGTTTTAATTTCACAATAAAGTTAGTAGTAATAATTTGTTTTGATATTATTGTTTTTTATTAACGACTAGACCGCTGGGTCATGTTAAGACCATCTTTTCTGTGTTGCTGTGGGTTTTTTATATCGCTTTTGTGTTACAAATATCAAAACAATAACAGAATATATCCGTCGTAAACTAAACCAGAAACAGCAGTATATTTTATTTTGTTAACACTGTAAACTTGACAGCTTTTTAACCCGCACCTCCTACTGGTTAAAGCACGTTATTACACGTTTAGAGTAATGCAATGCAGGTAGATTGTGTTGCTTTTTAATGACTGTTTTAAAATGCCTTTTTCTTAATGTCTTTCATTTTTGTAAAGCACTTTTGAATGTGTTATATTTGATGAAAACATTTAAATATTAAGAGTACATACTCTTAATATAGTGGGAAAGTGGAAGGTCAATGATATAAATAATATAGAATAGAAAATATCAAGAAGATACTGTAAGTGATCTCTACAATAAAACTAAAAGAATACTTTAGGTTAAGGTCTTCTTTTAAATAAGAAAAAAGCTTTGGGGGTATCTACAGATATTAAGCCTGACAAAGTACTTAACGTCTAATATATTGCATGGTTTGTTTTGGAACTTGACAATCAACTTTCCTGCAATGTTAACTATGTTGAAGCACTTATTTTAACTGATATTATACTCTTATAAGTTGTATGTAGATAGTATAAGAAATGTGCAGAATATGTTTAATGGTGGAGGTACACAGATATCGATAGATGTCTTGTAATGCACTGTTGAGGAACCTGTGACCCAAGTTTTTCATTCATTGCATAACTACACCGTAGTTGTGTATATGATATGTCAATGAACCTTAGAAAATCTTGAAATCTTGAAAGGGATGTGCAAAATAGCCATTATATACAGTTTTTAATGAACTATTAGTAGAGAATAATGAGTAATGAATATACTTTATAGGGATCTGCAGATAAATATTTAGCCTTCTCAAGCACCCACTACCAAATATCTCACCTGATTGTTGGCACTTGACAATCACCTTCACTGAATTTTACTCAGGTGTAACTAAAGTCTGATTTAAGGGTTGTTTATATTTCACATCATTAATCCAAATCTGTAAAGTAACTAAAATAAATGTAGTGGAGTAAAAATACCAGGTTAACCTTAAAGAAAGCCTTCAGGATTATAAAAGACCCCCATCACCCCAGCCACAAACTGTTCTGTCTGCTGCCGTCTGGCAGGCGGTACCGCAGCATCCGGACTAAAACCACCAGACTCAGGGACAGCTTCATCCCACAGGCCAGAAGACTATTAAACACCTGAACTCTGAAACAACATCCATAACATTCATCTGGCTGCTACTTAGAAATTATTTATCTAATATATCATATTCAATCACTTGTATATAGACTCTTATTGCACTATTTTACTTTTTACTATTTTACTATTTTTCTTTTTGTATTTAATGCACTATTTTGTCTGTGTATCTGTTTTATTGTGTTGCACTGTTGGAGGAGCCTGTGACCTAAAGGGGGGGGGGGGGGGGGGGGGAGTAGGACACGTTCTAAGCACATGGTGTAGTCCCATAGCTGGGGATTCTGGGTAGTGTAGTGTCTTCTGCCATCCACACACTACGAACAAATATTTGTTTCTCCGTATCGAAAGGGGAAAATACAAAAGCATTGCACACAATTTAAACCAATCAATGTTGTGTAATTAACAAGGATACTCTGGTGTTTTTGAGTAGATGAGTAGTGCATTTGACACAGCTGAAGCTCTGGTCTTCCTTAAAAACTAACTAATTTAATAAAAATCACAGTTGTATTACACACAATGCACTGTTTTTTGAGAACACAAATTCGTAACTAATGCACCATAATACATTCTGACGAAAAATAAAAATGATTATGAATACAAATAAAATAAAAGAAGCCTCCCGTGAGTTACTACAAGCTATAAAGTAGATTTTAAAAACGTTTTATAGAATAAAAGCTCACTGCGGGACGTTGTAGAAATGCGTGTGTTCACCACGACAAAGGAGCCTCATTCACTTTACATTGGGGTTGTTTGTGTGGTGCAGACACGTAAATGTAGCAAAGTTCGTGACTCCACCACGCACTGCGGTGTTAAGGAGTTGTGGTGGAGTCACGCATTCTGGTGAGACCAGGTTGAGAAAAACTGCCGTTGCAGGAAAGACGGCCGGCAAAAATCAACTGACTGTGTGAACGTGAAAATTAATAGAATATCCCCTCCCATCTTCAGAGCAATCTGACTATTATAACATTAGCGTTAAGAAAGCTTACTTAAATATCTGCCACAACATAAGTAACCGGATCAGAGTAACATTACGTACAGTCCGCGGCACTGTGAGTGCAGACGGCGATGTGTCCCATTATCATTCATATCATATCACATCATAATGTATCATATATTTCCTTATTTGAGTCAGCTTCTTGAGCCGTATCTGGCCGTGCAACACTCACAGTGTCACATACTGTATGCAGAAGTATTATTTTAAGCAACACATTAAGTTGACGAAACACTCGAGTCAAATGTAATTCATTTTAGTTAATGTACGCATTCAAACGCTTTTTCTTTTACCAGCTGTATTCACCTTGCAGGTGCAGCTATGTGGCTTTTATCCTGGATAAAGTGTTTAAGTCATGGATGTTTAAAGTTTAACTTCTTCATATGTTTTCCTCCATGGCCCGTTCTCATTTCATCAAATGTCCCTCCTCGACTCCCCTCCTCGACTCCTATCCTCAAGACTTAGTCTTGAGGATGATGCACAGGAGATACGAGCGGAGGAGCCGAGGAGGGGAGCCGAGGAGAAAGGAGGGGAAGCAGCAGGCGGTTAGAGAAATGAGAACTCCTCTCCTCTGAGCGGTCATTTTAAAGAGACGTCCATTAATGATGACAGGAGGCACAGCAGCCCTCTGTCTGATGGACAGATGTGTTCATGACGACTTATATATTTACTTTGAATTCATTCACAGTGCGGTATAATGAGACAATAACAGGCTAGGCTACACACACACACACACACACACACACACACACACACACACACACACACACACACACACACACACACACACACACACACACACACACACACACACACACACACACACACACACACACACACACACACACACACACACACACACACACACACACACACACACACACACACACACTTTCAGAATCAAACAGAGCACTCTCATAATAACGTAACACTATCAGAGACTGGATATATCCCCCCCCCTCTCCCCTTTCTGGTCGCTACAATGAGGGAAATAAATGGGCCAAAAGTTTTATTTACAAGTAAGCAGAGGACACCAAACCAACTGAGACCTGTCTGTCCGCTGCATCTACGCACACACTGTACCACACACACCTACACCACACACACGCACCTACAGCATAATCAGGCTACAGCCGTTGTGTATTTTATTATGTGAAGCACTAAATGGTTTTAGAAAAATATCGACTTTGTTTGTAGATATCTACTAAACTAAGGCAAATAAAGAGAGTAGGCCTGTTATACTGAGTGATATCTATTTTACACACTGCTCTGCTTTCTGCACGGACCTCACAGCTGTTCTCACTGGAAACATCGCGTCGCGATGAAAGCAGTTAATAAAATAATATCCAGGGGATGCATGCAGAGCTGTCATTGGCTGAGATCAGTCCGGCCGTGCGTCTCGACTCTTTGAAACATCACTGTTGCCGGAAATGCATCCACGAAGGAGCCGTGGAGGACCGTGGAGGACCCATCAGTGTATCCTCGGTTATAGCTCCTCCAGAGAGCCTCCTCGACGCTCGATGCTCGGTCCTCGATGTGCATTTCGAGAAATGAGATGTCCTTCAACATGGCGCGCTAAAATTCATTTCCGGGTCACTACCGGAGGACCGAGGAGTCGAGGAGTCGAGAAGGGACATTTGATGAAATGAGAACGGGCCCTTGTGTCTTCTCTGTTCCTTCTTCCTGTGTTTGCCTTCCTGTCGTTAGTTTCCCTGGTGTGTCTGATTGTCTGATTGTGTTCACCTGTTGCCCTTGTGTTTCTGCCTCCCTTACCCCAGCTGTGTCTTGTCTTGTGATTACCCCTCTCTGTATTTAGTCTTGTCTTCCCCTGTGTGCCTTGTCGGTTCATTGTTTGTTTGTTTGTCCTCCCTTCACGTCACGTTTCATGTTTTTCTCTCCGGTCTTCCTCCATGTTTTTCACGCTCAGTTTTTGTGTTATTGTTTTCCTGAGCTACCGTTTTGATTCATGCCATGTTTTGTTATCAGCTTTTAAATAAAGCTCGCTTTTTGTTTCTAAACCTTTTTCCGTTTTTGTAGTCTGCATTTGGGTCCTACCTTTTCCGCGATCTTACAGTGATCGTAACAGAATGAACCGACCAGAATTGGACTCAGCAGATTCTGATTTTTTGATTCTCCAGGCGGAACGTCTTGGGTACTCTCTAGAGTACCTTTTTTATACCTGGTATGACGCCACATCTATACGGGGTGGAGTGGCTGCTTTGAAGGAGGCACGCCAGGAGGTTGCTCGCAAGCCCTGGCTCAGGGGTTTGTTGCCTGAGTGGCTACATCTTTTTACATGTAGTCCTGGAAACTTTTCTCAAGCCTCTAACCCTTTCCTGGGATCCGACTACTGTCCTGTTGGAGGTCCA
Source organism: Trematomus bernacchii (assembly GCF_902827165.1). Classification (NCBI taxonomy): domain Eukaryota; kingdom Metazoa; phylum Chordata; class Actinopteri; order Perciformes; family Nototheniidae; genus Trematomus; species Trematomus bernacchii. The sequence goes on from NW_022987709.1 coordinate 1,535,463, forward strand.
CGATGCCTCCAAAAGGCCTCTGAGACGCAGGGCCAGGATTCCAGCCCGTGCCCCAGCAGCCATGGTTCCGGCCCCAGCAGCCAGCGTTTTTGTAGTCTGCATTTGGGTCCTACCTTTTCCGCGATCTTACAGTGATCGTAACACAGGCCTGCCGTGAAAAGCACCCCCCCCCCAAAAAAAAGATGTTTCTATTAATCCCACCCTCAAGCATTTTTGAGGGTATAGTTGTAGGACTAGTACCAATAAATGGAGCAAGTTTCATGTATGTGACCCTTTTATTTTGTAAGATAGCAAGGGGGTGCATATCGTGACAACCAGGCCTGCCGTAAAAAGCACCCCCCCCCCCCCCAAAAAAAATATGTTTCTATTAATCCCACCCTCAAGCATTTTTTAGGGTATATTTGTAGGACTAGTACCAATGAATGGAGCAAGTTTCATGAATGTGACACTTTTATTATGTAAGATCGCAAGGGGTGCATAATGTGGCAAAAATATGCTGACAAAAACTATGTAACATTTGTAAACATTTGATTATTATATGACAAATGTGTAAAATTAAACGATAAATTTTAAAGCACGTGTATAGAAACAGGACGTCACAATGAAAAAAAAACATTAAATAAAAAAATAACTAAAAAAGAAGTGACGAATGAATGCAAAATCCAGGATTCGACACCACTACCATCAAAATACGGAGCGAAAAGTTTAACTACAAGAATCAAGACTATATGAGCTACCACTAAACGACTCACAGTCTGAAAATTACCATTAAAAAAAACCTGGATGTTTACTTTTTGTTTAAAGCATCCTTTTAAGGTCTAAACGTATCATTTAGAAATGTGCATTCCCGTGACACGGGGTGCATTTCACGGCGGGGGTGCATAATTTGACACAACACCGGCATAACATGGTGGTAAGTAAGGTGGGAGGTGCTGCTACCTGTCTGTCTGAAGTGAATGCAGATGTCCACACCGCTGTGCGCGAGACATGGAGGGAGAGAGGGAGGGTAGAGAGAGCATCGGAACTTCACACTCTAATCTCCCGACCTGATATTTTTATTTTGAATTCAATCAATATATATTTGGAAAGGCAAACTGTGCGCAAACAGCAGTAGATATATATTCATTTATTGGAGAAAAAAAAAAAGCACCCCATAAAAAGGGCACTTTCTCTGGAGGAAGAAAAAGGGCAGGGGCTCAAGCCCACTTTGATGTGCATGTGCCATCATGTTATAGTGATACAGTTAGTTTGTGTTAGTTTGTTTGTTCTATAGAGTGCCACAGTGACGCGTCCTAAAACCCGGAAGTAAACTCCTTCCGGTTCCTTCGACAAAAACCAATGCAATTTCTCCATAGGATTTTGGAAAATAGCTGGAAATAAGGTCTGTGGTTGACACAAATTGAAGAGACAGATCACGTTTTGTTCAGCCGGATAATATCCACATGTCTACCCTACTTTTTTAATTTTCGAATCATAAATCTAATCGATAGATTTATGATCGATAGACCACAGACCTTATTTTGAGCTATTTTCCAAAATCCTATGGAGAAATTGCATTGGTATTTGTCGAAGGAACCGGAAGTGGTAAAATGCTAACTTACTTCCGGGTTTTAGGACGCGTCACTGTGGCACTCTATACAGCATATATCTAGCACATTCGTATGCATTGATGTTGAAGTACTTACGCCACTTTCGGGTCCCGGGGAACTACAGCTGGCAGCGAAGCAGCCCAGAGATAACTCTTTCTTCATTGTTTTTTGTGTATTCATTCAAGCGCGTCAAAGTTACAAAGCACTTCACATCTTATTAATCGGCCTAGTTTTACCTTACCAGTGCAGTGGTAAAGTAATCTGTAGAAAAGCACCGTATTTAGGTCAGCCTTCATAGTAAGGCTACATTAAATGTTAAAATATTCATCGTGTCCTTTCTACTGTATATGCATATATTCCTGTCTTGCTTTCATTTGTATTTAATGTTATTATGTTTATACTTGTTTCCACACATTTCACAATTTGGGATGAATGAAGTATCTATTTATATCCATCTATCTATCTGTCTATCTGTCTATCTATTTATCTATATATCTATCTATCTATATATCAGTGGCGAACCGTGTCTATCACAACTGGACCTTCTGTAGACACACACACAACCCCCGCCGCTGCCAGAGTACCCTGGAACCGAGGGAAAGTCTGAAAGAATATGCCCCCCTTGGCTACAAATCAATATATGATTGGTTGATCAATCTGTCAATCCAAACGTTCGCTCTCATTCAGTGTGAGGGCCAGGGGCCTCATTTATAAACGGTGCGTACGCTCAAAAGATGGCGTACGCCAGTTTCTAAGCAATCTTTGCGATTATAAAAAACAAACTTGACGGGAAAATGTGCGGCCCTCCACGCAAACTATGACCCATCCGTACGTGTTACGCACAAAAACGGGAGAGACGAGAAACTGCGACACCGTTGGCAGAAGAAAGAATGGAGACATGTGGAAATAATACCATAAATAAAATGTTACCTCATGTATAATATATGTGACCTGCTCCATCGAAATCAGTCGCATTGACCCAAAGACACATTTTGAGTTGTATACTAGGGCTGTGCGATTATGGCAAAAATCATAATCACGATTATTTGGGTCAATAATTGATATCACGATTATTAAATACGATTATTCATTGAATTTGAAAAAATCAATTTATTGAACTTTAAAACAAATACAAATAATAATTTGAACAGTATCTTTTTAACTGTTGATTACCCTGAACGTATAATTCAACTGAAAAACCAATGCAAAAATAAATTAAATAAATGAAACATTTAAATAAATAATATCAAAATAATAAATACCAATAAACAAGATCAACAAATATTTTGGAGCGCACTTCCACAAGCTATTAAACATATATAAATATGATAAATACAAATAAATGAGACCAAAATAAATTAGATCAAATATGTTCTAGTGCACTGTCACAACCTAGCAAAGCTAAATAATAGTTTTTTTCGATTATGTTGTTTTCGTAATTGTGGCAGGCCAAAATCGTAATTGTGATTAAAATACGATTAATTGCACAGCCCTATTGTATACACTGTTGGAAAGAGGAGATTCCTAGCTTTCTAATGATATCAGGATGGTTTTTGTACTCCAAATATTAAGCAAAATATGTCACATTATATAATGACTGTCACCGAGTCATCATTTTGAGAAAAAGGCCTTCAAAGTTTCCTCTTCTCTGGAATCCATCGATCTGATTGATTATTAGCGGAGCGAATGATCAAAATAGTACGGAGGGAAGATATTTTGGTTTGGATTACTGGTCTGTGGGAAGCTTGCGAGTGTATACGTGTGTGTGTGTTTGTGTATTTTTGCGTAAGTGTATATTGTGTTTGTTTCCCGGGGAAAACACTCACGAGAAACACCGGCTGTTGTTATGCCTGCTGTAACGTTAAATTACTCCATTCTCCGCTTGTAATTATGCCGTTACAAGCTTCATAGTTGTATTTATCATCTAAATTTGCCGAAACAAGTTTAATATTCTGAAAGCCAAGACTTTGTTTATTTGAAATCAGATGAAAACAAACTGTAACGGACTCTGCCGTGTTATCTATGATTACTATATGCCTTAATGTACATTCATAATTTCAGCCGGAGGGAGGGGGGCGGCGCTGCGGAAGAGCAGATTGCGAGTGAGAGGTGCCTGTCATCTTCCCTTTACAAGCTTCACAAATGTATTTATCGTGTGATTTTGGAAATAAAAGTTTCATATTCTGAAAGCCAAGACTTTGTTTATTTAAAATCAAACAAAACACCCGAACCCCGAAAAAATTGTTTTTTACGCAAATCCACGTTTATTTTGAAATGAGCCGTTGCGACTTCCGACTGATTTCGATAGAGCGGGTCACATATATTATATAGTGTATTGTATTATTAAGTAATATCATACATTAACCCCATTATAGCAGATGCCACATTGAATGGATGAACACATGTATGCATCAATAATTACAACAGAGTATTTCTAAATACAAGCTGTAAAAATACGTATATGTATTTAATACTAATAACATAATGATTAATTTCAGATGATAATACTTTTGAGTGTCTGTCTCATGCAGCAGCTGGACCTGTAATTTACAGGAAAGGAGTGCGCGCTACTAAAGAGCATAGACTGTATATATAAAGAGACGCGCTACCATGGAAACCAAACAATGGTGTAGCTGTATTGAAGTCCGAGTGGAAACAGTAGCATTTGGAGCATTATGTTTGAATGAAACAGCCAGGTCATGACTCACAAAAAAAAAAAGTGTTACTTCACTAACTGTAAGCTTGTCACTCAGAGTAACCTACAGTTAACTTAACTGCTGGAGAAGAAAGATCAGGGGGGGGGGGGAGAGAGCTGTGGTTGATGGGCCATTAGGTGTGTAAACACACAGCATTCAGACTGTTTAAAAAACGGTAACAACGGACTATTTTTCTTAGCGGATGCATGTCAATTTAAATCAATACATACAACTATTTTTTAAATCAATAAAAACGTTTTCTAAATCCATAAAAGCATTTCAATTAATATTGGGAGTCATGTCGTTACTTTGTTGAGAATGTGGCCATGTAATAAGCGGGATAATTTGCAGCGACTTGGTCATTGTGGGGAAAAATAACACTCAGGGATCAAGATCCCTCCGCTACGCGTCGGGATCCAGAGGCCTGTACTACGAAGCCGGATTTTCCTAACCTGGATATGTTTGAGTTAGCCGGTTGGCCCAATCCAAAACATACGCGCTCTCGCTAAGCTGTACTACGACGCTGGTTATCAAGTGGATCGCTCAAGCCAGCCGTGTCCTATCTAGTTAGGTGCGCGTTCACATGAAAGGGGTGGTATTTGGAGCATTCGACCAATCACAAACATGGACAAGCGTACTGACAGCGCAGCGTCATACTTCCTGAATGAAAAGGGAACTTTAATATTAGTCAAATATGAAGAAGTTAAACTTTAAACATCCATGACTTAAACACTTTATCCAGGATAAAAGCCACATAGCTGCACCTGCAAGGTGAATACAGCTGGTAAAAGAAAAAGTGTTTGAATGCGTACATTAACAGGTTTATGATATCACAGCCCCGTCCAAGACACGAGTGGATCTGACTTTAATTAGGAGAATTTGACTCGAGTGTTTCGTCAACTTAATGTGTTGCTTAAAATAATACTTCTGCATACAGTATGTGACACTGTGAGTGTTGCACGGCCAGATACGGCTCAAGAAGCTGACTCAAATAAGGAAATATATGATACATTATGATGTGATATGATATGAATGATAATGGGACACATCGACGTCTGCACTCACAGTGCCGCAGACTGTACTTAATGTTACTCTGATCCGGTTACTTATGTTGTGGCAGATATTTAAGTAAGCTTTCTTAACGCTAATGTTATAATAGTCAGATTGCTCTGAAGATGGGAGGGGATATTCTATTAATTTTCACGTTCACACAGTCAGTTGATCTGTGCCGGCCGTCTTTCCTGCAACGGCAGTTTTTCTGTATTTCCTCTATCCTGTAATATGACTTGATCGCTTTAAACTCCGCACACGGAGCTCTGATTGGTCAGCAGGCGGTGCTTTCACTGAGTTGATCTCTTAGCCTGCAACCTAACCTCCTCCCGAGGAGGTTAGCCGCTCAGCATAAGTTACCATAGAGATCTAGCCCGCTAAAAAGAGAACCAGCGTCGTAGGACCGGAAAGCCCGAGTTTTCCCTGAAGTCAGCCGGCTAAGCGAAAATCCGGCTTCGTAGTACAGGCCTCTGATCTGCCTGACAAGGCTCCATTAAAATATAAATATGTTTAGTGAATTACTGAGTTTAAGCACGTTAATAACGTTTTAATGAAGTTGAATACAGAATATTCATATTTGTCAGTGATTTCATGTCAATTCGGCGAACATAAACATAAATGATCGTGGTGAAGATGATGATTAAATTAGGATTAAAAATCGAGAGCCGGCTGCATTTCCTCTCGTTCGTTTTTTTCGACTAAACAACATTATTTTGTTAAATAACAACATGGTGATGTTTTGTAAATGATTACATGTCTCTTATTTAGCACAGACTATGATCCTATCCGTGACATATGGATCTTAACAAAGATCCGCTATACAGTAGTACCAGACATACTGTACATCCAGCTTACTGTATCGAAGTTGATTTCACATGAGCTCCAGTGTGGAACCCCACTGCACCCCCTGGTGGATCAATGATCCATTGCAGCTGGCTTCACAATAATTAAATGTATTTATCACCGGGGCAGTCTCAAGTCAGACTGGGGGCAGGCTCTTCATCACTGGCCTTTCACGGGCCGTTCACGGGCCGACCACGACCCTCGCGTTTCAAACTGTCCTAAATAAACTGCTACATCTGTAGTTTGCCCATAGTTTGGCCACTCATTTTTAATCACACACGTCTCCCCATCCCATTCAAATTCAAATTATTGACTGAAAGAGCAGTGTAGCCTACAGTACATGTAAATGGATGGCATTGTCCATATGCATTTGAAAATAAATAGTACCCCCCTCTGAGTGACTACGTGTTGACTTCACATCTTGTCACAAACCAGGGACTTTACTTCCTGATTTTTGGAAGACAAGACTGACCCGAGATACCTGTACATAGTGGAAAGTGAAATTGACATTGTCAAATAAAAAAAAAATACAAAATAATGTATCTGTGTACGTGTTTTACTGTACTGTGATCTGCATGCACTTATCAAACATTTAATTAAAGAATGGTGATATACACAGTATATGCTGTGATGCAGCGGGAGGAGCAAAACACACACTTCAAGTCAGATCATCACCCTTAGCTATTTTAATTACCTCTCAAACTACCTAAACTAGTTATAAATGTTTATTTTTACTGTCGGCCGGGTCACTCATTACTGGATCAGCTGCTGCATGAGACAGACACTGAAAAGTATTATCATCTGAAATTAATCATTATGTTATTAGTATTAAATACATATAAGTATTTTTACAGCTTGTATTTAGAAATACACTGTTGTAATTATTGATGCATAAATGTGTTCATCCATTCAATGTGGCATCTGCTATAATGGGGTTAATGTATGATATTACTTAATAATACAATACACTATATTATATTATATATATATATATTATATGTATTATATTAATATATGATATGATAATTACATTTTAATTTGATTCATTTCTTATTTCATAGTTTCTCATCATTATTATAACAGTTCTGTTTCATATGAGTGTTGAGAGCTGTATCCATAAATCTCTTAATTTTGCCCTCAAAGTGCACCAGATTGATGCATTTAACTTCAATTTAAAGAAAAACATCTTCTGTTGCCAAAGTGCTGTACATATAATAAAAATACCCTACAGTAAAGACACTTTACAGCAAATACAACAGCACAGTTTGTTCAGAATATCAGTATGAGTATGAGCACCCAATATTGATGTGTTCAAATGCTCTTCTAAACAAAACTGAAAGTCCATGAAAAGTTGTCTTTCTGTATTTGTGAATGAAGCGCCATCTCCTGGTTAAATCCTAAAATTGAAAATCTGGCAACGCCCTCTTGGAAAATAGTGGGAGGGCTTAACATTCCCAGATACTGGTTTTAGGCAGGTCTTAGACAGGTAGCTGGCAGGTAGCAGGTAGGAAGCTGTAAGCTGGAGTCTGAAATAAGCTGCTCCATCTGTAGAGAACTCATCCTGGTTTTTATAAGCTTTTTTCTTCAGAATAATCAGCTTCTTTAAACTGAGACACCCAGGGCTTGTCATTAGAATATATTTTGAAAGACTTAGTGGGTATCACAGAATCTACACAAAAATCAATATAACTAGACACCAGCGACGTGCAGTCAGTGGAGGCAGGGGAGGCAGAGCCTCACCTGTCATACTCCAATGTAACGGAAAAACAACTAAAGAAAAACGAAATAGTAATAATAATAAAATGTCTCCACTGATCTGTGTTGTAAGTGTGATTTCTGTTTGATTCTAATCGCTTTTTATAGTCAAAATCAGCAAATTTGCCGAGCTCCGCTACGGGAGCGATGACAAGTGAGGCAGGGGCGTGCTCTGCCTCTCGTAAGCCCACAGTAACTTGCTGGAGCGCGGGCACTAATGTAGCGCGGGCACTTATTTTGTGAGCGCGCTCAAGCCATTTACTGTGGGCTGAGGTGAGGCACAGATGAGCTCTGCCTCAATTCAGAATGCGTCACCCCACAGAAACTGGCTGGAAAGCGGACCCTAAGCGCATGCCTGTTACCATCTCACTGTAGGTCACCAATGTAATGTTTGTAGATCCCTTTATTACATTTATCCTCGCCATCCATAGTCTCTAAATAACTTATTTCACGTATATATGATATTTAGGCTCGCTGGTCTCAACGGCAATGAAAATGCACCAGGGGAGGCAGCCATAACCTCTGCCGCACTGAAGGGGGCGCACGTGAGCCCACAGGTTCTTGTTGCTACTGTAATTCTACGCAGAGACGGTAGACGTAACAACAAACTAGACTTTTGAAACTACAGGAAGATAAGGAGGACTTTTACAAAAAAGTAATAGAGATTGTTGTCCAGAAGGATAGCATGGACTTCATCTTCAAGTCAAGGTAAGACCACATTTGTAATGAAAATGGGATCTTACTAAGAAAGAACAATCCAATATTTAGATTTTGGGTATCCTTTTGTTGAACGGTCTGTTTAAAATGAATCGAAGCATCAGACTAAAAAAGCTTTTGAAAATAACCGAATATTTCGATTAAGGTCAAAATATAATATTTGTAAATCTGACTCAGTGCCTCACCAGCCATGAACCTCACCGCACGTCACTGCTAGACACTGTCCCAACCCGTTCATTAATATCGGGGGTATCGAATGTTTCCCACTGTGTGCAGTCAAAGCATCCCTGCAGAGCCATAATGCTGTCCTTATTCCACATTTTGACAGTCTTAACTTGAGGTTTCTCCCTCTCAAGTAGCCTCCGATAGACAGGGCGTAGAGAGACACACAGCAGTTCTATGTCCGGAGTGCACAATTGCTCTCTTATCGCCACTGCCCGACACCACTCGTCCCTGATGAGAAGACAGACTCCGCCCCCGCGTACCTTCTCGGTGATGATCGGGTCTCGGTCGGTTCTAAACGCCGAGAACCCGGAAGGCTCCACTACACTGGACTTGATGTTGTTATCCAGCCATGTCTCAGTGATCGCTAAGACACATGCATCCCGGTACTCATGCAGGTAGCGGGTGTTGGCTGACAGCTCGTCCGTCTTTGCTCTCAGGGACTGCGCATTAATGAGTAGAGCGGTAGGCAGAGGGAGTTTATTTCCTAACCTTGTCAGCCGGTGACGGGTGCCTCCTTTGCATCCGCGTTTTCGCTTTGTGCGATAGGTAGATGGGTCCTTTTTAAAACAGTTAGGTAGCGATCCAACACTGGTTAAGAACTCCTGTGACAGATCCGGGGATGTGTTGCGCAGCAGCAGCAACGTTTCTCTGCTGTAATGTATTCCTCGGGCTGTGCCAACAGCAGCATAGTCGTGGTTATATCCATGGGATAAATAGCTGTTTAAAATCACTATAAACAGGCTGATCATGCACCACAGAGCGAGATCCATGATTTATTCGATTCGGGGGAGGTGCCGAGATAAGAGACAGTCACAAGCACTCAAACAAACAAACTAAAACAAGCAAAATGCCAGCGTGAAACACCGCAGGGCAGCCACTGAGCAGCGCCCCGGAAGTGAAAACAAGAGGAGTTGAGTGAAGTTCGCCTTCCTACCAGACATGAATGTCTATGGCCCGTTCTCATTTCATCAAATGTCCCTCCTCGACTCCCCTCCTCGACTCCTATCCTCAAGACTTAGTCCCGCCCACAGGAGATGCGAGCGGAGGAGCCGAGGAGGGGAGCCGAGGAGAAAGGAGGGGAAGCAGCAGGCGGTTAGAGAAATGAGAACTCCTCTCCTCTGAGGGTCATTTTAAAGAGACGTCCATTAATGATGACAGGAGGCACAGCAGCCCTCTGTCTGATGGACAGATGTGTTCATGACGACTTATATATTTACTTTTAATTCATTCACAGTGCGGTATAATGAGACAATAACAGGCTACAGATGCGGACATACACACAGACACACACACACACACACACACACCACACACACACACACACACACACACACACACACACACACACACACACACACATATGTATATATTTATATAAATATATACAATTTCAGAATCAAACAGAGCACTCTCATAATAACGTAACACTATCAGAGACTGGATATATCCCCCCCCCCTCTCCCCTTTCTGGTCGCTACAATGAGGGAAATAAATGACGGGCCAAAAGTTTTATTTACAAGTATTACAAGTAAGCAGAGGACACCAAACCAACTGAGACCTGTCTGTCCGCTGCATCTATACGCACACACTGTACCACACACACCTACACTACACACACGCACCTACAGCTCCTAAAGCATAATCAGGCTACAGCCGTTGTGTATTTTATTATGTGAAGCACTAAATGGTCTTAGAAAAATATCGACTTTGTTTGTAGATATCTACTAAACTAAAGCAAATAAAGAGAGTAGGCCTGTTATACTGAGTGATATATATTTAACACACTGCTCTGCTTTCTGCACGGACCTCACAGCTGTTCTCACTGTAAACATCGCGTCGCGATGAAAGCAGTTAATAAAATAATATCCAGGGGATGCATGCAGAGCTGTCATTGGCTGAGATCAGTCCGGCCGTGCGTCACGACTCTTTGAAACATCTCTGTTGCCGGAAATGCATCCACGAAGGAGCCGTGGAGGACTGTGGAGGACCCATCAGTGTATCCTCGATCATAGCTCCTCCAGAGAGCCTCCTCGACGCTCGATGCTCGGTCCTCGATGTGCATTTCGAGAAATTAGATGTCCTTCAACATGGCGCGCTAAAATTCATTTCCGAGTCACTACCGGAGGACCGAGGAGTCGAGGAGTCGAGGAGGGACATTTGATGAAATGAGAACGGGCCTATGTCTCCGGTATAACAATAAACGTTGAATATAGCACGTCGTAGTCTGGAGTATTGATTGTGCATACGGTTACAAGAACAAAACAATCACCAAAACTGATTATTGGGATGGGGAGTTGTGAGGCTTGAACACAGTGCAAGAGCTTCCTGTTGTTTCCTCCCCACCACACCCATCAGTGATGGAGGGAAGCAGCAATGCGACACATCAGCCAGCAGCTGGCAGCAACAGCCTCACATATTATCAGGGGAAGGTAACAGCATCACTTTGAATGGTAGGAACAGAGGAATAAGATTATTGAGAAGGCTGGTGATAAAAGTGCTTTGACCCCTAATACAGTAGAATAAGCTTTGGAGGAAATATCAGTTTAATGTCTTTGAGTTTTAAAACCTGTGCTCAAAAGGTTTAATGTTGTTAAGGTTCTATAGTGTTTTTGCACAATTTAATAATACACAAACATAACAGATAACAAATGACAAACAGTGCAGGAAGAGGCAAAAAACCCATTGGGCTTATTGAAAGCCCTATCTTAATAATGTTAAAAATCAAAATGTTATATAAAACACAAGATCAATATACCACAATTGCTTAAATTCAATACAAATTGCAAACTTTAAGAACAACATATACTACACTTTTAACAAAATAACACTGTTGTGACTCTCAAAACCTGGCATCACGCAGTGGTCAAACGATTTCTTAAAGCAATGCAGCGGGGTACAGTTTTGTGTTCTGGTTGGTAAGGCCATTCCAGATCTTTGTTCTACTGAAACGGATGGTAAACTGAGCTCTACGAGTGAGACTCATAGGGGGGTGGATATTTGATGAGTGGCTTGTTGCATAAAAATTAACCTGTACATTTTGTATTAAGTAGGCTATGTATTGAAGTGCATGGGAATGATCCCTTTTCCTGAATATATTTTGTAAATAAAAACATTAATTTGATAAACGTTGATGTCGTAAACTATAAGAATCTGAAGCCTGTGTAATAAAGGAGCAGAGATCTTAGTGCAATACTTACGAAGCATTTCTGAAGGGACACATTTTTATGGAGAGTAGTAGGGAAAGTACTTGCCCATACATATAATGATGCCCAAAACGTCTGAATTATTTGATTTATTTATTTTTTAATCTGATTTGGGTTGGATTTGTGTATGGTCTGTTTTGACAGTCTTCTTTACTGTAGGTGCATCAGTTTCACTTTTAGTTGGGCTCCTGGGCCGCACTAGTCTCTGGGTCCTTTCTAATTTATCAGTGTTCTACACCCAAAACCATTTCCCATCTGGGTATTAATAAACTAGTATTTTAACTAGAAATGCAAAGAAGCAAAACTGTTTCACAGCTCACGTTCAATTCTTGTTACTTTATTTACTTTTTCTGTGTGAGTTTTACCTGATGAAGGGCAGAGGATTGGATCACAGTTAATAAAGGAAGACAGTGCCCAATTATCTTGTTCTTTAACAGATATTTTAATTTTAATAAGATAGTGTTTTAAAGATGAAAATAGACAGAAAATGGGGCGAGAGGGTGGGGATTATATGCAGCAAAGGGCCATGGGTCGGATTTTAACCTTGGCTGCGAAGGACCATGAGGCGCTTTCACACCGCAGTACTTTTCCCACTTTAGTTCCGATATAGTTCCGAAATGTTGCGTTCACACCAAAAAAATCCGGAACTAAAATGAGTTCATGAGAACCTTTTTACCGCCTTTTCCGTCAGTTTTATTCGTGGGAGAAAAAGGTTCCTATTTCTGATTGGCTGGGCGGATTGCAAACCACGGCCCGTAAAACTCCCAAAAAGTTTTGTGAAACCGCCATTTTATTATCCTGGCATTAGCATGATTAGCATTAGCATTAGCCCAGCGCAGAAACGCAGAGAGACTAACTTATGGCAATACAAAAAACATGGGAGCGGTGGAGATGAGGAGGTGTCGGCGTTCTGGCGATTTACTCGGAAGGCTTCAGTAGAAGCTGCTGGGAGTCCCAGCAGCTTCTACTGAAGCCAGTCCCCAACTCCGGGGACTTCCGGCCGGGGACTTCGGGTGGCTGTATACGCCGTGAAGTTGTTTGCGCCTATTGAGCGCCTGTTCTGTAAAACACATCTCACAGACAAACACACCAGTCTGTAAATCTTTTTGATGTGCAAGATCTTTCTAGCGACTGTCAGCAGCAGAAAGAATAAATTAAAATATTTAGAGAGCCTAACATTGGAGGTCTTTCTGCCTTCGAGACGCAGCTCAGGGCTGAATCCCTGAACACACTGTCAGGTATTTAAACAATTTCTTGTTGTTTTGGGATTCATTGGAAAACAATATTCTAATTTACTTTTGTCCTGAAAATATTTGTCTAAGACAAAATGTTATATCTAATGTGATTTTGTGTTTATCTTGCCTGAACAATATCAAAGATGTGTGCAGAGACTGAACTTCATACATGTTTGAAATATGTTGTTAAATCAGGTTTAACATTGTTTTCATCAGCATTGTATAAAATAAACAAACATTTTTCTGTACAACAGCACTATTTTTATTCAATCACTTCCTTCACATGAGAATAGTTCCATTTACCCTAAAAACAAATGTGAAGCCAGAACACAGAGCTTCAGGGACGGTCTCAGCAGTGTGTCCTCTGAAGTCCTCAGGAGGAAAACATCTTGTAATGACCCTTCAATCCCACATGTTTCTGATTCTGATATTTCTTTTGTTGAAATATATACCAACATTTGATTAGTTGTAAAGCAAAATGCACTACTGTTGTGTGAATAAAAGTTTGTAGACAGCTGCCAACATGTTGGTAGCTTTGTTTGATCTGTTCGACTGTTTTGGATCATAGTTCCTTCTCTTTCCTGCCGCTTGGACCTGCACTGGGGCAGGTGTTGAGTTGGTAGCAAACACATAGTGCAACATACAAGAAATACAATATGCAAAAGATACATGAATGATACATCTACCTTGGGGTCCCTCAGGGGTCTATTCTGGGCCCCCTGTTATTTACTATACATCCTGCCCCTGGGGTACATTATGATTAGACATAATAATTGTTACACTGGTGATACGCTGTGTTATGTCATTTGCAGATCTGAAGATGTATCCATGTCTTTATTTCCTCCAGGCTTGCATTATTCATGATCTTTTCATTATTATTATTCATGATGATATAGATTCTCTTCACTGGTTACCAGATTTTTGAATCTCTTCTTAAAACTAACTTTACTCTTCTGGATTTGTCTAACTGCTAATATCTGCTGAAATTGTTGAAATTGTATCTTGTCTGATGTTTTGAATGATATCGTATTTATTATTTTTTACTGCAAAGCAATGTGTATGTTTTAAAATGTGCTATTTAAATACGGAGCGTTATTATTATTATAAATTAAGAGCTTTTTTAAGCAACATTCTCTGGAAATCCACAATTGCATTCAAAATTCTCTGATTGTAAATACAAATTTATATCCAGCAAAATGTAATCTTTCTTTCCAAAACAAACCTGCCATGTGACAGCACTTATCTGTTCCGAGAATGACATGAAGTTGTGCATGATGAAAAAAAAAGATTGATGACATTTTGATGAAAATGACATGAACAAGGGAAGTGAACCATTTAAAAACTGGAATGTAAAGTTATTTATTTTCCTCCTGCAGCCCCAGCGTTCCCCGCATACGGAGTAAAGACATTTTAATATTGCTGAAGCCAGACTGATGTAACACGGAGGATACGGTGACCTCTTGGACACAAAACTTGTTATAAAGCTTTTTACAGTCGAAAAAAACATAAAGTATTTTTCAAAAGTGCATAAATGTGATCAGCATGGACTGACATGAACATAATGTAACAGATTTTCTGCAGGATCAACGTGTGCTTGCTTTAGTTTGTTGTGTTTGTGCTTTGTAAAGTTTTAAGCCCACTTATGTTCAAGAATATATCAAACTGTCAAGTAAAGTGGTAGGAAAGACATTTGCAATATACAGCTGATGCTCACACAAGGGACTATCTTGACTGATAGTTAAAGGAACAATTTAACATTTTCTTCATCATTCAGAAGAGGGATATCAGTACAGAGAGGATTTAAAAAGGGGGGGAAAGAAGTAGAAAGTAAAACATTTTAATGAAATATAATTATCTTGTTTAACTTTCGGAAACCAGCAGTGGCACTACATCAGCAAGACCACGTGGGGCAGCGCTTACCCAAACCAACCAATTTAAAAACAGCAGCCTTGAACTAGCTCCATCAGGAGAGAGGAAGCACACCCTTCAAGTCCGTCTGATCGGCATGAAACACAGAAAGCTTTTAGTATTGGTCCTGGCGAACAATGAAGAAACTTTAATTACAGCTGACAAAAGCAACGTAATTCATTTGTGTTATAAGCTTTCTATTGAAACTTGATGCCAAAAAAGTCCTTAAAGTGCTCAAAAGCTCCGTGGAGCCATATAATGGATCTCTACTTTAAACTCTGCTTTTTTTAAAAGAGCACTTCACATTGTCAGACTAATGAACGTCAATAAGTGTGTATTTTATTACACATAACATTTGCCAAACCTGGCGCCTACATTGCCCAAAATGCACCTCAACCTGCTTTTAAATGTTTGGGAGATTGTGGTGTGATGAAGATGACACTAATGATGATTCCAGAAATGTCCCCGTCTCTTTAAATGATATATACAGTTTGTCCAGCTATTTTTGCTAACGGATGTTGTCTCCAGAGAGCCTGACAGAAATGAACACAAGAGTGGAAGGCCGGCATGTGCTTGTGGAATTCACTGAAGCCATTTTGACTTTCCTGATGTTTTAAGAGCGTCTGCTGTTTGTCCTGCAGTCTGTCAGCGTATTAGAGTGGCCGTGCTGTTAATGTGTAGGGTAAAGACCTTTATGTATGTAGGCGTTCTTCTAATGATGAGCAGGAAGCAGAACCGACAGGGAACATCCTGTAGTTTGCGGTCACAGCCAGCAAGAATAGAATTATAATGGAATCGTTGCTCGTCCTGTTAGATAAAGGAATACTTCACTGTTTTCAGCCTTATCTGTAGCTGTTTAATGGCTGCATTTATGATCAATATGTGGCGAAAAGTCATGAGGCAGCTAACCACAGGGTGTGGTCGCAGATATGAAAAAAGTAAACCAGGGCTCCCATCCTCTACTCAGGGCACCAACCAAACCACAGGAGAGGACGCTGGGAGAAGCTAAAGTGCGCCTTTTAGCGAGGTGACCATGATGCTCAAATCCTAGCTTAGCATGTAGCTACGGTACAGCAGAGTTAAGGGTTTGTTTTTAAACCAAAATCACAAGAATACAAGTTTAAAGAATTGATCTACTCTACTTTAGTTCTCTGTTACATACTTCCAAGCCAAGAGTTAGCATATTGTTAGCTAGCTCCATTGTTTTGTGAGGTTACATATAGCATCGGATAGAAAACACCTCTTCAAATCTCAGAACCATTATTTCTGTAATGTTATCTGGTCTCTGGTTTACTTATTCCTTCAACAATCTTTAATCCTCTAATCTTTGTACTGCGTCTGCTGCTCAACAATTTCCCACAGGACTAAATAAAGTTCTATCTTATTAACATTATGCTTCTACAAAAAGTTACATTCATGGCTTGGCCAAAGATACACAAAATAAAATCAGTGGAGTATTCCTCTATTATAATATGAGTGTAATGGTTGATGGGTCTGTATATGTAAGTGTTCGCAGCCACAAACACAATCCAGTTCAGGGGGGGGGGGGGGGGGGGGGGGGATCTCTATGGGAGTTCATTAGCAGACTCCCCCTCCTGTTTCCACATCTGTACAGCGAGTCCAGCGCCTGCTCTACATGATGCTGCACTTCCCCTTCAACTTGTCGGCTCGTTTCTGTTTCCCTGAGCGCTTGCCGTCAATGCTCAGGCTCATGTCCCTCTTCTTCTCCAGGGACAGCAGCTCCTGGAACAGTTCCTTCACGTTGGAGTTTGTCTTGGCCGATGTCTCCATGAAGGCACACTTCCAGGCTGCAGCCTGAGCCTCGGCCACCTTCGTGTCCACCTCGCGCTGAGCCGTCTCATCGCTTTTGTTGCCCACAAGCATGATGGGAATGGATTCCACCGTACCTTTGATGGCAAGGACCTGGAGGGAAATGTCATCAAGTCAAGACAACATTTCTAGAGAACCTTTCTGATGCAGCTTTTCAGCTTTAAACACGTTTTACTGCTGCTGAGCTGAGACTAATACATATCAAATCAATATTTTACTCTGGACTGAATGTCAATGCTAATCTGCACGCAGAAAATCAGACCAAGTTCAGACAGAAGATATTTGATATCTATTTATCCTGTTGACAACTCTGAGGATCCTCTAAGATTTGCTCATAAGAAATAAAGTTAAGGTAAAAGTACCCTTAAAAGAGCCTACATTAGCTAAATAAAGACTAACCTGTTGGTATATGGGTTTCAACTCCTCCAGTGATTGGCGGCTGGTGATGGAGAACACTAGGATGAAGGCGTGGCCCTTAGAGATAGAAAGTCGCTGCATGGCGGGAAACTGGTGACTTCCTGTTGTGTCAGTAATCTGCAGCGTACAGACGCTCTTGTCACAGCTGATCACCTGCAGAGAGAACAGCTTCTAATCAATATTCCTAAAAGTGTGTTATTACAAGAGTTGAAGTGACACCAGAGAGACCTACCTGTCTGTACGTGTCCTCCACAGTGGGGATGTAGGTGTCTCTGAAGGTGCCTTTGACAAACCGAAGGACCAGCGAGCTCTTCCCCACTCCACCGGCTCCAAACACCACCACCCGGTAATCGTTACTCTGCTCAGGCATTCTGGGAGTTAAGGTCCGCCTGCTGCTCTGGATATCTGACTTTATGCTGGAGAGGAGGGGAGAAGAGGAGAAGTTGGATTATGGCAGAAATCTGGAAATGTTAAATCACACATCATTCAGTACTGAAGGATTACTGAAGGATTAGCCCTTTGTATAAATATCATGTATGAATCTCAGAGATTTACGTTAATTAAGATTCTAGTTAGAATTTTTGTATTAGATATTCCTGAATGGATATCACCATTTGTGGCAAATGAAGCAAATAAAATGAAAAATAATAGAAACGTTGAAATCAGGTAATATTCTCAAAGCAGGGTTAAAAGGGAAAGCGAGAGGAGCATAAGCTTCTGATCACACTGTTCGCACAGAGCGAGGCAGGAACAGACAAACCATTTGAATGAAATTAGTCTAAGTGCCATCAACAGTAACTGGTCAATGAGAAGCACTCTGCTGTATTCTGGGAGAGTCCTTCAGCTGGACACACAACCTGCTTCAAGTGCAGATCATCCCCATCATAATAATCCACTGTTAGCACGCCCAGCTGTTGAACGATTGCTTTAAAAGTCAAACTGTTTGGTTTAGGTTAGATTACAGTTTAGTTTAGAAAATAAAACCATTTGGAAACTGTTTGTTTTAGCGATTATTAAAGGTTTAGAGAAATGCGCTACTGGAACCAGACATTTGTGGACAAGGGCAGAGGATGGGATGCTAACCCTGTTAATTGTATAAACACCGCACTTCACAACTCATATATTTATAGGTGCTTTGTTATATATTCTTTATTCGTTTACAGTTCAGTTAAGCAGTTTTGTTCAGGTTAGCTTTATTTTAAAACGTTGGTAAATGTATTGACTTTTTGGTTACAGAACGCTTAACTCTGGTTAAGAAAGTACTTTCCTCACTTTACTTAACTTCCTATAAACTACTACATTGCCTACAACTTTAAAATAAATTATATTATATATTCAGCTCAAACAGATCACAAATAATATGTGAATAAGAATGATAGGACGAATGCATATGATCATTTGTGTGTCTCCTATCTAACAGACAGTGAGAGATGAATAAATCCTCCAGTGACATTTCAATGTTCAGTGACTGAAACACGTGAGGCAGCCTCGTCCTCTCTGAACCCTCAGTGTATTCACAGATAACGTGACGAACGGGAAGGAATTAAAAAGATGGAACTAAGGCCTTGGGGAGTTACCCAGCATGCCGAGCAGTATTCCCGACAGAATGACTAACGAGCATTGATTAGAGCTTTGCATCTCATTGAAGAGGAGCGCTGATAACAACCAAAACACTACAGAGGAGAGAAAGCACTACGCAGGAGTCCGTTCCTCCTGTGTCTCAAGTTTTCTGTGTTTAATGCTACAGCAAACTTCATTTCTCTGCAATAAATATCCCATCCACCCTTTTATTAATCTCACTGAGAGTTGACAGCCTCCTGCTACTCACAGATCCAGACTGTGATTACGTCTGTGGAACAGGAGATACTATCACACCATCATGTTCTTCCTCCCACTGCTTCCTGCTGTATGAGCCAAGCTCTCAGTGTACAACCTCTACATAGCATCAGAGCACAAGAGTTCAAACTCAGCTCATCAAATTCACTTTTTACATTTAATAGTAAAAAGCACTCTGAAATGTATTCAGTGTATAATGTCTACACCTGCTTTTAATCTGCTTCAATATTTTAAGTTGCTATCTTGCAGAGCTCTGTTTGTTCTCTTTGGCGCCACCTTTGTCGCTAAATGGTAATTGCAGGTTTGTTTTGCACTTCCCAGAAAGCCAAACATCGTTACCAATAGTAAGTGGGCTCCTGGGACTTGCTATCACTTTTTTCTTTTATTCAGCAAAACCAAACATTTTCTGGGCTTACAGAGTTTGGTAAAAAAAGGTCCCTTGACACACAAGTGAGCTGAAGGGCGATTCTGTTGCATTAGCTTCGCCTATTGCGTCTGTGGTGGAACAACAACTGGGTGATGGAAAATGCATTACTAGATTTTCATTTAGTGTTCCAGAGGGATATTTGTTTTCACAGCTGGTACATGACAGACCATTAGCTGTAGGCCGCTTGTCTCCAGACAGCCTGCTCGTATTACTGCAAATCCAATGGCTTTCATGAGTGGGCCATATAGGCTCAATCTCCATTGTGTTACCTCATTCAGTGATATGTAGGACTTAAAATAAAACAATTTAAATGTTGTAAGATTAAAACCTGAGAAATAAAATGGCTATTATACACTTGCATTAGGGCAGTATTCACACCTCATTCATGTGAGCCTTGAGCCTTGAGCCCCCCACCAACGTCAGTGCTCCTTATCTCCAACACAAGTTAAGACCAGTGACTGATCATCAGCTTGTAAATCAATCAGACACACACACACACACACACACACACACACACACACACACACACACACACACACACACACACACACACACACACACACACACACACACACCTGCCTCCTGATAGCATCCATTGTGTTACTGAATGTAACCATGGGAGCATCTGAATGTACTGTGTGTGTGTGTGTGTGTGTGTGTGTGTGTGTGTGTGTGTGTGTGTGTGTGTGTGTGTGTGTGTGTGTGTGTGTGTGTGTGTGAGTTGTCTGGTTGCCGTGGCGACATTGCTCGAAACAGAGGGAAGGAGAGACAGACAGCAGAGATTTATACACACGCAGACAAGTGCAAACATGTCATCATCGGCACGGCAGTTGTCATGGTTACCCGCCTTCCCACATCTTATTACGTCACTTCCTGTGCGGAGGCGGGTGGCAGGGAAAACACCACCAACTGAGCCAGCAGCGTCACAGCTACAGAAATGAACATCTGTAGATCTGATGATCTGCAGCCACAGTCAGGCGTTTAGGATCATTAGAAACTACAAACTGAGCTGAGGGATGGATGAAAAACTGATGGACATCCTTATAGTTTCATCTGTGAGAGTCCCAGTTCCAAAAGGAGTTCAACCATGCTGGATCATTGTCAAATGTAAAAGCACGTTAAAACACTTTACCCACAAAATATAAGGTGAATGTAAAAAATACCTGTCTAAATACTGTCTGAATACTACACTACCCATAATACTCGGCTACTTTGTAAAAGTGTTGTAAAAAAGGTTTTGTAAAACACAACAAATATTGTGCCTTTTTTTTTGCTGTAAGCAACACAATTCATTGAATGTTTGTTTATCTGTGAAATGCATCCTAGTTTACTTCTGTCTTATTGAGACCAAATAGTAAAATAACAAGCACCTCTGATCAAATACACCTGAGACTAAAACAGTAATGAGCCCAGGACAGAACCTTGTTGTACTGAAAAAACATCAGTGCAGACAGAGCACAGGACATTATTTTACCATAATGCACTGCACAAAGTTCAGACTGATGGTGGGTTATCACTCATTAATTAAAATCAGTTCTTATGTCACATTTCTTATACATTTAGAAGGTCATACATAACGTGTAATGGTATGATACAAAACTATTAGTGTTTTAATAGGAACAGCAGACCGTTAGCATGTTAGTAAAATGATATGCTAGCTACAGTAGGAAATAATCAATGCCTGCTGTATTATTTCCACTATCTGGAAAATGGAAACATGTCAACTTCACAACATCGGACTAAAATCAAAAGAAGTATAAAACACACACACACACACACACACACACACACACACACACACACACACACACACAGAATCCCTGCTGCAGTTTCACACCTTCAGTGCGACTCCTAACATTTCCACATTTAATAATCTCTCTATTTTATTTTGAACAATCTGCTGCAGCTTCAATACTCCAAAAAACAATGTATATTGTTTTTTGTGAGCTGAAGACAATGCCTTGGAATTTGTTCCAATATGGTTACTATTCAAATATAGAAAATGATGTAGTGGAGTACATTTATTTTATTTGGATCAGACTACTGATTTAAATTCTGCATACTCTGTAATTTAGGAGTCACTGTAGTATTCCTAGAATATTTCTGTGCTGACTCCTCCTGATATATTTGACAGCAGTAAAAGATTGTCGTGTTCTCTGTCGTCACGAACATACTTATACAACACACACACACGCACGCACACACACACACACACACACACACACACACACACACACACACACACACACACACACACACACACACACACACACACACACACACACACACACACACTCAGCTGACCTGCTGCTTTGTTCTCAGGTTCAGTCAGCTGCAGTCTCATTATCTCCTCACATCATGTAAATCAGGCTGACTCCCATCAATATTAAGATCAGGAACGGGCGCGCACAGCGTGGCACGCGCATTGTCTCACACACGCACACAGTGATGAAATGAGAGCTCCACAGCACCGAGCCGGCTGGTGAGATCAGACCGAGTAAGGTGCTCGGCCGCCGGGCTGTGTGGGTTAGATGCGCGGACTCACCGTGTCTCAGCCGGTCCTCTGTCTCTGTGTGCGGGGCTTCTCTACTCTGTGAGCATCCTGAACCCTCCGCTCTCTGACTCATAGCATCATCATCATCATCACCATCATCATCATCAGACCTGCTTCTGATCAGCACACATCAGCCCTCCTCTTCCTCCTCCTCCCTCCATCACCATCACCTCCTTCCTCCGCTCCGCCGGAAAAACAGGAAAGAAGCCTTCCTCTGGGGTTTATCCTTTGCTTTTCAGAATAAAAGCGTGATTTACAACCCTACAGGCCTCAGACAGACATATAAAATACACGAAATGCACACACAACTGAAACAAGCTGTCATTATAAAGCCACGACAGAGAACAGACCTGAGTGTAATAGTCATACAATGTAATAATGTTATTACTTTAATAATTTATATGGAAAAATCATAGACTGTATATATAAAAATGCATGTTTTACTTTTATTCTGAAGGATGTAATTGCAAAGCGGAAGTCTTTATCCATCGTGTTACCTGAAATATCATCGTCCTCTTCCAAAGTAAAAATACATTTTCCTCCACACCTCCACCAGCGTCACGCAGACACGTCATCTCCCGAGAGGAGAGCTGCAGTCAGACACTGTTATACAACCTGGTGTTCAGATCACATTAGAAACTGACAATGATCATGATAAACATATTTGAATTATTATAAAAAGTGTTGATGTTTAAATAAAGGGCTAATTTGAATATGAACAAAGAAAAAATATGTTTGTGACTATATGTAGATTTGATAATCAGATCATAATAAGAATGCATTTTAAATTGTCAAAGATATAACCAAAGCATTGTCGTCATTTGAAACCAGAAAAGATTCATTTCATTCCTGACATGTGCAACAAACAAAAAGACACGTAAAAAGGCAGTCAAATGTATGTGATGTTTTTATTTAATTCATGTTATTTCTGCAATATTTTATGTTGCATTTTAAGGTTGTGCTCATTGTCCTTTTTATACTGTTTACTCAGCAATGGATCATATTCTTTAAGATCGTCAGATGTGTGTGTCGCTATCCTGTGAGAACCCCCTAACTAAAATGAACAGATTTGGAGATACATGGTTGTCATTAGATAATCTGTTGATGTTATGTAATGTTACATTGAGGACTGACAGCAGTGAGTGATCCATAACGGAGTGCATTAGAATAGACTAGAAGCTTGTGTTGTCATACTCTGATGATTATTGGAGATGTTGTAAATCTGACAGAATGTAGGGGAATAAAATCACGAAGCTGACCCCAAGAGCCGTGGCTCCCTCTGGTGGGGGGGTTTAGTATTGCAAAGAACACATGTAAGTATTTACGTTTACAATAGAGTGGCGAAGTCCCTCCCACTTACTTCCGGGGTATGGGACCTTATTTCGGAAAAATTATGCATTGAAGTCAATGGGGAGAGAAAACTTATCTTTCGATCCCGTTTGAATTGTGCCATGAATTACACATATGATGTTTGTCAATCTTAAAAAATCATTTCCATGTCAAAAAAGTCACAGTTTGTCTTAAAACTGTTGAAATATAAGACTTTGAAAAATACGAAACTAGAAAGACTACAAATCCCAGAGTCGCGTAAGTGATGTCACAATTGAGACACTACGATACACGTATAATACCGTATATATACGATCAGCGCCATATAGATAGAATCTATCTATATGGCGCTGGCTAAGATAAGATAACTTTGTGCCTGTGTGCTTAGTACCAGGTTGTTATTATACCAGCAATGGGTCTTGCTCGTTCTTTCGCTTCCCGTCTGATGAAAGAGGAGTGTGTGGATCAAGTTAGCTACCTAGCTAGTAGCTAGCACGTTAGTTAGCATTACAGCCTTGTCATTTTTATTAGCCTTAACATGAAGTAACATTAAGTAACCCAAAAATGTTAAACAGTAAGAGTAGTAGTCATATTTCGTGAACCCTTTGAATAGTACTGTCACCGGTGTGATCATTCTATAATACACAATTTAAGCCCGGGGGAGAAATGCTAACGCTAACGCTAGCGATCTTCTCTACTTCATGCTATCTGCACAAATGGTTGACATTAAACATTAAAACGACCAGGCAGTTCAGAGAGAATCAAAGGAAGGAAGGCAGGCAGCTTTGCATGACATTCTTCAGGACGTGTTTCATTGTAGTGATAGTGAGGGTAGTCTCTTGTGTTGACAAGACAGTAGTGACGGCCATCTTGGTGACGTGTGTTGTTCTGTGAGACCAGAGATGTAGTTCTTTGAGCGTTTCACACAAACAAATGTGTTACTTCACAGTTTTACGACACATTTTTTTTTTTTTGACTTGCAAAATGATCTTTTAAATTGACAAACAACATATGTGTAATTCATGGCACAATTCAAACGGGATCGAAAGATAATCTTTCTCTCTCCATTGACTTCAATACATAATTTTTCCGAAATAAGGTCCCATGGAGGTCCACCGGAAGGGGAGGGACTTCGCCACTCTATAGGGCAGCACCCCCCGCAACAAACATTGGTTGCTCTTAGATATAATTTAAAATATGTATATAATACATTTCATATATATTATTGCTACATAAAAGTGATCTTATTTCTGATACTCTTCACTCCATTAGAGAGAGATCTCTCTCTTTAATTGAGTGAAGAGTATGGTTTTGTGGCCTTTAAGTCACCATCAACATGTTGACATTGGAATATTCCAGCGCTACAGTGGAAATACAGAAGAAATGCTACCTTTATTTCGGACATCTGGCCCTCTTTGGCCAGATGTTCGGACAAAAGGGATCATATTCAGACGGAGAAAGGCACAGTTTTCGACTTCCTTAATTCGTAGCTGGGGTGGCTGTGGCTCAGTGGATAGTGTGCTGGACTTCAAATCAGGGGATAGCAAGTTTGAGTCCCACTGCAGTCAGCATGTCGTTGTGTCCCTGGGCAAGACACTTCACCTCATATTGCTCCTGTGGGGATTGTCCACGGTACTGAATGTATGTAAGTCGCTTTGGATAAAAGCGTCTAACAAGTGACATGTAATGTAATGTAATGTAATGTAACTTAGCTCTGTTGCCCCAATTTCGTGAAAGGTGGGAGAAGAAGTACTCAGATCATGTACTTGAGTAAAAGTAGAAGTACTCAGATCATGTACTTGATTAAAAGTAGAAGTACTCAGATCTTGTACTTGAGTAAAAGTAGAAGTACTCAGATCATGTACTTGAGTCAAAGTAGAAGTACTCAGATCTTGTACTTCAGTAAAAGTAGAAGAACTCAGATCTTGTACTTGAGTCAAAGTAGAAGTACTCAGATCTTGTACTTCAGTAAAAGTAGAAGTACCAGAGTGTAGGAATACTCTGTTACAGTAAAAGTCCTGTATTCAAAATGTTACTCAAGTAAAAGTATTAAGGTATTATCATCAGAATACAGTAAAAGTAGTGATTGTGCAGATTGGTCCATTTCAGAATAATATATATGATATGTTTTATAATGATTGATCATGAAAGTGTTCTCAAAGCTGGTAAAGGTGCAGCTAGTTTGAATGACTTTGTATACTGCAGGGTAGCTTGTGAATTTACTCCAGGTGGAACTAAAGTCTGATTTAACACTTGATTATATTTCACATCATTCATCCACATCTGTAAAGTAACTAAAGGTATTAAATACATGTAGTGTACACCATTTACCTCTGAACTGTAGAGGAGTAGAAGTACAAAGTAGCAACACTTGAAATAATCAAGTAAGTACAAGTATCTCAAAATTGTACTTAAGTACAGTACTTGAGTAAATCTACTTAGTTACTTACTGCAGGTACGTTATGTGTGGTAGCAGCCCAGAATCCACACTATAGATTAAATAAAGCAATGTTAATTCTGTTTCCAATTTGTTTAGATTTTCCCTTGAAAAGTAACAAAAATAACCGATAAGAGTACCGTTAAAGTACCGGATCGATAAGCAGTATCGGTAAGAGTAGTAGTACCGTTAAAATCTTAACGATACCCATCCCTACACACAAGCCATTGATAGGTAGGCTATGTGTGGAATAGGAATGGAATAATGATGTGATTATTTGCAACCTGCTGTAAAAATAGTAGTTAATGATGATTATGTTTTTCATTAAAACATTTTTGAATTAAAAAATCTACTATTCAGGGAAGTAGGGCTACTAGTTTCAATTAGGCCTGACCATTATTTCACAGTGCACAGGATAATCTGCCAATACAAGCACTTTAGTTCAGTGGTTCCCAAAAGTGGGTCGCGGACCCGTTTCGAGTGGGTCGCAGATGTGTGAGTTTTTTTTGGAAAAAAGTCAAACTTTTATTTTGAAGACCCGATTTTCTAACGCTGTGCATGCACTAGGCGTTGGACAGGGGGTGTTTCTCAATGTCGAGGAAGGCTCCTCCAGAGCCACTATTTCAAGGATGCTACGTCATCGAGTCCCACCGAAGGACTGTTTCAATGTCCAGGATCCCTGGAATTCTACCAAGGCCGGCATCCTTCGTTGCGGGAAATTTCGAGGCTGCACATGTGTATCCTCCGCGGTCTTAAAATCCCCACAATGCTTTGCGCAAGGAGAGACCAGGAGGAAAAATGTTTTTCGAGCGAGAGAGAGAGAGCGCACCGGTACCGGAGATCGTTGTTGTTAGCTTCTGGTGCTAGCGAGCTACGCTAACAGATATAAGGAGCTTTTTCAACAACAAGGTGGAGGAGAGTCCTCTCCTGTCAGACTGAGAGTCTCAGTGGACTAAAGGACTCTCTGAGTGTTTAGATAGTTACTTTAGTCTAAGTTATCTCAGTGGGTCTCGAACGGTTTGGTCACGATTAATGTAAACAAGTATTTCCGAGGCACACGTTTATATGATCGTTATAGTTATAAAACAATAAGAGAATAAATGAATAACAGTTATGAAATACTATATGACAGTAAAACAAGAATAAAGTTTAAAAGGGGAGTGATTTACAGTTCTGTTTCATATGGGTGTTGAGAGATGTATCCATAGATCTCTTCATGTTGGTCTCAAAGTGCACCAGATTGATGCATTTAACTTCAATATTAAAAAAATTATCTTCCCGGTGGAGCTTGCCCCCGGACCCCCCTAGAGGATGTGAGGTAACAGTCGCGGATACACTGTGTATGTGCGTGTGGATTGTTGCAGTAGAAAATTCCACTGTAGCACCCGGTACATTAATGGGAAACCCTAAATGTTTGAGCACCCTCTATGAAACGTCAAGCTACTCCACAGCACCCCCAAAAGAAAATCTCTGGCGCCGCCACTGAGCCTGCAACCCCGTTTTGAAGAAGTCTGTAGTGCAAAACAGGCTCATTGCAGACACTGATGCTGTGATAAGACACACTTTTTGGCCAAATATCAGCATTTTCTTTCTTTTAATTTTTTTGCACAGATTGCAAAGTGGCAAAGTATTATAACTTATTGTTCTAGCAAAGGGATTGCACAATTGTATTATGTATTTATTTGACCACACAGACATGGAGCATTGTTTTATTATCACTGTTCTAGCAAAGTAATGCTCACGTTCATATTGATGTATTTTAATAAATGTTAACTTGGACCATTACGTGACTATTTGTGTTGGGGGACCCCGATTATTTTTTTTTCTCCAAAGGGGGTGCCTGACAGAAAAGGTTTGCGAACCACAGTGTTAGCCTGTTCCGACCAGGGGCGGGCCCACATCGTACGACCGGCCCATCAGGATTCTTCCCTGGTTCCGACCATTCTTCGTTTTCCGAGGCTAGGAAGGATTCTTGCCTCGCTTCTCCAGGACCTGACTCGGAAGACATGGCCTACCAAGGAAGCGTCCTCGACATTGAGAAACACCCTGGAAGTACCGGAGTACTGGTTTTGAAAACTTCTGTCACGTAGTGATCATCTTCTCAATAAAACATTTTTGCTGATGTTTTTTCGAGTCTTCTGGCCAATCAGAATCAAGATTGTTGCCGGAAGTCCCCACGGAGAATAACTTTGCGGTATAACTATTCTTTATACATCCATGGGTACAACTTCAGATACAAATGAACACATAATGAAATATGACCCCCGGCTTGATGATTGACAGGTCACAGAACAATGGGAGCTATCTACCCTTACCCACAATTTAAAATAATTCACACAGACTATCTCCTCTTTGCTCTTCTCTCTGTGAGGAGCAGCAAGTTCAGCTTCAGAACAAAGTGAAACACAAATAATGGCATAAAATATTATTAATATGTCGGGTAGTAATAGATTTATTTATTTTCTTCTCAGAGTGTACCAGAATGCATAGTTTATATGTTAGTATTTCAAAAATAGATTTGAGTGGTTCAAAATTTCGGGTCGCGATTTATTGACAAAGGAAAAAAGTGGGTCCTGAGGCCTGACCAGTTGAGCATGTTCAGTCCATAATAACATGTAAAATGAAAGTTGGATCTCTGTATCTTGTTATTATTAGCAGAGAAAATGTAATGTTTGTACAACTACAATTAATGCTACCAATCTAGGTTGGTACCTGCCCGGGTCAGGGGGGTCTTGAAAATATTTCCAATTACCCAAGGGGGGCCTGACTGAAAAGGTTTGGGAACCTCTGCATAAACATATGCATCTGCATCGTCACTGCTGTGCCTCGTCTCCTGATATGTGGATGTGTTTAGATTTCAGAGGACATTCGGCTCTTTGAATTCTGAAATGAATGCTGCAACGATAAGTATACATTGACACAGTAGAAAACAAATATTTGACAACTTTTTTGATGATTGAAAAGTTGATATAGTAATTACTATATTATTCATTAGAAATTGGAGAAAAAGTTATTCACAGCTTCTTAAATGTTCAGTTTTCCTGCATGTCTTTATAATATATTAAAGTGGACATCTTTGGGATTTGGTCTGACAAAACAAGACATTTAAAGACATAATATTGGACTGAGAAACTGGGATGGACATTTTTCAATATTTTATGACATTTAATAGAACAAACAATAGAGAAAATGATCTGCAAAATTCCTCAATAATGAAAATAATTTGCAGCCATAAAAGTCATCCAAATGAACAGAAGGTTCTGAATCTCAGAAGGAAGTGCATTTCTATCTCACAGTCCAACAGTGACCAGATATGTCATGCCAATCATATATATATATGTCCCAAAAATGCTTATTTGCTTTGTTTTTTTTTGTTTTACTTGTATTGGTGTTTGAACCTGCTTTGTGTGTCTTTGTTGTCACTGAGTTTATTTTCAGTTCTATTATAGTACTTTTTTGTATAGTTGCATAGTTGTCTTTTAATCTGTTTTTAAATGTTCTTTGTAGTTTTTTGTGTGTGTTTGTAGTTATTTTGAGAATCTTTGTAGCAGCTTGTTTGTGTCTCTCTCATGAGTCCGAGTAGTTGCTTTGCAGTCATTTTGACTTCCTTTTCAGTTGTTTTGTTTCTCTTTTTCTCTTTGTGAGGTCATTTTGTTTCTCCTATGAGTTGCTTTGTCTCTTTAGTAATGAGTTTGTGTGTGTCTCTGTGTAGTAATATTGTGTTCTTGTGTTGTGCTCTGTTTTGCAGTCAGCTGTAGTCTTTCTTTTTGTTCTCTTGGATTTTTGGCTCGTTCAATAGTCCAGTTTATAAGGCGTTTAAATGTTAAGTCGAGTGTGAGAATGTACATGTGCAGTATTTAGAATACTTCAGAATAATATAGACAGCTGACACGGCAACAGTAGTTACTGGTCTCATATTTAAAAGAGCCCTTTGTACCAGATGTCAGAAAAACGATAAATAACAACTTTATATTTGGCACTGAGGCTGCATTAGTCTCTTTGTTCTGGTCCGCAGCTTCCTGTCTGTGACATTCTCCATGTCATTTGGAATCATTTGTTTTTTGTGTCTTTTTAATGATTTCTTCTTGGAGTTTTATTTAAAAACACCTGAATAAATTGGATTTGGTATGTTTTTTGTACAGACTGTTAAATGGGGCTTTCCCTATGTCACCCTGTGGTTGTTTTTGTGTTGAAGTTATTCTATATGCTCAGAATTGATTCCATTAAAGTCAATATCTTTCAAGTTGCTATCAATGTGTCTTTTGTTCCTACTGAGCATTGATATGTGTTGAAAATGTCATCATACTGGACAGCAAAGGGGGGGGGGTCTTTTTGTTATGTGCTTTCTATTCTACCACTGGTCTGTTCTGATGATGTGGCTGATCCAACCACTAAATCAGGCTTTTTAACAGGCTTCTGCTTTTCTTTATGATAGCAAGCGTTAAAGCTTCCTCTTGAAATATATTCATCATCAATAGCATCTTTCAGCTCTCTCCCTGCTGCCCCCCCCCTCGCTTTCACTCTCCCCCTCACTCCTCCGCTCCCCCCCCCCCCCCCCCCCCCTCTCTCCCTCTCTCCCTCCCTTTCTCCTTCAGTGATCTTCAGCTCAGCTTGGAGTCATGAGGTAAGAACGGAGCTCTCCTTCTATGTATTTAAATCACATTATTATCGTATCGTATGTATATGTTACCCGGGTAAAGCGTGCATTCCGAGCCTCCTGCCCTCTCTGGCTCGGCTCGGCTCGGTTCGGTTCGGCTCAGAGCTGTGAGTCACAGACAATGCGAGGATGTCAAATCAGACGCTAGGAGGCTCTTTCTAAAACCTGCAGCATCAAATCCAAATATGTAAGCTTTAAATCCGACTTTTATTATTCAGATTATATTCTCAGAGCTGCGTTTTTATCATGTTTCCATTCCATCCATCATTCATGCGGTGTTTTGGGGGTGCGTCCTCTTTTCTTTCTCCTCCTTCATGCGGGCGGACGATGGAGGGTGGAGGGATGATGAATCATAGATGTCGACAAAAAAAAGGCTGCAGCGAAAACCCATTTCAGGGGTCGAATCACAGTCTATGGGTCGTATATAACAATGGAAAAATGTTGCCGGTTTGATAGGCCTAGTAAGTATCCTGTTTGGTAAAAAACAACAGTGTGGACCTCCATCACACGGTCTGCTCAGGTCCAGCTGCTGGATCTGATCTCAGGTGGTTTATTTTCCGGCTGGTTGATGATTAGTGGCCGTGAACGTCTCCTGCGGCCTGTGTGTGTCTGTGCTGCGTTCATGGCCCTGCTGTCTCATGACTCTGTCTCAGTAGTGTTCTCTGTGTTTATGTGGAAGCTATCCTGATGGTATCTGCATGTTTTTAGATTCGTAGGCCTATGGCTGTTTTATTCCGGTCTGTATTTATCGTTTAGGCTGTAACAACACTGGGTCAGATCTCTTTGAAATCAACTCAGTTACTGGATAGAAACAACGGGGCATTTTCTTAGTAAAGTTACCTGTACAGGAATGAAAAACGTGTAATATAATTTCAATTTCAAACACAATCAAGCATTGTAAATATTTCACCATTTTTAAAATGTCAATGTCAAAATGATAATTTCTCTCATGCGGATTAAATGTATTTTACATATTCAGCCTTTCAAGTTGGTCAAGTGAAATGACCCTTACCACTGTGTGGATTCTATAACACGGGGACCGGAGTGCTTTACTTTTATTTTCTACAGACATTACCATCGATGTAATCAAATCATCCGTGAATATAACTATAATCTAAATTCTATTCCTCTTGTCAATATAATCTACGCTCATTATAGTTAGGTGTAGGCCTACTATGTTTGTAATCAGAGGATATTAACCTGATTACTTTAATCATACTATCCAGCCCTGTTTATAAATGAAATGATCTGATATTAAGGTTTGACCCAGTGATTGAAAGAGGAAATAAGAATATTAAAGCTGTGTGCTCAGCTTTGATGTTCAGCAACAAATCTGATGTGGGATTCACACAACGTTTCTGTTTTATAATGAGAAGAAAGAGCAGAGAATATTGTTTAAAACTTGTAAATATTTTCTCAAAAGATGAATATGATTTTGAGCTGGTTTAATGTTTTTGAATAAAATTAGACTATATAAGGTTCATCTATCATTTTCATTGATTAATGCCATAGTGTACACACAAGGTCAAGTATTAATAACTCATTTATTTTCACTCTGTCTGCCTTAGATGATGATTCTTAATTTAATTAGTATTTCAAAGCTTGTTTGTAATCTTACAAAGATGGGTTTAGGAGTAATGATCGCCAACAGATGTGTTCTCAATAACTGTAGAAGTGTTATAATATATCTCCAGGAGAGTCTTTAATAGTAATCTCAACTACAGGATTCTCTCAGTTCTTCTCTTACAATCATAGTTAGGGCACGTGATATTATATTTGTTTATTACGTCATAGAACAGGAAACAGAGGGAGAGGAAGTGAAGGGTAAATGTGACCCTGGTGATCAGAGATGACCCGCGTCATGAACACAACACAGGCAGGCACACGTCTGTGGTTCTGCTTTAGTGGAAAGGTTGATGACGGTCTGTCTGTAAACGTGCCACGTTGTAGTTGGACTTTTCATTACCTCTCTTAATAGAGTTGTATATTATCCAGAATCCTGAAGATTTGGGGATTTCCCTGAACAGCTGATCCCAGAGCCTGATGCTGCTGACAGATGAGTGTGATGGAGTGAGTGCAGGGTGGAGGACTCAGGGTGTGGCTCTCTTCTGTCTGTTTATGGACCAACATCGTCAAAGGACATTTCAGAAATGCAACCTTTAGAATCAAAGAGAAGCGTTCATACAGTAATGACCAGTTTCACCAGATTCACAGGAAAAAAGGAGAGCTGATGGTTAGGGCTGGCTTTTGTATTTTGGTTGTATAATGACTGATTCATTTTGGTTGTAAAGGAAGTATAAAAAACAAAACAATTTATAATCTATGAATAAAATATGGTGGTGACCAGATTTTCACCAACATTTAAAGTAACATAAAGATAAGTCAAAAGTGTTAAACCTACCCAGAAGTATCATCACAGGTTATACTGCATGTATACTTATATGTCACTTTTGGAATGTGTAACTCCAAATTAAAATACTGAAATCATCCTGGATTTTTTTATTTATCCGATGGCCAAAGAGACCAGACTATAATCCTAATCTTCAAAAAATATATTGAAATCAATTTGAGTCCTTCCTGTTTTCTGATCTGCTCCTACTCAAACAAACACTTATCCTTTTTGAGGAATATTCCATTTTATCTTTGAATATTATGGAAATTCTCAGGTGCAGGCAAATATATATTTTTCATATTTCTTTTTAAAATCTATTTAAAAATGTTAATTAATTAAATGTCTTATCATCCTTCTTATATGTACCTTCTAGTTTGTGGGACAACATTCAAGGATTGCATTTCCTTAGTACAACATTGTGATTTGAGCCTCTGAATACGAAATGTACCTTCTTCTTTTTACATCCTTTGCTTTCCTACTGTTGGAAAGATGTCTTGACAACATAATTCATTTATTTAATGTTGTGGTCACTGGTCAAATGTCTGATTGTCCTTAAATGCACCAACAGGATGTGATGTCTCTCAGCTTCATCTGCACATGAGGAGAATGTTTGACAGAAAACAAGCAAATGTGTATTTTCTTAGAAATGTAGTGAAATCCATCTGAAAACTGAGTGATTTAGTAAATGGAGGCTGGTCACCAGAGAGGTGTGTGATGTGGAGTTTAGTTTCAGTGTGTGTGGGACACTGAACTGTCTGGGATCAAGTTTAAAACTAAACCTCAGGTTCTTTTAGCTACAAACTGCAGAAAGCTTTAATATGTGGCTTTACAATAAATATGAATTGGTCATTTAAACCTGGAACAGTTTTTATTCAAACATACTGAGAATCTACAAAAACGTTACAATTTGACATTTATAGGTAATATGTATTTAGTTAGTGTTCTTCAAAACAAAGCTCCACATTGCTTATGTTACATCAAGTTTAAGTTACGGATAAAGTTAGTTGTAGTCATTTAAATCTGATTGAAAAGAGTTTGTAGCATAATGTGCTTTAATGGTTGACTCGTCTATGTTGGTGTCTTTAGAGTTGTACTAATGGTTATTCTAAAACACGCAGAGTGCAGTGAAAGTGAATGTTTTGGGGGTTTTGGCCGTTGTTGAAATGAAGTTGTGTCTGCAAACCACAGCCTTTTATTAAGACAGACAGGAGGTCCTTCTTCTCTGAGCTGAAGAGGCATTGATGATGTCACATTATAAACGTTGAATTTTAGGAAAGTTGCGTAGCTTCAGACAGAGAGAGCTGAACGTCTGCTGTCCAACACTGATCTGACCTCCGTCCTGCTGAGGCTCAACTCTGCTGTAGAGCTGAGGACTGAGAGTTGACCTGGAAACCAAAAGGTCCCCTCATGGAGCTTCTGCCCCACATCTCTCTTTCCTCAGCTCATGTAGGAGGCGTGGTCATCATGAACCTGCCCCACAGCTCTCTCTTTCCTCAGCTCATGTAGGAGGCGTGGTCACCATGAACCTGCCCCACAGCTCTCTCTTTCCTCAGCTCATGCTGGAGGCGTGGTCACCATGAACCTGCTCCACAGCTCTCTTTCCTCAGCTCATGCTGGAGGCGTGGTCACCAAGAACCTGCCCCACAGCTCTCTCTTTCCTCAGCTCATGCTGGAGGCGTGGTCACCATGAACCTGCCCCACAGCTCTCTCTTTCCTCAGCTCATGCTGGAGGCGTGGTCACCATGAACCTGCTCCACAGCTCTCTTTCCTCAGCTCATGCTGGAGGCGTGGTCACCAAGAACCTGCCCCACAGCTCTCTCTTTCCTCAGCTCATGCTGGAGGCGTGGTCACCAAGAACCTGCCCCACAGCTCTCTCTTTCCTCAGCTCATGCTGGAGGCGTGGTCACCATGAACCTGCCCCACAGCTCTCTTTCCTCAGCTCATGCTGGAGGCGTGGTCACCATGAACCTGCCCCACAGCTCTCTTTCCTCAGCTCATGCTGGAGGCGTGGTCACCATGAACCTGCTCCACAGCTCTCTTTCCTCAGCTCATGCTGGAGGCGTGGTCACCATGAACCTGCCCCACACCTCTCTCTTTCCTCAGCTCATGTAGGAGGCGTGGTCACCATGAACCTGCCCCACAGCTCTCTCTTTCCTCAGCTCATGTAGGAGGCATGGTCACCATGAACCTGCCCCACAGCTCTCTCTTTCCTCAGCTCATGTAGGAGGCGTGGTCACCATGAACCTGCCCCACACCTCTCTCTTTCCTCAGCTCATGTAGGAGGCATGGTCACCATGAACCTGCCCCACAGCTCTCTTTCCTCAGCTCATGTAGGAGGCATGGTCACCATGAACCTGCCCCACAGCTCTCTCTTTCCTCAGCTCATGTAGGAGGCGTGGTCACCATGAACCTGCCCCACAGCTCTCTCTTTCCTCAGCTCATGCTGGAGGCGTGGTCACCATGAACCTGCCCCACAGCTCTCTCTTTCCTCAGCTCATGCTGGAGGCGTGGTCACCATGAACCTGCCCCACAGCTCTCTCTTTCCTCAGCTCATGCTGGAGGCGTGGTCACCATGAACCTGCCCCACAGCTCTCTCTTTCCTCAGCTCATGTAGGAGGCGTGGTCACCATGAACCTGCCCCACAGCTCTCTCTTTCCTCAGCTCATGTAGGAGGCGTGG
Organism: Trematomus bernacchii; assembly: GCF_902827165.1. Taxonomy (NCBI): domain Eukaryota; kingdom Metazoa; phylum Chordata; class Actinopteri; order Perciformes; family Nototheniidae; genus Trematomus; species Trematomus bernacchii. The sequence goes on from NW_022987709.1 coordinate 1,571,242, forward strand.
TCACCATGAACCTGCCCCACAGCTCTCTTTCCTCAGCTCATGCTGGAGGCGTGGTCACCATGAACCTGCCCCACAGCTCTCTCTTTCCTCAGCTCATGTAGGAGGCGTGGTCACCATGAACCTGCTCCACAGCTCTCTTTCCTCAGCTCATGTAGGAGGCGTGGTCACCATGAACCTGCCCCACAGCTCTCTCTTTCCTCAGCTCATGCTGGAGGCGTGGTCACCATGAACCTGCCCCACAGCTCTCTCTTTCCTCAGCTCATGCTGGAGGCGTGGTCACCATGAACCTGCCCCACAGCTCTCTCTTTCCTCAGCTCATGCTGGAGGCGTGGTCACCATGAACCTGCCCCACAGCTCTCTCTTTCCTCAGCTCATGTAGGAGGCGTGGTCACCATGAACCTGCCCCACAGCTCTCTCTTTCCTCAGCTCATGTAGGAGGCGTGGTCACCATGAACCTGCCCCACAGCTCTCTCTTTCCTCAGCTCATGTAGGAGGCATGGTCACCATGAACCTGCCCCACAGCTCTCTCTTTCCTCAGCTCATGTAGGAGGCGTGGTCACCATGAACCTGCCCCACACCTCTCTCTTTCCTCAGCTCATGTAGGAGGCATGGTCACCATGAACCTGCCCCACAGCTCTCTTTCCTCAGCTCATGTAGGAGGCATGGTCACCATGAACCTGCCCCACAGCTCTCTCTTTCCTCAGCTCATGTAGGAGGCGTGGTCACCATGAACCTGCCCCACAGCTCTCTCTTTCCTCAGCTCATGCTGGAGGCGTGGTCACCATGAACCTGCCCCACAGCTCTCTCTTTCCTCAGCTCATGCTGGAGGCGTGGTCACCATGAACCTGCCCCACAGCTCTCTCTTTCCTCAGCTCATGCTGGAGGCGTGGTCACCATGAACCTGCCCCACAGCTCTCTCTTTCCTCAGCTCATGTAGGAGGCGTGGTCACCATGAACCTGCCCCACAGCTCTCTCTTTCCTCAGCTCATGTAGGAGGCGTGGTCACCATGAACCTGCCCCACAGCTCTCTTTCCTCAGCTCATGCTGGAGGCGTGGTCACCATGAACCTGCCCCACAGCTCTCTCTTTCCTCAGCTCATGTAGGAGGCGTGGTCACCATGAACCTGCTCCACAGCTCTCTTTCCTCAGCTCATGTAGGAGGCGTGGTCACCATGAACCTGCCCCACAGCTCTCTCTTTCCTCAGCTCATGCTGGAGGCGTGGTCACCATGAACCTGCCCCACAGCTCTCTCTTTCCTCAGCTCATGCTGGAGGCGTGGTCACCATGAACCTGCCCCACAGCTCTCTCTTTCCTCAGCTCATGCTGGAGGCGTGGTCACCATGAACCTGCCCCACAGCTCTCTCTTTCCTCAGCTCATGTAGGAGGCGTGGTCACCATGAACCTGCCCCACAGCTCTCTCTTTCCTCAGCTCATGTAGGAGGCGTGGTCACCATGAACCTGCTCCACAGCTCTCTTTCCTCAGCTCATGCTGGAGGCGTGGTCACCATGAACCTGCTGCACCTTTTCAAAGTACTACAGATATTTGTGTATAGTGTCTTGGAATTAGTAAATATACTAAAGATAAAACAAGCAATCCGCCTTCATAAGTCACAGAGACAGAAGCAGCATACTTACAACAACAACAACAACAACAACAACAACAACAACACAGCCTTGTGTTTGCAGACAGGAAGTGTGAGTGCTGATTCACTCTGTGATCACATGACTGTTTGTCTCATTGAATGTGCTGCAGTAAGAGCTTCATCCACCCTCTTCTTCGTCCTCCTCTTCCTCCTCTTCCTCCTCGTCCTCCTCATCCTTCTCCTCCTCCTCCTCCTCCTCCTCGTCTTCTTCCTCCTCCTCATCCTCCTCTTCCTCGTCCTCCTCGTCGTCCTCCTCCTCATCCCCCTCCTTCTCCTCTTCCTCCTCCTCCTCCTGCTCTTCCTCCTCCTCCTCTTCCTCCTCCTTTCCTCCTCCTCCTTACGTTGTGACTTCCTGTCTATGGCTCTCAGCCCCTAACCACATGGTCTGCACCCTGTAATGAATATTAAACATAAATCATAGTTTATTTTCCGTTCAGTCATTTCTAGAGAAAGCTGGTCTCTTTAGTAAACATGTTTTAAAAACATAGAGGAGAAGCTACATTTGAGGGACTACTTTCTGTGGCACATGAATGTGGGGCCCTAGTGAGTAGGCACCAGGATGGTGTGTGTGGATGTGACACAATGTGTTAGGCTTTGATATCACACGTCATATTAGCTCCATTAGGTTAGCCTTTAGCATCTGTAGGGCAGTGACTGTTAGAGGGAATGAGTGTCTGATGCACCACGTTCTATCCAGATGTCATCCTGGTTTCAACATGATAGTGAACAAACATCCTGACTGTGTCACAGTCGGCCGTGACGCTGGAACACACTGAGAGAAGTGCACTGTGTTTTCAGTGACAGATCGGATTGTTTGACTGCAGTCGCTCTACACACACACCGACGCCATTTTATTCTCCTCCTCTCTCTGCCTAAAGGATGCGGTTGCCAAGGTAACCAGACAGGGGGAAACAGGAGGTACAGAGGAGGGGGAGGGGGAGGACGTGGGTGGGAGTGATCGACACGCTCTTTGTTCAGATACACAATCCACTTTTAATGTGTAAATGTTTATTATTGAGAATGTTACTCTGAAGATCTGATTATACAGAAAAACGGAAGCAAACATTATAAATACATAATTAAAATGCCCCAATATCTGCATCCATCTGTATCTACAGCCATCTGTGGCTTTTACATAGTGGACATGTTCACACAGCACTACATCATGGAAGTCCTCTGCAGCAGGACGGGGGGGAAGATTCAACATTACATTTCTGTATTGTCATTAGGTCTGAAAACACATAACCATAATATTGATAGATGATGCACGAGAATGAAGTTTCTGTGTTTTCTGCTGAGTTGGTTTCTCAAATTCACTCAGTTCAATGTGTTCAATATAACGTTATGATTCAGATTTCAGTGCAAAGACGAGAAAGAAATAGATTTAAATTCTTCCATTGAAAGTGTTTCTATAGATGTGTGTTCACGTGCCCCAACACATTGACTCAGAATAGAACTGGCTGCTCTGACTGTGAGATGAGGGGCTTTTCCAACTGTATTGACACATTTCTATTCATTCAGAATCAGAATCAGAAATCCTTTATTAGTCCCGGGAACTGTACAATACAACATCAGAGAGATAGCAGATAAAGTGAGGGGGGAAGTAAATAAATAACACAAGTACACAATAAGTAATAAACAAAAACAAAGTAGCATGTAAAAGATGTTGCAGTATATTTGTTTTTAAGAAATAATTACCACAGTAAAGAGCTAGCAAATATGCAAATTGTAAATAAACTGAGAGAAAACACATGAAATATAGAAGGAGAAAACAATACTGGAGAAGGCCCCACATCTTGCATGGAAACAATATTTGTGTTCCTGCGGTGATTAATAAAACACAATCTCAGCAGCACATAGTCGGAGGCCATGCCATGTCCTGATCACCTCATGTGACAAAGGTGCAGAAAGAAAACATACCCTCCAACCAGGAAGGTTATTAGAAGCTAAAATGTCCCCTCCCCCCATCCAGAAGGCAGTAAGTCTCTCCAATCAGGTCGGTTACAGGAGGCTTGTTTTATACAGATTATTCTGATTCATTGTGAAATAATGGGGACCCAGTAAATGCAGCGAGTCTGAAGATGAGGACATTTGACTGTCATGATGAACATTGACCATGAGACACTGCGGGCGGGGTACAAGGCAAGGTAGATTAATGATACTATTTTTATTTATGTGAATATTCAAAGTGACTGAGGCTGTAAAAGAAGAATATCTGAGATGTGGTGGAGTGGAAGCAGACAGTATTGAGTAAATGTGTTTCATGCTTTGTCTTCTCAAAGACTCTCTTCCTGTTTCTCTCTTCTCGTCGTCTCATATAGGGGTCACATGCTTTAGATCCGTCGTTGCCATAGAAACTGCACGGTTGAAGGTCTGCGTTAACGCTTGTTTGAACTCTCCGTCTGATTCATTATCCTCTTGGGAGCTCCCACATGTTCTTACCCAGCATGTTTTGCCAGCGACTGCAGCAGTGAGATTTTGTGTGTGTGTGTGTGTGTGTGTGTGTGTGTGTGTGTGTGTGTGTGTGTGTGTGTGTGTGTGTGTGTGTGTGTGGTGTGTGTGTGTGTGTGTGTGTGTGTGTGTGTGTGTGTGTGTGTGTGTGTGTGTGTGTGTGTGTGTGCCAGATGACAGGAGAAGCAGAAAGAGACATCCCTTGATGTAAATGTGTCACCATGGCGATAGTGGGCGAGGGGGATGTTGGCCTGATACCATGTCACCATGTCATACATGTATATATAAAAAAAGTCTTCAGATTGGTGCTTGTGCAAGCTGCTCCTCGACCTGGACCGCGGCACAGATGGTTCTAGGGCCTCCTAGGAAATAGGTTCCTTTATTTAACTGTTGCTGACTGAACATGTCTCTGACGTGAATCAAGAGCTGTGAGTCTTTTTGTGGATCATTTGGTGGAAAACAAACCTAATACATATAATTATTGTCCTCATTATTTTCATAGAGAAAGTAATTCAGTCGGTATTATGTTTCCTTTAAGAATGATGAGTAGGTGATGCAGTGTGTGGAAGTTTCATGCAGCCTTTTAATTGCAGGATCAAGTTTCAAGTTATGAACTATCATGTGCACGGCAACTAGAGAGAAGCAGTGGTTGGCAATACAAAGCTGTCAGGCTCCCACCGGCCATGCTTGATGATGTATGGATAAGGTAATCCTGAAAGTGTGATCGTGATGATGTTGCTATCTCTCTCTCTGATCTGTTTTCGGATAGAGCTGCAAAGATTAGCTGACGATCAAATCTAGCGTCCCTTTTACCATCAGTAAACACACAATGTGGCAGATGGTAGTGCACACATACATGTGACCCTTTCTTCTACATACAGTGGCTTTATGGCTGTGAACAGTATATGTCCTGACACAAAAGGATAGTTCAAATCAGATGTAGTAAGAGTAAAACACAATTAAACAGTGTAACCTGAGAATACGTCCAGAAAATCCACATGAAATGACATTCTGGATCAGGTTCCCCCACCTTCATCAGGTTCCCCCACCTTCATCAGGTTCCCCCACCTTCCTCCTACCCACAATCCCCTGAGGTCAGCTCCTCTTAATGAATGCAGCAGCAGTGACATTTGCCGCACTGACCGCCTGCTGACTTCAGATCTGCTGCACTGGGCATAAAAACCTGACGGCAGAGATACACAATCACCTGAATAGCATCAGAGACAGTCAGTTGTTTTGTATACATTGTCTCAAACAAACAAACAAACAAACCGCAGCGCCACGTCCTCTCCACATGTTGGTCTGTGCTCTGAGTCTGGTCTGCTGTGAAGGTCACCATGTGACTCACACTGAGCATGTGCAGTGTGACCTCACTGTGACACACAGACTCCATGTTAGCCTATTGATGGATTATTCGCTCACTCTGCATGTCTCTCTAACCTGAGTCGTGACTAGACTACTGTTACGGTCATCCGGGACCAATATTACATAACAGTTATTAAGGAGGATAATAGAAAGCACAGTTCAGAAAAGACAATAGTAATACCAGTATGCAACCCTGTCTGCTAAAATATTCTAGTAGTGTCAGAATGGTTTAAATGAAAGGTTTACAATGTTTCAAGTCAGGTGTTGATATGAACCCTGACGCTGTAACTACTCCCTATACCTGCACATTATTAGATCCTTTCATCCTTTTGGGGCAAGAATACATCATGGCGTTTATCTGAGGAGAAAGGGAGTCTTTACAGATCTCAGTCAATGAAACAGAGTAGATATAAGACTGCATTTTGTAATGAACACTGACTTTGGAAGATCTTAACTTGCAGTATAAAAGTGTTGCAGTAAAACAGCATCACCTCTCTTTAACTTTACCCAGGAACCTGTGCGTTGTTCAAAAAACATTTACTTTACTTTGAATGTTTTAGGAAAGATACGAAATATCTGTTGGTTTATGTTTTCAAATCTTTACAATAAAAACATGACATACGTAATACTATGTTATGTTTAAAAAAAAGTCAAACAAAGATTACAATACAAAGAAAAACATGTCTGAAAGAAACTAATGGATGTCTATGAAGTTGGTTAAAAACTCATATAATTTATATCAGAATAATATTTATATATTTTATAAAAGTAATTTTTACAATACAAAAAGTGAATTTTTCTATTGTTTTCCTGTTTGTACAAAAAAACAATGTTGAGCAGATGAAAGCAGCGAGTGGAGAGAGTTTGGTGTTCCAGACTGTTAGAGGAGTGCAGGCTGGAGCAGCCGCAGGACACACTTAGATAACATGTTATCTAACACACACACATGGAGCCAGAGTGAGAGTGACTGATCCCTCCCTTTGAGCCATGACTTAGTTCATTTATTTTCTTTAAAATATGGACATCAGAGTAGTGTTTGGGAAATATTTTCCTAGGGCCACACCTTTGACCCAGTTGATCAGTTTGTACTGCCCTCACTGAGCACAGGCCTGCAACCTCTGGATGCTCTCAGTGTCTCCCTGTTCCTGCCTGTTGGCGTCAGCTGATAGAGGAGTTATAGTGCTTTGCCGGTTTTATCTTGTCATGCAGCATGTTGATTATTCTCTCAGAGCTAAATACATGGGTCTCGGGAAAGATATTCAGAATTGGTTTGGCACCGCTGAGTCACCTCATGGCTGCAGCACATGTCTTTGTCAATGCTACGGCCGTAACTTCAAATCAATTCTTCAGTGTTTGCCATCAAGTCCCAGCTCTCCTGTGTTCTCATTGTGTTTCGACTCCATGCTCCAGAGGTTTCTATTGCAAGTAGCATTATAATGGTAACATATATATGTGTGCATAAGAACCAGATGTCCTGCGGTCAATGTACTGTATGTACTGCAATGCTAATCCACAAAGCTAAAGCTAAAGACAAAAAGGAAATGAAAATAAATCCATACAAAATACAAAAGGTGTCTGTGCAAGCTGTGAGCGGAGAGATTTCACTTTTCCCCCAAACAGGTCTCCACAAGGGTCGATTGACAGATGACCAATAGTATTCCATCAGAGCGCTTGGAGCGTTTCCACTGACGCTGCCTCTGAACAACAAACCATTTGGTGGAGGCACCACCCTGTGTGACAGTCTCTCATCCATCAGTCTAACACCTCCTCCTCCACCTGCAGGAGGCGCTGCCCAGTGTGAAGATGGCTTCCTACGATCAGCTGGCCCACCAGGTGGAGGCGCTCCGTAAGGAGAACTCCCACCTGAGGAGAGAGCTGGAGGATAACTCCAACCACCTGTCCAAACTGGAGACCGAGACCACCGGCATGAAGGTCAGTGTGGAGAGTACACCAACACCACCATCACCACCAAATCCAATGCAAACACCAGCCACACAAACACCACCAACACAGTCAAAACCAACACTAACACCACCAACACAAACAGCAACACCGACAACATCAACACCACCAACACCAACTTGACTAACACAGATTTAAAGGAGCTAACCGTTGGTTTTACCTTAAAACTTCACACCGTGTATACTTTATTTTCTGCTGAGAACTTTTCCCAATCATCCGTCATGTTTTATGTTGGAGCTTCACCTCTTCGTGTCAGCCTCAGATGCCTGTAAACTGATGGCTCGTTTAGAAAGTGAGAAGTAATGGAAGCACATGGTGATTTGTAGTCAGGCTGCAGCATCTGTTTCTGAGGTCACCTCATTGTTTTTTCTTTGTCCATGCTTTGTTCTGGACTGGAACCAGAACATTTTGAGGCTATCTATCGAATTACTATAACATCACAATTGTTGCCAGTACATTTGTGAATAAATTCTTCATAAATGTGTAGTTCATTTAAAAAACATGAAGTAAACAAATGCTGATATGGTCCTTTAATGTGATTTACACTGTAGAAAGTGAGCTTTTTGAACATTAAAATATATCGTATTACAGCTCTGGAGACCACTCCACATTTGTCTTAAATCTCAATCTCTACATGTATGGTAATTCAGTGTCTGTTGAATTCCAACACAGGTACATGTAGTCAGTAGTTTATATAATAAAAAAAAAAAGCTATAGATAACACATTCAAATCTGAGTCCAGATTGGCACAATGTGTGTGTGACGTTGCGTCTGCGTTACAAGGCACAATGTGTGTGTGACGTTGCGTCTGCGTTACAAGGCACAATGTGTGTGTGACGTTGCGTCTGCATTACAAGGCACAATGTGTGTGTGACGTTGCGTCTGCATTACAAGGCACAATGTGTGTGTGACGTTGCGTCTGCGTTACAAGGCACAATGTGTGTGTGACGTTGCGTCTGCGTTACAAGGCACAATGTGTGTGTGACGTTGCGTCTGCGTTACAAGGCACAATGTGTGTGTGACGTGCGTCTGCGTTACAAGGCACAATGTGTGTGTGACGTTGCGTCTGCATTACAAGGCACAATGTGTGTGTGACGTTGCGTCTTGCGTTACAAGGCACAATGTGTGTGTGACGTTGCGTCTGCATTACAAGGCACAATGTGTGTGTGACGTTGCGTCTGCGTTACAAGGCACAATGTGTGTGTGACGTTGCGTCTGCGTTACAAGGCACAATGTGTGTGTGACGTTGCGTCTGCGTTACAAGGCACAATGTGTGTGTGACGTTGCGTCTGCGTTACAAGGCACAATGTGTGTGTGACGTTGCGTCTGCGTTACAAGGCACAATGTGTGTGTGACGTTGCGTCTGCGTTACAAGGCACAATGTGTGTGTGACGTTGCGTCTGCGTTACAAGGCACAATGTGTGTGTGACGTTGCGTCTGCGTTACAAGGCACAATGTGTGTGTGACGTTGCGTCTGCGTTACAAGGCACAATGTGTGTGTGACGTTGCGTCTGCATTACAAGGCACAATGTGTGTGTGACGTTGCGTCTGCGTTACAAGGCACAATGTGTGTGTGACGTTGCGTCTGCGTTACAAGGCACAATGTGTGTGTGACGTTGCGTCTGCGTTACAAGGCACAATGTGTGTGTGACGTTGCGTCTGCGTTACAAGGCACAATGTGTGTGTGACGTTGCGTCTGCGTTACAAGGCACAATGTGTGTGTGACGTTGCGTCTGCGTTACAAGGCACAAGAATTGTGAAGCTTATAAAGTGAGGCAAATAGAAATAACCATCTGATCGATTGTACATGTGAAAACAGCAACGAAATAGGTACATTTGATCAGCTGACGGTGTGTTTTTCTGCCACATTTCTGACAATAACCTTGCACACCTTCTCTGAGGTGCAACGTCACAAACAAATGATGGTCCTGTCTTTTTTTAAACTTTTTTTTTAATGTTATCACAATAAAAGTGTTGTTTCTTAGTGAATTTCCTTTACTGGTCTTGTATCTCATAACATAAGCTTTAATTTTACTCGTGGATTTTCTTCTTCTTCATCAGAGAAGGAGAAAATGGTGATGCAGCGGTGTCTTTCAGGCATGTCCTTACCTAACAGAAATGACAAGAAACACAACACATGACATAACTGAAGAGCAGTGTGTCTTTAGGGGCTGTAGATATAAATGTTTTATTTCAAAGTGTTTTTTAAATTCAGCTGTGCACTACAATGAGATTATCAATGAACAGTTCATCGACATTAAAATATCAGTTTTTATTCAAATTATATTTTTATTTGTTGCCAAAACGTAACGTAGAAACATGCTGTTTCTGCAATAATCACTTTTACCATGTTTTCTTACAGACAATATGTAGAGACAAATGTTATGTAGTTCCATGTTATCCAACATTTTAGCAATAAGCTTGACTCCAACAAAGAAATACTTTTCAGGTAAGTTTGACTGTTTACTTTAAACAAAGTGGTGGCAGTACGAAAGAAACACATTTTTTAGAGCTCAAAATCCATTTAGCTCCGTGGCGCTATGACGTCAATTTCATTACGGCTGGTTTAAATCAATGATATAATAATAATGATAATAATAATAATAATAAAGAAATACAATGTTCTAATATATATATATAATATATCAAATTATACATTTTAACATATGGCTCCTACAATTAGCAATTCTCACTATATGTTAAAGAATCTTTGCCTTAAATACATGTAAATGCCAAAGCTATTTGAATAAAAACACCAGTAAAATATAAATAGAGAACTAGAATTTACTTACCGAAGAAACCACATTCATGGACGGTCCGTTTTAATTGCAGAGCAAGCCATGAGGATATTTGCTGTTTGCAATAAATATCAAAAAGAAACCAACACAACAAACACGGCTGTGGTCAAGTTATGTTCCCCCGATAAGATCATGTGTCTGAGCCGCCTGTAGCACAGAGCTGCTAACAGAGGACAGGAAGCTAACAGCCACACGGTTCCCGTACTGCGTGATGTGAAGTGAGTCTCTCACTGAAGCTGGTTCACTACAGGTACCCGTACTTCTGACTTTAAAGTCAGAATTCTGACAAAAAATGTAAAAGTCAGAATTCTGACTTTTTTCTCAGAACCAGAACAAAAGAAATGTGGCCAATGTGGTCCTAATCCTTTTCCGTACAAATCTAAATCTAAAATGAGCCGTGAACTAAAATAATGGATAAATATAGAGCTCAACAGAAAGAGAGAAACCTGTGAAACCAGGCTAAGACTCAAAGCCACACACACACACACACACATTCACACACACAGTCACGTGTCGGCATACACACTGAGCTGGTTTCATCAGAATCAGGACGTCGGACACACACACACACACACACACACACACACACACACACACACACACACACACACACACACACACACACACACACACACACACACACACACACACACACACACACACACACACACACGCGAAGGAATAAGCTCTGTTTATTTTCCTCACGGATGAAGGGAGATTTGATCTACTGCTCGGGGATTTGACTTTTTTATCTTTATGGGAGGTTTATCTATCTTTTTGTTCTGACCTTTTTGGTGTTTTTTGCTGCGTTGATGATTTTTCATCTACAAACGCAATCAACTTGCACATGGTTGTTTTTTTCGAGTTACAAACCTTTAATATGAATTCAGAGGCAAAGAAGTGATGATGAACCTTTCATATAATCTTGGTTAATAGCTTTTCCTTATCTGAATACAACCAACAGTGAACACCCTGGATGTGTCCTGTCTGTAAATGTGTGTCTGTTGCTCCTCTTGATGCAGGAGGTGTTGAAGCAGCTGCAGAGTAAACTGGAGCAGGAGGCAGGAACACTGGCCTCGTCCGGCAGGAGCGACGTGCTGGACCAACTCAAAGGTATCAAGGATCAGTTATTGTCATAAAAGATAGGAGGGATTCTACCGACTGTTTCTGAGGCTCCGCTGGGACAAATCGTTATTCTCAGAGAAATGAATCGACTCAATCAGTTGACCTGATTGGATGCAGACAGCTCTGCTCGTTATGATTCAGTCCAATTAAACAACCAATTCATGTCAATTAGTTTGTCTGGACTGAAATTAGATTACTACAACTGAGAGCAACAGCAGCTGCCATCATAGGATTAAGTCAAATTCAGTTTGAAAAAATAGACAACACATAGATGTATGGGAGAGTGGAAGGAAGCAAGGAAGCAAGGAATTAAGCTAGGAAAGGAGTGAGAAAGGAAAGAGGAGAGGATCAAGCAATTATTGTAGGAGGATATCAGGTAAGGGGTAAACAAGGAAATTAAGATATGGAATGGAATAAGGAAGGAAGGAAGGAATGAAGCTAGGAAGCAAGTAAAGGAAGGACAATTAAGAAAGGAATGAAGCTAGGAAGCAAGGGAGGAAGGAAGGACAATTAAGGAAGGAAGGAAGGAAGGAAGGAAGGAAGGAAGGAAGGAAGGAAGGAAGGAAGGAAGGAAGGGAGGGAGGAAGGAAGGAAGGAAGGAAAATTAAGCAATGAAGGAAGGAAGGAAGGAAGGAAGGAAGGAAGGAAGGAAGGAAGGGAGGGAGGGAGGGAGGGAGGAAGGAAGGAAGGGAGGGAGGAAGGAAGGAAGGAAGGAAAATTAAGCAATGAAGGAAGGAAGGAAGGAGGAAAGATTGATTGATGTTTTGTTCCTCCCTTAGAGCTCCACATGGATCTCACTAACTACTACGAACTAAAGCATCAACCCCACAACCTGAGGCTTCTGATGGGCGGTGTGGGGGGGGCAGGTGGGGGAGCGGAGGTGGACGATCGCCTGGCTCTGCCTCCTTCCTCCTGCTCCTCTTCCTCAGCGGTAAGCAGAGCCAGGAGTCCGCTCAGGGCGCTGTCCCGTCTGAGCTCAGGGTCCGGGGGGGAGGCCGCCATGCTGCCGCATCACTTCCTGGAGGGAGCGCCGCCCAAAACAGCTGTGATCAGTGGAGCTGACGGACGGATGAGCGACCACCACCAGGAGGAGCTGTACAAGGAGAGGTAGTATCTTTACATTCTGCAGATACATGTAAAGTACGTTTAATGGACAGATGTTCCATTTACAGTGCAACTACTATATGTAAAGCTTCACACAGATTCCATCTGTGTATAAAAAAATACATTTAAGAGAAAGAAAAAAAAAACACATGTAATTATGTACTAGTACTAACGTACGAGTACTAAAGCTAAACAATTATAAAGAACATACGAAATACATTTGAGAAAATGCATCAACTTAAAAATAAATACCAGTAAAAATGTTATGAAACATGTATTACAATTTAGTAATAATAATATTGTTAAATCAAATGTAAAACAAATGTATTAATGGGGTGAAATGACTGTACTCTGCACCACAAGCCTCAGTTTCTTCTCATTTCACAAAGAGTAAAGGTACAAAACAAGGATTATTATTTGCACTAGTGATGGAGCCTTTAGCAGAACAAATCTGATCCAGTATTTTAGTTACCGGTATCCAAACCAATGAAAAAATACACCCAAAAAAAATACACCCAATTGATATCCTTGTGTTTTTGAGTAATCCCTTGTCCTCAGTCCCAGCTATTACCAACATAATGAATGAGTGTGTAAGGTTCACGATATAAGGTCAACTACGGGAAATCATTTGCTTCACCACTTGGGAATTTAAAATGCTCTGATTTATTTGGACACATTCCTTTCCAATTGGCCACTAATGGGTTCAAATATCTAGGCATTTTTGCCTCCTATAATTTAGAAAATGTGATTAAAATGAATTTGGACCCGGTGGTGAATGTGATCAAAAGACATCTCCAAAGATGGAGCCCTCTGCCAATACCACTGCTGGGACGGGTTGCCCTCATCAAGATGGATGTCCTGCCAAGGCTTTTATATCCAATGCAGATGTTGCCTAATTATATCCCAGCTAAGTTTTTTAAATCATTTCATAGTATAAAAGATACATTTGTGTGGAAATCTAAACACCCAAGACTTAAACTGGAGAAAGTGCAACTACCTTTAGATAAAGGGGGATTAGCACTTCCAAACATTATGTTTTATCACTGGGCGTCACAACTTAGATATATTACAGAATGGTTAAAAAATTATCCTAATTCTACATTTCTTGATTTGGAAAATAAAGGGTGTGAGCCCGCACTCTTAGACATGCCATTTATAAACAACGCAATTTCACTACATGGGATTAAAGATAACTTTATTGTTATAAATACTCTTAAAACATGGAATCAGGTACGAAGGTATTTTGGGATAATAAATCAATAATCTGCTTTAGCCCCAATTGTATGTAATCCTGCTCTGCTTTGGACTTCAAAGTCTGGAACATTTCTGGTATCCTTCAAATGTAAGATCTCTGTTTGGGAGTCAGTGCAAACGGAGATCAGAGAAGTGTTAGGCATAGATATATATTTTAACCCATATAACTTTGTCCTCGGATCAGATTTAAATGACGAACATAGACAAAGGCACATTATTGGTATTGCTCTGTATGCAGCACGACTCACTTGAAAGAGATAATGCTGCTGTGTTAGCATTAGCAGTCCTGAGGCTAACGTGATATCTGTGTGGCGTCCACAGGAACCTCCTGCTGGGGGAGATCGACCGCGAGGAGAGGGAGCGCTGCTGGTACTTCAGCCAGCTGGAGGCGCTGTCTCAGAGACTGGCTCAACTGCCCCGCATCGACACAGTGAGAAAACACACACACACACACACACACACACACACACACACACACACACACACACACACACACACACACACACACACACACACACACACGCACACACAGACACATTCACATGAGCACCTGCATCGGCATTAGTGTGACCTACTGAAGAAGTGTACTAAAGTCTGAGGTCCTTAGGCGCTTTCACACCGCAGTACTTTTCCCACAAAGGTTCATGAGAACTTAGTTCATCAGAACTCTTTAGTTCTCATGAACTAAGTACAGATCGCGTTCACACCGGAATAAGTCCCTGGGGGAGGATTAGGCAAATGAAGCCGCTGACGTCACTTCTTCTTCTTCTGCTTTGGGTTTACTGGCAGGCCGCAAACAACTTCACGGCGTATACTGCCACCCAAAGTCCCCGACCGGAAGTCCCCGGAGTTGGGGACTGGCTTCAGTAGAAGCTGCTGGGACTCCCAGCAGCTTCTACTGAAGCCTTCAGAGTAAATCGCCAGAACGCCGACACCTCCTCATCACTACCGCTCCCATGTTTTCTTTTGTGTTGCCATAAGTTAGTCTCTCTGCGTTTCTGCGCTGGGCTAATGCTAATGCTAATAATGCTAATGCCAGGATAATAAAATGGCGGCTTCACAAAACTTTTTGGGAGTTTTACGGGGCGTGCTTTGCAATCCGCCCAGCCAATCAGACATAGGAACCTTTTTCTCCCACGAAAGTCCCTGCTTTCTAGCAGGGACGGAAAACTGACGGAAAAGGCGGTAAAAAGGTTCTCATGAACTAATTTGAGTTCCGGCTCTTTTTGGTGTGAACGCGACATTTCGGAACTATATCGGAACTAAAGTGGGAAAAGTACTGCGGTGTGAACTTATGAGTATTTCTCTCCAACAAAACTCAGAGTAAAACATGTGCGCTATTGCGCCTAATTTACATTACATTCAGATGAATTAAACAAAAATATGAACATATACATTATGATATGCAATAAAGAGTTTATAAGATAAAACTTTATTCAGGTAACTGACATGTTTTTACCAGCATGCACATAAATGCATGAATAATACAATAATATATTTTTTAAATGTTTTATGAAATTGGCCATTCTGCATACATCTTTTTATTTTGGTAGTCAAAAGTACATTTGAAATTTGAAACCTTTTACTATAACTTTAAAATGAAAGGCGCTACTTTTACTTGAGTAAAAGTTATGAGATATTTTTTCCAAATGGGGCCAAGGAGTTGATAGTTCAATAAGTTACTTAAATGATTAATAAGTCAACTGACTGTTGTGGCTCTACACAGGAAGTCACCTTCTGTACTGCATTTGTCAAAATAAAAGATCAGATTACAGTAAACATCAACAATTCTGTTTTCTTTCGCTCACAGTGAGTAAATCAGATGTGTGGGGGCCTTTAGTATTTGAGTATCATGTGTGTACTGAGCTCTGTGTGTGTTGTTTCAGTTTTCTCTGCAGATGGATCTGATCCGGCAGCAGCTGGAGTTTGAAGCTCAGCAGGTTCAGTCTGTGATGGAGGAGCATTTCGGCACCAGTGATGAAGTGGTCCAGAGGACGCAGGTGAGAAACAGCCTGCTGTTTATGCTCCTTCTGCTACAGCAGATCATGTCATTCAATCATTTTATGAACAATGCAACAGAATCAGAATCTTAATTCATTTGGATTAATTTGATTAAATTAGTTTGATGAATTGTTGTCGATGGTATGCAGCACAGACATGTCTGAATGTATGCGTGTATGTTGTAGATTCGTGTTGCTCGTCTGGAGCAGCTGGAGGAAGAGCTGCAGGAGGCCCGAGGCAGTCAGGAGACCCAGCTACAGGTCAGACATACAGACATCACACACACAATACACAGACAGAGGGGTCAGCACAACAGAAATGCACACACATAACAGCAGACAGCAAATATAAAGGCTGATTCATGTTTCTTCCAACAAGTTGGACCGGGTCTCTTCTGGTCTAAGTCAGTCGGTGTTGACAGATACATTAAAATCATATTTGTGTTTAATAGTCTCAGTTGATGCCGGTCGTTCTCACAAATACTTTTTTATACATGTTTGATTGATGTGTCCAGACCTTAAAGCTGGAACATATGTCTCCATGCTTCATGCGGATAAACGGGCCTAGGTGTTGATGCATAAATACTAACAGCTTTTGTGTGTGTAAGGAGCATAATCAGCCAATCAGCTTGATGCTGGTGCTTAAGGATGGATCCATTGTGATCCCCCTTGTTCACTGCAGCAGTCGCTCCCAGTCTAACTCCACCTGACACAGTGACACCGACCCCCCGTAGGCCCACACCCAGAAAGCTGGGTACAGAGGCTCAGTGAAGGTGGAAGTGAAGGTATGGAGGTGGACCATGGTGTCCTGAGAGATGCAGTAGAATGACAGTGAGCCTACAGACCAGTTTAGGTAAACCCCGACTCTGTGGGTGAAGGGTTGTGGCGAGGAGGACCTGAACCTGTCGTTCTGGTGGCACGGCGTGTAGCTTCCCTCTGAACACTCCAGACTCCAGGAGCGCTCGCTGTGTCCCAGCAGACTGCTGCTGGTGTCTCCGTCTCTGGCGATGCTGTTGTAGGAGACGCCAATGTCTGCTCC
Source organism: Trematomus bernacchii (assembly GCF_902827165.1). Taxonomy (NCBI): domain Eukaryota; kingdom Metazoa; phylum Chordata; class Actinopteri; order Perciformes; family Nototheniidae; genus Trematomus; species Trematomus bernacchii. The sequence continues at coordinate 1,587,982 of NW_022987709.1, forward strand.
GCCGCTCCACACCACCTCCCAGTACACCGAGTCCAGAAGCCCCTCCCTGCACAGGACCTGGGGGCAGCGCTCAAACCGGTCCGGGTGCTCCGTGGGCCGGTGATCCGACCACACCCGGGTCACCTTCCTGTTGCCTTCAGTCAGACGGAGCTCTGAGTTGGCAGTGTTGGGGTCAAAGGTCAAATAACAGGCAACTGAATGAAAAGACAAGGAACAAGATTATTCATTTCAGCAATTATTACGTTCTCCAACAGAAACTCCAAACAGTGGCTGCTGTTCTGTTTGAAATCGCAAAACATAGAGGGATGTACAATCCCTCTATTCTAAGTATTTAATAGAAAGAAAAGCAGCTGTGGCTCCTAATGATGATTCAGGCTGATTGTCTTCAGGTCAACAAACATTTCATATTATCTAAAAATGTCAAATGATGTTTCAGTTATTCTCTTATGAAAGCTGGTCTGCTGAGGACATCTTTTATAATATCTTCTCATGATTAAAGGAACATAATATAATGTCACAAGTTATCCTATTTTCTGGAGTTTACTCCCTGAAAACAAATGTGGGCTCTGCTTAAGCTTAAGCGATACAAAAGGTACAAGTACAGTATAGGTGTTTGCTGTAGTGCTGCAACAACAGTAACCACCATTAGTTTTGAGCTGGACAACCAGTTCTATCTAAAAGAAGAAAGATACAAAAAATAACAAGATAAATAAAGAAGATAACAAAAACAAAGCAATTAATTTGTGAAATTAAAATGTTAAATGTTCTAAATACACATATTGTTTATCAGACAGAACCACCAAATGAAGTGAACTCCTTATACATAAAGCAGAAAGGTAGAAAGCTTACAGTTTTTCAGCGACCACAAGTCTCCTCCCGGCTGACCGCTGCAGGAGCAGAAACAACAACATCATTCAGACGGAACACGTGTTACTGTCAGCAGAGCTCCTGCGGGTCCACTCACCTCCTGTTGTCTTTCTTTGGGTCTCTCAGATGAATGATACTGGTCTCAGAAGACAGAGGCTCCCAGGAAAGAGTCTCTGATGGCTTATGTTCTTCTTCTTCTTCTTCTTCTTCTTCTTCTTCTTCTTCTTCTTCTTCTTCTTCTTCTTCTTCTTCTTCTTCTTCTTCTTCTTCTTCTTCTTCTTCTTCTTCTTCTTCTTCTTCTTCTTGTCCTCCTCCTCCTCCTCCTCCTCCTCCTCCTCCTCCTCCTTGTTGTCGTTGTTGTTGTTCTTCTTCTTCTTCTTCTTCCTCTTTTACTTCGTTCCCCTTTATCCTCTCGTCTTCTGATGACACTGTAGTTGAGTTGTCATTTTTGTAACTTTCTGAAACAGACAAATCAAATGAAAATGGAGCTCAGTCGGCAGATTGGAGAGTCTGTGTGTAATATATCCAGTTATTTGATTCTGACAGTGAACCTAAGGTATATGTACTGTTGGGTTTTTGAGACAGATGTAAGAAATTCTAGATTACAAATTGTATTGAGTTACAAAACATGATTAAACAGCTTGACAGGAGCGTCCTGATATTTGACCTCTTAATACATCTGGCCCTCATTATTATTTGTCTTCCCTTAATTTGAATTACTTATTTAATTTGAGCTAATGAATCCATAGTTACAGAGAAGGCCTATTATTGTCCCTAATGCTGTGATACAAAGACTATGGATAGTCTGTAATGGTTTCTAAATTAATGTTTGGTTTAACAGCGAAAAGATCCAGCCTACCTGCCTGTGGTGTAGGAACCGTCTCCTCAGTGTGAAGTGTTTCAGAAATACTTTTGTCATCAGAGGAAGTTATATGCCCTTCACTGTCCTCCACTTCGTGCATCCTGTCCTTCATGTTTTCTGAGACGTTCTCTCCTCTGACTGTCTCTTCGATGGACTCTGAGAGGTTTCCCCTAAAGCCAGCATCCATTTGTTTCTCCTCCTTCTCTGAGAATACCTTTTTAACTTCCTCAGAGTTCTCTGCTTTTAGGACCAACGTCTTTTGGTCTCTTCTGAAAAGGCTTTCTGCTGTTATTTTAAAGGTGTTGGATGAATCTTCCTTGGCCTTGTTGTCCCTCTCCTTTGAAGGACCCATTCTGAAGACGCTAGAAAGGTCGTCTTTAAAATGAAGAAAGCTCAGACGGTTGATGGTCTTCTCTGCTGACTGACTTGTTTTAGTATCTGTGGACTTGGTCTCTTTCAACAAACTGAAGACGCTGGTCACATCTTCTTTAAACTGGCTCAAGTCCTCTTTCAGGAGGTTGAGCGTACTAATGGCAGGTTTATTTTCTGCCTGACTTGATGGGTTTGTGTCCTTGTCCCTGAACACTTTCAACACTTCTTCCTTAAACTGGCTCAAGTCCTCCTTGATGAAACTCAGTGGGCTTATGGATCTTATATCTCTCTGACTTGTTTGACGCAGGTCTTTCATCCTCGTGTTTTTGTCTTTTTGGTCTTCTTGTTCACCATCATCAGTCACATCGTCCTTTTGGAGAGATATTTCCGGCACTTTCTGCTCCCTTTCCTGTGTAGGTTCCTCAACATGACTCATTTGTTTAGCTGTATTGTTGGAGACTTCAGAGAGCACCTGTATTATCAAAAACATGTTGAATTCGGTAGTTAGTAACAAGTTGTCATTAATACTTGATTATGGTTAGAACTATTCTTCCATTCAGAATCATTCATTTTTATTTAGCACGTTTTTGTCACTTACACACCCAAATTATGTTAATTAAATCTCTTGGGTTCAAATAAAGTCCAACATTTTAGCAATGTCATTGGGATTAGCATGTGATGTTAGCATGCTGGTGTTAGCATGTTATTGAAAACTCCATTGTGTGTTAGTGCAGACCCACATAGCTGCCTGCATGACTCTACATTCATTTAGCTTAATGGTTCCCAACTTCAGAAAATACAATGTTACATTTTTTAAATGCTTATTATAGTCCAACCAACAGAGCAAACCCAAAATGAATCAAAATACATGAACATAAGGTCTGAGGTTCCTGTTGTCTCTACTCCTCTCAGTTCATGTTCAGACTTGTTCTTGAATCTGAATCAATCACAGCGTCTTAGTCAGATACTTACAGCTGCTTTAGCCTCCATGTTTCTGGACATTTCTTCCTTTGAAAACACACCAAGATGATTAAAAACTAATCCACATGTGTGTATCCTCAGTATGAGTGTTGTGGCTGTATCCTGCGTCTCTCTGTGTTGAAAAGGACAGTCGACATTCTTTCATTCAGCTGAACGTGTTTCTGGTTCGACCAGTTTGTCTCCATTTTTTGCTCAGCAGTCAGAGTCGTTTTACTCTGGGTGTTCCTGCTTTAGACAAAGTGAGCCCTCGGCTGCTTGTCACTTCTTTAAAGTGTTAGTTTAGGTTTTGATTTTGAGAAAAACTACAACTCAAGTTTCATTTAAAAAGGCTCTAAAATGTAAGAATTAAGGTAGTGAATGAAGTTCTGCAGAATTCGAAGTAAAAATAAATAATCCGTAAGCAGTTGTTCTATATTAGTTGATCTAAACACAAAATAGGTGTAATGACAAAGAAGTTACTGCATGAACTGATTTGTGTCTGTAAACAAACACATCTTACACACTTTCACCTCATTGAGTAGCTGATGCTAACATGTTAGACCTTTTTTTTAGCTTTAAATTAAAAAATGATAAAAGTAAATCCAAAACACACCATTTACCATTAGATAAGAAAAAGCTTATTAAAAAGTGGTGTAATAATATAAATCAATTGTATATATTGCACATTTTCATATCACAGTTACAAAATGCTTTACAATAAGATTTCAAAATAAAATGAAAAAATTCAGGGACGCAGAGAGAGTACTGCACTTAAGCAAAAATGTTGAGGTACTTGTACTATACTTAAGTTTCTTTATCTTCTAATTTCTACTTCTGCTTCAATACAGCTCAGATGCATATATTGTACTTTTTTAAATCCACTAGTGCAGACCATAATAAAACAATTCATACAGATAATAATGTAATCATATAAATCATTTACTCATGTCGTTGCTTTGGACTGTATGAACATGCCCACCATCACCAAACAGTAAATCAATAGGAATGCAACATATTTAACAGAAAAATAACAAACTCAATTTAGTTTTAAAAGGAAACAGAGCCTGTTATAACATATATAAGTTAATATACCCAGAGTGACTAGATTCATTTTAACTTATATTATCTTGTTAGTTCTTCACAGTTCTTTACATGATGGTTCTGGGTCAGTAGAACCTGAAGAACATGATTAGACATATAGAGGTCTCTCCTCATCCTCGCTCTGTCCATCTGCATCTTGGCTCGTTGCTATGCAGAGACAGGTCTGAGAGCTGAGCTGTGATTGGCTGTTGCCAGGCTGCAGGGCTGGCATGGAGCGAGTCTGAGATAAAGACAGCGAGTGGCTCGGCTTCCCTCTGAGAATAACAACGAGGCAGCAGGGAGATAAAAACATCAGCGGCAGAGAGACCAGCTAATACTGTGTCATTCTTCGAGCCCAGCTCCCCGAAGAGCACAGGGTCAGATTCTTTGTTGTGTCCCTTTACTCTCCATGGAAGTTTTGTGCTGCTCACACACATCCATATTCTGGATGGTTCACCTCACAACTCATTGGGACTTTAGCTTCTTGGGACTTTAGCTTCTTAAAGTGTTATATGGGTGCCAAAACTCCTGTAAAGTTTATTTAAGAAACAAAAAGAGAAGAATCTTGGATTAAAGGAGACCAGAGAACTGGGTCAGACCTAGTTAAAAATAAACCGGGAGATAATGAGACATGGGTGTCAGTCATGAGCTAATTTATTTGTATTTGTATGTATTTTAGGATTAGTGAAAAACAAGGATAAAACTTAAGTGAATTATAATTAATTATGTTCTGAATTGTTTCAAAACAGCAAGAGAACAATAACTTATAACAGTAAAATATAATACAATATATTTTTTATAGCATTTTTAAAAACAATATTAGATAGTAGATAAAGACAAATTACACATCAGTATAAAATACCATACAGTATTGCGAAAAAGATCAATAACAAACACATTATTATTATTGTTAGATAAAAGCCTTGTACTTTATTTAAATTATAGAATATATATTTATGTATGCATTCAATTAGACATTTTCTAACATGAATTGCCACATTATATTCCTATTTATGTGCATTTATTAAAATGATCTGCTGAGACATTATTATAGTGCAGATTCCGAATACATTTTGGGTGAAAGTAGTGTCCTTTTTTTGGAGATCAGTGTGCTATATTATTTCTATCTGCCAGGGTATGTACAGTGTTTTACCGACATAGGTGTGTAGCAACATTGTAAATAGTCCAGAAGGAACTATGTTTTTTTAAAGGTCCCCTATCATGCAAAATGCACTTTTTGATGTCTTTTATACATAAATATATGTCCCCGGTGTGTAAGGAGACTCACAAAGTGTCAGAAAATAAAACCCTCTCTCTTTTCCTCCGTACCCACATCTCTAAAAACGGGGGTACAACGGAGCTGATCCAGATTTGCTGCGTCATGACGACATTACTAAAATGTGGGCTGGCTTTACGCCCACGGCCCTATGAGAAACTCGCTATCAGAAACAATGCCTGTCGTGTTTGGGAAGTAATATGGTCTGTGTTTACCAGAGGTGGGGACTCGAGTCACATGACTTGACTCGAGTCAGACTCGAGTCGCATATTTTTTTACTTGAGACTTGCTTGACTAACATTGATAAAAGACTTGACTTGACTTTGACTTGGTATTCATGACTTGAGACTTGACTTAAGCTTGAGACAGATGACTTGAAAGGACTTGACTGTTTAAAATGAAATATTTGCGTTTGTTTTTGTAGTGAGATATTACGTTTAGTTTTTTCGAAAAACGTGATTGGGTGATTATAGCGCCATGCGCGCAAACCTGGCAACCCACTAGACGGCAGGAGTGTCAGTTAACATGGCAGCGGCTAGCGTTACTCCACAAATAGTGAAGTTTGGATTCAAGGATTATGTTGTAGATGACGCTAATAAGAAGAGAACAGCGGTATGCAGGGTCTGCAGCATAAAGATCAGTGACACGACCACCACAACATCCAACTTCATTCGTCACTACAAAAAAACCCACAGAGAAAGGTGCGTGAATGTGTTGTGTTAACTAGGAAGCTAACGTTAAGTTTAAGCTTTAGTTTTGGGCCGTTTGGAACATTGTGTGAGAGAGAGAGAGAGAGAGAGAGAGAGAGAGAGAGAGAGAGAGAGAGAGAGAGAGAGAGAGAGAGAGAGAGAGAGAGAGAGAGAGGAAGATATTGAGGAAGAGGAAGATATTGAGGAAGAGGAAGAAGGAGAGAGGAAGATATTGAGGAAGAGGAAGAAGGAGAGAGGAAGATATTGAGGAAGAAGGAGAAGAGGAAGATATTGAGGAAGAGGAAGATGGAGAGAGGAAGATATTGAGGAAGAGGAAGATAGAGGAAGATATTGAGGAAGAGGAAGATAAAGGAAGATATTGAGGAAGAGGAAGATAGAGAGAGAGAGAGAGAGAGAGAGAATGAAATGAACAGTTAGAACTGACTCTTGATCGCCCTCTCTCTCTTCTCTTGAACGGCATATGATGACACCCCATAATTGACGTAGAGCTGTTGAGGGCACGACCATTAACCATTATCTGAAGTCTACTGCTCTGAGCATGTCAGTTGGAGTGATGACATCATCGTGTTCCATTACACAGGTGTTTCAAGTTGAGCTAACGAGCTCTGTAGAGATCAAAGGTTTCCATTGTTCTGAATGAGAGATAAACCTGTTACATGTGAACGTTTTGTCGAAGAACCGTAACAGATATCTGTGAAATTTCAAAACGTGAAGCATGTCAAGGAAGTTGAGTATCTGAAGTGTAATTTTTGTGTACTTTCGGGTTAATAATGTGGCCTTTTTGGCAGTTTAACTAAAGGTGTGCGGCTGCTGCTGTGAGGAAATATCAGCCTGAAATTACAATGGGCTTTAATGGAGACATGTTGAAAGTGTTTGTCACTTCATGCCCTCAAGAGGCATTTTGTTTAATTATTTTTGCTTAATTATTTGTCATTTTTCAAGCTACGAGATGTTTTCCTACGTTTGTCATGAAAGATTATGTCTCAGGAATGTAGGGTTTGGGAATTATGGCAGTTTTAAAAAAAAATATGAAGGCAAATTTCAAGATTTCCTACCCTCTAGCTGTGACATCACGCACTCTAGTTAATGTTAAAATCTGAAGAAAGCCTCTTTACCAAGGTCTGAACAATGTTTAATATCTCTAAAAGTAAGAATCAGATTTAAAAGTTCTGTTACATGAATAATGTCAGAAAGATGTGTAACATTTTAAAGTTGGAATGAGGTTTCTGAGTGAAAGTATGAATGAACAGTTAGCAGTTGAAGTCGCATGAAGATTGTTCAAGTCTGAAGATTTTCTCCATTGACTTCAATGGTTAAAAATGTGATGAATTATGGGATGTATCTCTGGAATTATGAAAGTTATGAATGATAAAAGTAATAGCCTGCGATTCCTGACCGAGCTGAACGTTTTGATGTTTGAACGGAGTTTCTGCGATGTTGAATGTGGGAGGAGAAGAGGGCCAAAATAAGTCGGCGGAATAATAATAAGAATTTTGTCTGTAGCATAACATATGCTGTATCAGCATTCCCACTAAATGATTTGAAAATGATATCTATGTAGGTGCTGATGCTGTTGGCGGTTCTAGTGTTAACAGACATTTAAATTAAATATGTGTAATGGCAAATGCCATATACGATTTTCTTACCTGGAATTCTGCCTTTTTGAACAGACTTTTTGATTGAGTCCTAGCTATATTGTCTGCAGTTCTAGGGTTAATATTAATCTAATATGATTGTCATCGGTCTAAATTAGATTTCAAATGATTAACTGTGTATGTAATGAAGATCATAGTGTGGGTTGAATCGATTTTCATAACCACTGTCTTTTAACTGATTTAAATGTGGAAACTGGGCTTATTCATCAGAATTTCGTATGACTTGACTTGACTTGACTTGACCTGAGCAATGACTTGACTTGACTTGCTTGACTCTCACCACAGTGACTTGGGACTTGCTTGATACTTGTAGGTCAAGACTTGAGACTTGCTCATGACTTGCACATGTAGGACTTACTCCCACCTCTGGTGTTTACATTAGGAAGCATCGCTAACACTCAGAGCTAACGCTGTACTGGAGAGAGTATGTGTAAAGAAGCCAGATATAAAAGGTACTGTCCTTGTGGTAAACCCGCGAGAGAGAAAGCGTTTGAGCTCCATACTGTTTCAGAAATAATGCTTGTTTTGTATTGGAACATGATATGGCGTTTAATCACGGCAGCGTTTAGCTGAGAATCTCAGTAGAATTCTCATGCATGAGCTCCCCCCCCCCCCCCCCCTTTTTTTTAAAGCTATGGACCCAGAATCAGCACTTCTCCAACAGAGCTGAAATAGAGGGGTATGAGGCTTCAATGGGTGATCTGTTTGGTATTTTGAGCAAAACACTTCATGGACATTTTTATATATCTGAGACCTATAATATATGCCTAAAAATAGTATAATAGGAGACCTTTAAAGGTGGGGTAGGTCATTTTGGAGAAACCGGCTCGAGAGCGCTAGAATTTGAAAATACACAGCCGGAAAAAATCTGCCACTTCCTTACAGAGCCCCTCCTCCAACACACACGAACGTGCACATGACCAATGAGGACACAAGATAAGTTTGTGCACAGATGGAAGGCTGACAGGCAGGTAGGCCGGGCCGGGCCGGGCCGGCTAAAATGATTGGTCGTGCTTTTTACAGTACTAGGGCTTCCACAGATGACATTTTTGTATGGATTTTTTGTCAAACTCTTGGATGTTAAGAGCATTCCATGGAATATAACAAAAAGTGTATCTCGAGCCGGTTTCTCAAACTTACCTACCCCACCTTTAAGACAATGAAAAAACAGCACCTCCTCCAAATTCTGGTAATTGTTTGTATTTTTGCCTAAAAATTTGAAAAAACTTTTTTCCATTAAAGGTACTGCGACAAATAAAATCCAATAGAATCAAACCAGAACCAGAAGTAGAAAATCGTAGCATACTTTACTTTATCGCCTGTTTCACTCTTGAATCCTACTCTACACAAGAACACAATGCTGAATTTACAAATACTGAACTAGCAATTTAAATCATTATTACATTATGAAATAGTTTACTCCTTCTGGAAACCAGTAGAGTTGCCCCCTGATGGCCATTAGAAACATTGCAAATGTAAGGCTCTTTGGCATATGTATACTGTATATACAGTAGAATACTGTAACAGTAGTAACAGAACCAGGCGGTAATGGTATACTAAGAACTCACAGATTTATTTATCAGTTTAGTTTATCCAGCTCTGGATGGTGAACTTGTGTCATCCTGCGTCTGTGGGTGCGTCTGTGACATTTCCTGGCAGTCTGTCCTCAGATGAAGATGGTAGGTGAGATCTCTGTCCCTGCCTCCGCTGACAGATGAGTCCTGGCAGTGAAGTGATCCTGTCTCCTTTCCTCTCCTCTCCTCTCCTTTCCTTTCCTTATCTTCTCTTCTCTTCTCGTCGGTCTCTTTCTTATCTTCTATCTCTCTCTTCCTCTTCTCTTCTCTTCTCTTCTCTTCTCTTCTCTTCTCTTCTCTTCTCTTCTCTTCTCTTCTCTTCTCCTCTCCTCTCCTCTCCTCTCCTCTCCTCTCCTCTCCTCGCGCTGACGTCCATTTTGTGGTCATGTGTGCAGCTGGCTGTTTAATGGAGGAGGATTGGATCAGAGCCACACACTCAGTCACATTCACGCAAGAAGAAATATACAGGCATCCTTTGTTATTACACACACACACACACACACACACACACACACACACACACACACACACACACACACACACACACACACACACACACACACACACACACACACAGACACTGACACTCATTTGGATTCACAGACTGAAATGCTCAGTCGTATCAAAGCTTTCATCCCCCTTCTCTCCATCCCGTCACCGTAGCAACGCCTAAGGGTGTGATGTGTGAGCCAAAGACTCTCCGCAGACAAAGAGGAGTGTGTGTGTGTGTGTGTGTGTGTGTGTGTGTGTGTGTGTGTGTGTGTGTGTGTGTGTGTGTGTGTGTGTGTGTGTGTGTGTTTAGATTAGCAGTTTTGTGTTAAATGCTTTCAGAAAGCAGCAGGCATGCCTTGATCTAATTGACCGACTCAAAAATAAAGTCAAAAATAAATAATGAAAAACATAAAAAGAAACGTAGAGAGGAAAACAGCAAGAACAAAAAGAGGGAATACTCATGATAACGTGGCCTACTTTCCACTACTACTTAAATTAGTTTTCTTTATGAAATCAGCCTAGATGTAAAAGCTGCTTCAGGGATCGGTCTGTGATTCTACAGGATGGGTAAGAAGTGTTCAAAAGATCAAATTGAAAGTATTTCTCATCCCTCTCTCTGTCTGTGCTCCTGTTATTAATATAAATGATTCAGCCGTTGGCTTTTAAATGCACAGAGAGCAGAAATGGGTCAGTGTTGTTTTCCTCCTTTTCTGGCATTCAGCCCAGAACTGACTTCACCTAATGTACGAGAGGATTTATAAATAATATGAACAAAAAAAATCATACTGAAATATAGTTAGGAGCTGTGTGCAACGGTCAGTGTATGTTTCGGTCATTGGATTTTCTTTTCACAAATGGATATTCAAAACAAAAAACGACTGGATATTTAATTTTCGTTTTAAAATTGAAAAACCAAAATTGAAATACAAGGCTTTTTTTTTATCATGGTCAAAAAGGGATTTACTAAACTTAAAAAACTGGATGATTTTCGTTTTCTACTTCTCAAAACTAAAAATAAAATCACTAGAAAACAGAAACAAAAAAACTACGTTTTTTTCATATTCTGCTACCGGAAGTTACCTTACAAAATAAGAGCGCAGATGAGGTCAGAATCCGTGTATCTACGGTCCATTTGTTTTTCTTTATGAAACAAGTAAACGGAAGAGCGTCTGCACGGCGTTTTTGTTTTTTGCTTTTTACCTTACTAAATGGTCAAATGGTCCTTGGAGCGAGGTGCGGGCCGAAACTCACGGAAGTGATTTCAAAACAAAAGCACTTGTTTGCTTGGAACTGTGATAAATTATTATAAACAAGGGGAATTTAGCAATCACAACGAAAATGGCCAAGACACACTTTGAGCCCAGAAAATGAATGTTACTAAGGGCTGTAAATATAATAAGCCTATGTCTAAAATGGACAACATTGTTAGGAGATTTAAACTATACAGCGATTCTGCACTGCGTTCAACTCAGCCGTCTCTCCACTTTGTTTTTTCAAATCAGCTGCTCTTCATTTTTCCTGCTATATTTGACGAATGATACAAATATTTTTTACCTCAAGTTCTTAAGAAAACTGACATTGTTGGACTCGGTACTAGTTTGACTTCTACCAGAAATAAAATGAAGTACTTTTACTGTGTACTTTGTGAGTAATCCTCTGTCAGAGTCCCCTTCATAGTAGGCTACATAATGCATGTTTATCTGCTATCTTTGATGAATGATCAAAATACAATGTTACCATTAGTTCTTAATGAAATTGATACTGTTTGACTTTGTATTAGTAAGCCTACTACTAACAATACATTGAAGTACTTTTACTGTGTATTTTTTGAGAAATACTCTGTCAAAGTCCCCTGCTGAGAACAAAATCAAGCCACTTCTGCTAAGTTTGATGAGGGAATTATTTTTTGTTGCCATTAGTTCTTTGTGAGATTGATCCTGTTGGACTCAGTACTAGTGAAACTACCCCCACATGTACTATGAAGTACTTACTGTGTACTTTTCCAATAATCCAATGTCAATATCCCCTCCTGAGAACAAGAATGCATGTTTCTCTGCTATTTTGAATAAGCGTTAAAAAACCTTTCTTCATGAGACTTATATTGTTGGACAGAGTAGGCTATTTTAAGAGGATATAATATCAGCAATACTTTCAGTCTGGCCTGGATAGCTGGTCACAAATATCCTTCAGCAATGTGACACACTCTGTCACTCTTGTTGGCCTCTTATGATACTGCTGTCTTTTAATATAAAAAATATTTGTATAACTCAACAAATATAGCAGAAAAGAAATGAAGAGCAGCTGATTTGAAAAAACAAACTCGAGAGACAGCTGTGTTGACCGCAGTGCAGAATCGCTGTATAGTTTAAATCTCCTAACAATGTTGTCCATTTTAGACATAGGCTTATTATTTTTACAGCCCTTAGTAACATTCATTTTCTGGGCTCAATATGTGTCTTGGCCGTTTTCATTGTGATCGCTAAATTCCCCTTGTTTATAAAATCACCGTTCCTTCAGCAGGATACTGTAGTGATTCAAAGTGTGATTTTGTTTTGAAATCACTTCCGTGAGTTTCGCCCCGCCCCTCGCTCCAAGGACCATTTGACCATTTAGTAAGGTAAAAAGCAAAAACGCCTCGCAGACGCTCTTCCGTTTACTTGTTTCATAAAGAAAAACAAATGGACCGTAGATACACGGATTCTGACCTCATCTGCGCTCTTATTTTGTAAGGTAACTTCCGGTAGCAGAATATGAAAAAACTGTAGTTTTTTTGTTTCTGTTTTACTAGTGATTTCAGTTTTAGTTTTGAGAAGTAGAAAATGAAAATCATCCCGTTTTTTAAGTTTAGTAAATCCCTTTTTGACCATGATAAAGAAAAACGCCTTGTATTTCAATTTTGGTTTTTCAATTTTAAAACGAAAATTAAATATCCAGTCGTTTTTTGTTTTTGAATTTCCATTTGTGAAAAGAAAATCCAATGACCAAAACATACACTGACCCGATTGACCGTCCTCATCTGCGCTCTTATTTTGAAAGACAACTTCCGGTAGCAGAATATGAAAAAACGTTTTTTTTTTTTTTTTTCTGTTTTCTAGTGATTTTATTTTTTGTTTTGAGAAGTAGAAAATGAAAATCATCCCGTTTTTTAAGTTTAGTAAATCCCTTTTTGACCGTGATAAAGAAAAACGCCTTGTATTTCAATTTTGGTTTTTCAATTTGAAAACGAAAATCAAATATCCAGCCGTTTTTTGTTTTTGAATTTCCATTTGTGAAAAGAAAATCCAATGACCAAAACATACACTGACCCAACACACTCCTACAATGCTTTTCTTTGCCATGTATGTAATATGTAATGATAAGATCTAACAGAATGGCTTATATGTTCTGATTATTTTCCTATTAGAAAGTCTGATACAAATATTTAACAGCACTGCTATCAATAACATCAATATATTGGATTGTTTGTAATTTAATGAACATGCCCTCAGGAGCTTTGTGTATTCAGGGTTTCTACATATCAGCAGCTGATGTGCGGAACATTAACTAAACAGATCCTGAGATATTCATAACTCTGATCTCACATGACGGATGTTTTCCACCATTATTTAATCCAACATTAAATGTGATGACACATTTTTCAATTATTTTAATTTAATCGTTTATTTGAAGAGGTACAATTGAGGTACAAATTGATGAACATTTAAAACAAATAATACTTTCAAACGTAAACATGCCGGATTTTAGCTTTGAGCTAATTTCCATCCGTAGTCCCTCACATACAACATTTAAGAACGACATTGACACATTTCTGTAAACAAGATATTTTTTGGTGTGACATTGTGCTTGTTGTATTTATTAATCTATTATTTTATGTTTCAAACTATGTTCGCCTTGTATGTAAGCATAATAATGTAATTATTAAATAAAGTTATAATGATCAAATAATTGAGAATCAGTTTTAAGTGAAATATCTGAGTGATTTGTCTGCAAAGATCGAGGATATCACAGTGACAGATATTGCCGTATAAATGTGGCATACATCATTATGACACCCAACACTTGTTTTTATGTCACATTTAGAATGCATGGATAGTTTGTGTACTGCTGGTATACCTGATCATCTCGGACAGGAATCACATTCTCTACTTGGTTCTCCGTTCAAAAATCTGTTCAAATCAAAGCATATCTTCAGTTTATCCCCCTCATCCTCATGTCTTCTTCAACTTGTGTGTGTGTGGTGTGTGTGTGTGTGTGTGTGCGTGTATGTGTGTGTGTGTGTGTGTGTGTGTGTGTGTGTGTGTGGTGTGTGTGTGTGTGTGTGTGTGTGTGTGTGTGTGTGTGTGTGTGTGTGTGTGTGTGTGTGTGTGTAGCTTTCTGGAGCTGAGAAGCCCCCTGCTGGAGAGCCAGAGAATGGAGGCGCAGCAGCAGGAACAGAAGCTCCTGCAGATGGAGGCAGCAAGGTGACCACTTGTTACTCTCCCCCCACTAACTTTCATGCGTTTTGGACTATTGCAAGCACCCCAGAAACGCATTCAAACCCGGCAAATACAAAATATTATAATTCTATCAGTTTAAATAGGTCCTCCGCACTGTGTCTGTCAGTGACTGGGCCTAATAATGATCTTCATATAACAGTTTTCCTGCCCCTCCTTTCAGGTGGAGATGGTGTTCTGGCTGCTCTCCATGCTCGCCAACAGAGATAAGGAGGAGATGTCTCGCACTCTGCTGGCTCTGTCCAGCTCTCAGGACAGCTGCATTGCTATGAGAAAGTCCGGCTGCGTCCCGCTGCTGGTCCAGATCCTACACGAAGCCCCCAGCGGGGGGGAGACAGTGACGGAAGGGACTGTGACGGGCTGCAGCAGGGAGGCCAGATCTAGAGCCAGCGCCGCCCTCCACAACATCATCTACTCCCAGCAGGACGAGGGCCAGGCCCGCCGTGAGATGCGGGTGCTGCACCTGCTGGAGCAGGTCCGGACCTACTGTGACAGCGGCTGGGACTGGATCGAGAGCCACGCAGGGACACCGTCCCCTGGAGGAACCAAAACCACCGGTCAGTCAAGTTCTTAACCTGTTAAGCCCGAGAGACCCCGGTACCGGGGCTCTGCCGCAACATCTTGCAGGAAACAGTGTCTGAGGGCATGTTCATTTAATAAACTATGAATGTTTTATATCCATGTAACGAGAAGAAACTCATCTAACTGATCTTTTTTTTTTTTTTTTTTTTAAAGAAAACCCACAATGCTAACACTGAGCCTCTGAATTAGCAACGAGCGAAAAATGCTAACACCTTACTGCACCGAAAATCACTCACAAAACCTTATTATTTATCTTTTCTCCACATCCATGATATCGAGTCACATCGTGAGGTGTCACAGAATCGATGGGTACCCTCATTATCACTGAATTATACGTATTTGCGACGTTATAAACAAAAACAGACATCAAAACAGGTGACGCTAGGTAGCTAAAAATGCTAACAAGGTTACCTTGGCTCTGTAGTCTCTCCAAAGTGGTCTTCAAAGGCATTAAAACGATAAAAACGCTGCTGAAGTTAATCCATAGGTTAATCGAATGTGTCTGTGTCCCTTGATGATTTCTGATAATCCATGATCAATAAAACGGATAATCCATGCTATTCCGTTTCTAGATGTCAGAGCTAGAATGTAGCTTCACTCTAATGCAAAATTACATGCACAAAGCCCTCACCTTTTTCTTTCACAATGAGTGTGTGTGGGGGACTCCCCCTTCGATTATATTGGCTCTAACGGTCAGAAAGAGGTGTCAACCATCAAAATCTATCAAGGGGGGCCAGAGATATGGAAAATCCACCCAAATGACCCCAGAAGTGGTTGTTTTTTGCTAAATCTCTCTAAAAAGGTCAAATGTCACTTGTTTTGCATCAATCTTGATACAGGGTACTTATTATATGTTGTACTTTGGATTCCTAAAGCTTTTAGTCTACCTTACCATCATCCAAGGGTGGTTTTCACTATAAGTAAAAAAGAATTTTTGGACGGACAATATAATTTACAGTTTTTTACTATGTAAAATCTGAATTTTCTTTAAAATAAAAAACATCTATATTGATTCTGACTTTTCTACATCCAACTCACAGGTTTATCATTACTTTGAGAAAAAAGATTATTAATTTAACCCTTTTAGAAGGGAAGATATGGTCATTTGTTCTGGGAATGTCATTTTCGAGCCTGAGACCTGAAAACAGGCTCAGGGCTTAACAGGTTAAACTCCATTGGTCGGTTAAGCTCCCTCTATACATTTGGAAATGCGAACAACCCTTTAAACGGGCGGGGTCACCTCTAGACTTATCCATACCCACTGGGGAGCAGAGTTTAGAAACTTTAGACCAGGAGGAGCTCACACCACCTATGCCTCAGGTTCCTACTCAGACCCGGCGGCAGACATAAATCTGTGGGCGGGCATTTGATTTCCCAGGGCGGGCCCAATGTAAAAATAATATGTGGCGGGCATCCTTACCTGCGATTACTCTGACAGACTGTTAGAACTATCTCACATTCACACACATTATGTTCCATTGCTTCAAAACAGCTCACATTTAAATATATTTGGGCCTACACATTCTTCTTTTACATTCATGGCCCACAACTTTCCGCTGCACTTGGGTCACAAATCCAAACAATTTATAAGAATGGGAAATTATGCTCAAGTCGTTTAGTCCCACCAAAATGTTAAACTTACACATCATACACAACACAACATTCCATGGCTTATGTGAATTATAAGTGCTAAACAAAGTCAATAAAACAGTTGTTAATTGCACACTATAGTATCACTTCTATAACTAAAGTAAATTATTTGAGGACTTCTTCCTCCACTCACAATTTTCTTCTTTGCATTTAAAACCAATTATACATCCCTTCATTTTTGTGGCGACGAGCTAGGAGTTTTTTTGGGTACAGCAAAAGGCAGTACATTGTTTGTGTTGTACCAGTACAACATAAAGGCACATATTTCACAGATGAGTTTTCTCATTCAGTAGATTTATTGTTAATAAACGTATTTGTTTTCCTCTCTGTAGACATCCCTGAGCCTGTAGACCCTCAGATCTGTCAGGCCATGTGCGCCATCATGAAGCTTTCCTTTGAAGAGGAGTACCGACGTGCCATGAACGAATTAGGTTTGTGAAACAACTACCAGTCTTATTTTCACTAAACACTAGTGGCCCCTTTTGCTCATAGTTGATTGTGTTGTGTTCCAGGTGGTCTGCAGGTCGTGGCTGATTTGATCCACCTGGAGCAGGACATGTACGGCATGCAGAACGACCCCATCAACATGGCTCTGCGCCGCTACGCAGGGATGGCTGTGACTAACCTTACCTTCGGAGACGTCGTCAACAAGGTACACTGGTGTTTCATCAGTCCTGCAAGTTCAGTTGGCAGTAATGTTAGAGAAAGATTTGTCGTGGAAAGGTGTAAAATATGAGAAAAGTAACCTAAACACGGTTGTGGACAGTAACTATATACATTTATACATATTTTCTCATTTCTATACTTGTTCGCATTACAAGAATACTTAAGTTACTTTTTTAATGCACAACCTTAACTTGTAATAGAGTATACATAGTTTGATAATGCTAATGTTTACAAGATCTAAATATTTCTTCAACAATAGATTCCCACCCTTTTTGTTAGGACTGTTACTAACACTGGTGTCGGACGGTTTTTAGGGTAAGAGATTGTTGCGGTCACTTCTTTTTAATACCCTTATAATGACATACTATTCTATGAGGTTTTAAACTCTTTTCAATTACTTTATGGCATTTTTATAACATACTATAATATGAAGTTGTATGGCATTCATATGACATACTAAACTATGACATTAACCTGTTACGCACCGCCCCCCCGGTACCGGGCGGATAAACGCGTCATTTGCAGGAAACAACGTCTAAGGAATCTTAATATTTAATAAACTATGAATGTTTTATATCCATGTAACGGGAAGAAACTCAGCTAACTGATCTTCTTAATTTTTTTTCTCCAAAAAAACCCCACATGCTCAGCCTCTGAATTACCCACGGGGGAAAAAATGTAACCTAAAACTGCACCTAAACTCACTCATAACTCCCTTATTACTTATCCTAGATGCACAGCCAACCGCTCGTTTTGCATCTCCTGGAGACACAGAATCTGTGTAAAAAACCTCAACACTCAGTGATAAACATTTGCGACGCTATAAACGTAAGCGTACATCATAACATGTGGAGCTAGGTAGCTAGAAACGCTAACATGGCTTACCTTGGTCAAAACTGGTCTTCAATGGCATTAAAACGATAACAAAACGATGCTGCAGTTAATCCATAGGTTCATCCAATGTGTCTGTGTCCTCTTTGAAATGATTTCTGATAATCCATAAGCAATAAAACTGCTTTTTCGTTTCCAAATGTCAGAGCGAGAGATCGGTCCACTCTGCTGGCAAAATTACATGCGCGAAGCCCCACCGTTTGTTTTCACAACGAGTGTGTGTGGGGGCCTCCCCCTTCGATTCTATTGGCTCTAACGGTCAGAAAGAGGTGTCAACCATCCAAATCGACCAAGGGGGGCCAGAGATATGGAAAAAAAAACATTTTCACCCAAATCACCTCAGAGGTGGGGTGGTTTTGGCTAAACCTCTCTAAAAAGGTCAAATGTCACTTATTTTGCATCAATCTTGATACAGGGTACTTATTATATGTTGTACTTTAGATTCCTAAACCTTTTAGTCTACTAACCCATCATCCAAGGGTAGTTTTCACTATAAGTAAAAAAGAATATTTGGACGGACACTATCATTTACAGTTTTTTACTATGTAAAATCTGAATTTTCTTTAAAATAAAAAACATCTATATTGATTCTGACACTTCTACATCCAACTCACAGATGTAACCTTGCTTTGATAAAAGACATTATTCATATAACCCTTTTAGAAGTTAAGTTGTAGTCATTTGTTTTGGGCATGTCATTTTCGAGCCTGAAACATGAAAAACAGGCTTGGTAACAGGTTAATGAAATACTATTCTATTTCTTTATTGGCATTTTCATGAAATACCATACTGTAACTTAAATGGCATTTACAACATAGTTTGCTATGATCTTTTTTTCTATATACTATACTTTAACGTTTTTAAACACACTACAACTAAAATGTTTCATAAAAAGTCAATCAAGAAATGGAATATGTTGTCAAAAAAAAGTCATTACAAAAAATGCAGCATAGCATAGCATGTCATGTGATGACAATAAAAAGCCATAAAAGATAAAAACTCATAGTATGCTATATAAAAAAAATTAAAAGCATAGGATAATAAAAATAACAAATAACAACAATCAAACATGATATGTGTTAAAAAAAACATATACAAAAAATATCAAAGTAAAGCGTGTATTTAAAAAAAAAATAGTATAGTATGTCATTTAAATGCTAAATAATTCATAAACTGTAAGGCCACAGAAATATGCTCGAAATGCTCTGTGACAGCAGCTCTGACAGACAGGCCTTTGTGACAGTCAACAGATCAATTAAAAATGTCTTTGATTGATTTACCAAACTAAAACAATTGGGTCTGTTTGCCCCAAACTGTTCACATTTCAGGCCACTCTGTGCTCCAAGAAGAGCTGTCTGCTGGCTCTTGTGGCCCAGTTGGCGTCAGACAGTGAGGAGCTACATCAAGTGGTCTCCAGCATCCTGAGGAACCTATCCTGGAGGGCCGACATCAGCAGTAAGAAGGTCCTCAGAGACATCGGCTGTGTGTCTGCCCTGATGACCTGTGCCCTGCAGGCTACCAAGGTAACTCAAACAACCTCACCCGCACAGAGATAATGTGAGGAAGATCGTAAAGACATCTTCTAAATTACTCGTTTTATATCTTGTGGAAGTTTCCATCGCTTTTACGCTTACTTTTAGTACGAATTATACACATGATATACAGCATGTCAATTAGTGTAAAACTGTGCATATGTGTTTAAAAGGTTTCTAAATGTATGTAACCGGAGTTGGCTAATCCTATCAAGTCAGTAACTTGTCAGTTCCAACAGCAAGTCACAGTGTGATTTTAAAAAGTACGCTCTGAATAATTTCAAATGAAAATGTAAGCTCTGAAGACATTATGTTCACTGAGTATATGTACTTTCTGTGTTTGTATACAAAGCCAACAAAACCTTATATGTTGTTTTGCTGATTTTCAGGAGTCGACCTTGAAGAGCCTCCTTAGTGCTCTGTGGAATCTTTCTGCTCACAGCACTGACAACAAGGTGGCAATATGCTCAGTGGACGGCGCTCTGGGCTTTCTGGTCAGCACACTGACGTACCGATGTCAAACCAATTCGCTTGCCATCATCGAGAGCGGAGGAGGAATTCTTCGAAACGTGTCAAGTCTGGTCGCTACAAGGGAAGACTACAGGTAGGTTTCTGAGACTCAAACAATGACTGATATTGCAGAAAATAAATTATATTGACATTGTAGTTAGAGAAAAAATATCTGCTCAAGGAGTATTTCTTGAGCCCTCAACAACAGTTAGTCTTTAGTCCAGAGGTCGCGCTAGACTTTTTCGCTGCCCGTCATTTTGACGGACAGGATCGTAACATTTCCGTCAAAATCCAGTATTACCCGTCGGCCTTTACACAACTCTGACGAGGGGGGGGGGGGGGGAGAGAGTGAACTGTCACAGCGTAAAGCCAAAACTCACAGACATTTCAATGATTAAAGTTAGGTTTGGAAACGGTATCATTTCCTTTTTGGCGGGCATGCATAACACTGTATAACACCGGAGCCTCGCTGCGGGGAAACTTTGGCGCTGTTCTGAGTTTGTTCTAATCTGTCAAAATGACGGACTGCTTTCAGATTTTTCCGTCATTGTTAAAAAATATCCGTCATAGACGGAAAATATTCGGTTAACACAACCTCTGCTTTAGTCACAGATGTCTCAGAGCAAATGCCATCTGCTAATGAAACCTGAAGATGTATTTGAAAATTCAAAGAAATTTAAGATAATTAATCTTAAATTAAGATTTTTTTTGTCATGTGACCTGGTTCTTACGTTTAATACAACTTGTAATCGGACACGGGATTGTGCCACTCAAACATTGCTTTTTGAAACAGTACTGCACTTTTAAAAGTATGTATTTAATCAATTTCTAAAGAAATCAATTGAAAAACTGTCTGATGGGATTCTTGCCAGTTACATTATTGTTTGTTAAATAGAGAACAGAGTTTTCTAGTCAACATACTCATGTAGTTAATTGGGGTAAAATGTCAATTCAAACTAGAATGGTTCTTTAATGTACCAAGTAATTGCTTCAGCTGCAGATAATAATTATATTAAAATGTATTTTGCTTTCTTACTTCAAGGCAAATCCTCAGGGACCACAACTGCCTCCAGACTCTGCTGCAGCACCTGCGGTCCCACAGTCTGACAATAGTGAGCAACGCCTGCGGAACTCTCTGGAACCTCTCTGCCCGTAGTCCAAAAGACCAGGAGCTGCTCTGGGATCTTAGTGCAGTTAGCATGCTGCGCAACCTTATCCACTCCAAGCACAAGATGATAGCCATGGGCAGCGCTGCAGCTTTAAGGAATCTCCTCACAAATCGACCCCTAAAATATAAGGATGCTGCCGTAGTATCCCCTGGGTCCTGCATGCCGTCACTTTACATGAGGAAACAGAAGGCTCTGGAGGCAGAGCTGGATGCCAAACACCTTGCAGATACTTTTGACACCCTGGAGAAACAAAGCCCCAAGAATCTGACACTTAACAAGCCACTACGCCACATTGAGAGTCTGGCGAAGGATTATGCATCTGATTCTGGTTGTTTTGATGATGATGAGGCACCCAACGTCTCCAGTAGCCTGGACACTGGGAGTTTCTCGATGCTCTCTATGTTCCTTACAAACTCTAACTTCTTGCAAAACCAACCACGCAAGAGGGACAGTGAACCTGAGAGAGATGTAGACATCCCTCAGATGGTCGAGAAGAGACAAGCTCCTCCTGACGATTTGGTATCTGCTGCTGCAGAGAAGCTGGCCAAAAAGATCACCAACACGGTTGCCAAGATAGACAGGTTAGTGGAGGACATCAACATGCAAACATCATCGGAGGACAGTTTTAGCCTCAGCTCTGAAGACCACTTGGCGGACTGGCCTTATGGGCTGGATGAACTAAATGAAGCCCGTGCAAAATCATGCTCCCCTTGCCGTCTCTCCGAAACAAGCAGCTTGGCCCACAGGGAACGGCTCAGTAGAGCCCATGCCCTCTTGCGCCTCAAAACGGCCAATACAAATGTATCAACAGACAGCCTAAACAGTGGAAGCACCAGTGATGGCTACTGTGGAAGCAAAGACCAGATGCGACCTGCTCCAAAACCTCTAACAATGCAACAGCGTCCCAACCAGCTTGATCTCAAGGTGGCCCATCACGATTACTTCAATGTAGCGTCTGCACTGAATGAGACTAACCATCAATACATTCCGGAGAGAGATTCTGTGGACAACAAAGATGCAAGAGGTGAAGAGCTCAGCAGCACAGATGCAGAAAAGTATCAGGATCAACCTGTACAAACGCCTGTCAGTGCTTGTACTAAACTCTCCTCTGATGTCAGCATGACTTCAATTCAACTGTCTCCTTCTTATCAACAGGTTCCACTTATTCAGAGTGTGGCTAAATTTGGTGTAGCAAAGACAGCAATCAATGTACAGGCTGCCCAAGCAATGAGGAGGCAAGCATGGGTACCTACTGTGATGACTGGGGCTAGTATTACTACATTTTCTCCAATGTCATCCACCAGAAGCCCAACTATTGGGGCGATGGAGACGATCCAGAAATACTCGGTGGAGAACACCCCAATTTGCTTCTCCCGCTGCAGTTCACTCTCCTCCCTCTCTTCTGGCGACGGAGCATTGGATGGACAAAGTGAAAATGAGCTAGAGAGTGACTCATCATTAGAAATAATTGAAGTAGAAGATGGGGAAGAGGTGAAAAGAGCTGAAGAGGATGAAACCTTGGAGGATCTGAGTGACAGTCAGCTGCTAATGACTGACTCAAAAACATTCCCCAGCAAAGAGACGGATCCCATTGAGATTCCCTGTCATGCCAAACGGGAAAAGGTGTTCCTTAGAGGAGCTTCACCAGCCATACTTGAAGACAGATCTCCATCAAGTTCATCTGAAAACTACATCCACGAGACCCCCCTGATAATGAGTCGCTGTAGCTCAGTCAGTTCCCTGGGTAGTTTTGAGTCTCCTTCTATTGCCAGCTCAATCCAAAGTGATCCATGCAGTGAGATGATAGATGGAACAATAAGCCCTAGTGATCTACCTGACAGCCCGGGTCAAACCATGCCTCCTAGTCGAAGTAAAACTCCATGTTGCATTGAGTCAAATGGACAAGAAACACAGGCCACAGGAATTGCAGGTCAATGGGAAAACAGCCTGCGAAAGTTCATGGAGATTGCAGACTCCAAGGAGAGGTTTAACCTTCCTCCTGACTTGGACACTATGATCTACTTTACAGTGGAAAAGCCAACTGAAAACTTCTCTTGTGCTTCGAGTTTGAGTGCACTGCCTCTTCACGAACACTACATACAAAAAGATGTTGAGCTGAAATTGACCCCCCTACTCCAGCAAAATGACAAAAATCTTCCTTTCCCTGATGAGCATGAGCAAGGATTTGACCATGGTGAGAGATATAGTGAGGGCAACTCAGATGATGACATAGAAATCTTAAAGGAATGCATCAACTCAGCAATGCCCTCCAAGTTCAGACAAGTAAGACCTTCCCTGATGACCACCATCCCTCCTCATATTCTCAATTCTCAGATCCGAAAACAGATTCACGTTCCAGTGTACATGATGCTTCCAAATGGTAAAACCCAAATGTGTCCTGGAAGGAGATTCGTCATCCCCCAAAAGGACTTCATATTTGACGATTCGTCCTTCACTGATTCTGCAGAAGGTACACCAGTCAACTTCTCCAGCACAACATCCCTTAGTGATGAAACACTTCAGTATTCAGTAAAGGAGAGGGGAGCTAACGACTGCACAGCTAAAGGTATAAACAAACAGGAATTGCTTGACGATGAGGCAAAGAGGATAGAAGACTTGAGGATATTCTCACACTTCCATAAACCCAACAAGATGAACTACCCACCAGAGATACAAATGAATCGAACAACCAAACACATCATCCCGACGCAGAGGGTGCTGTTGCAGAGCAAAGAGGTAGCAGATAGGGTGGCAAACCAAAGAAACCGTGATAAGTCACCAAACCAGCAAAATAATAGGCAAGGTCAAGGTACGGTCAGGAAACTGGAATTGCCCGTCATTAAGCAAAACAAAGAAGGTAACCTAAATGTTCGATCACAAAAAGGGAAAACAGTCTTTCGGCAAATGACACAATCTTCCGAGGACAGTAACAGCTTCTATGATGATAAAAAGGAAGCAATCAAACGAACAAGCAGAAAACAAATCAGGGAAGAAAGTAGAAACACTCTCTCCCGGAGCATGACAAATATTGGCAGTGTTGATCATTCCCAAGCAATTTCAAGAGGATTTCAAAGGATAAAACAAAATCTGATTAAGGATGAATCACTGGCATGTTACTCACTCAGCTCTTCACTTAGCTCACTGAGTGATGCTGAGTTTGAGCCTCATAAATCAAAAGCCCATAAAATATGGTACAAAAACAGACACAACAAAACACTGAATATGATGAAACAAACAAAGACTATAAACATTCACAGCCAATACGAAGATCCAAGCTCGCCAAGCTCTGTCAGCATGGATTCAGAGGATGACCTTCTTCAGAAATGCATAACATCTGCCATGCCTAGGCAGAGAAGAAGGCTTGCTGCCAGAAAGAAAAAAGCAGAAAATACTCAAAAACAAAAGACCTCTGATGGGTGGAACATGAATGAGGAAATGGATATGGATGAGGAAATGGATAGTGATGATACAGCATGGGATAAAGATTCAGACCTCAATAGTGTTGAATGGAGAGCCATACAAGAAGGTGCTAATTGTGTTGTCACTGGGTTGCAGGCATCAAGGTCTCAGGACCCATCTTCTGAAGAGACTGAATCAGTCCTGTCATTTATGTCAACATCCAGCTTTACACCCAAAGAAAGGAAGTTTGCTAAAGATAAAAAGGCAAATAAACCTCTTGACTTTGCGCAGCGCAAGCCAGTTCCAAACCTACCAATGGTTTTCAGAGGCAGGACAGTGATCTATACACCGAAAAAGGAGACGGCTCCATCACAAATACCTCCTCCTAGAAAAATAACAACCAAGACAGATGCTCCAAAGAACCCAAACCTTGCTCAGCACAGATCAAAGAGCCTTCACAGATTAGGTTGGCCCCAGGATATTGAACTATCTTTGCCAAAGAGAAGCTCTACTCCACCTCCAAGGATACCAAAAAGTTCATCCTCTGGATCATCACAAAGCTCTACACCATCTAAACAGTCACAGAAGAAGATAACATCCCCGACTCAGACAAATAAAGCCAACCAGAAAAAGAATGCCTCATTACCTAGTAGCCCGCCAGCTACAAGCCCCCCTGAAAGAAAGGGACGCTCTCCTGTTATGAAACAAAATGAAAAGTCTGCACCACCTAAAACTCAAAAGTCTCCTGTCCGAATTCCTTTTATGCAAAATTCAGTCAGGCCAAGACCTCTGTCACCTCTAGTAACTAACAAAACAACCACCACACAAACCAATCAGGTCAATGGCAAACGTTTGGCCCCCACCAATCGTTTTGGACTGGTCAGGATGACTTCTGTCCATTCAAGTGGTGGTGAGTCTGAGCGCAATGGATTTTTGAGACAGCTGACTTTCATTAAGGAATCACAGAACGCGCTTAGACGTGATAACTCAGCACGCAACATGTCAGGATCTCAAAATGGATCCCCGCGCAGAACAATTCCTGGAGCTACAGCTGTCTTCCTTTGCTCATCACGCTGTCAGGAACTAAAGGTATCTGTGCAAACTCCCAGACGGGTGCAAGTAAAAGATCCAAGACAAACAGAGCAGAGGTCAGACCGCCTTCAGAAGCAGAGTGCAACCCTCTCCAGAGCAACCTCCAGTGAAAGAGACCTATCTGCAAGACGCCCATCCAGAAGAACCAGTTCTGAAAGCCCTTGCAGGTTGGCTCAGCGAAACGGGCCTGGCAGAGTGTCTGGACCCAAGCAGCAACAAGACAAGGATAACTTTAAACGTCATGCTTCATCACCAAGCCTAAACATACTGAGCCGGGTGACAAGCCGTTCCTCCCTCCGTTCGTCCTCATCTGATTCAAGCGGAAGAGCAAAGAGCGAGGATGATACAAAGAAGAAAGTGCAGAGATCTGCATCACGGCTTAATGAAAGAGTCACCTGGAGGAGGATCAGGGATGAAGATGTATCTCAGATCTTGAAAAGCACTCTGCCAGCAAATGCATTACCTCTGGTGACTTCTCCTGACGGGGAACAGCCAAAGCCACTGGCTCTACCAGGAAAACTGCCAACAATTCTACTTGCGTCTCGCAAGACAAGCGATGCGACAGTCCAGACAGAGGATTTTACAAACAACAAGACCAACTCAAGCACCTCTCCAACGGTTGAAACAGCTCAGGTGATTTCAGAGGAAGTGTCACGCTTTGCTCTACTTAAGAAGATTAGTTCAACCTCTGGGAGTAACCTGCAGGATGGAGATTCTGACGTCTCCCCAAGGAGCCACAGTACTGTCTCCACAGGAACGTCTGATTCCCACGTCAGTGGAGTTGTCCATTTCCGCCAAGGATCCCCCAGCAAGGCCGCCCGTATCACTCCATTTAATTATACTCCAAGCCCCATTTCCTGCAACCTACAAGACATGCAGAGCCAGAGAGCCTCGGTCAATGAAAAGTCTGGGGAGAAAAGCGAGTCGTAAGACATTTAGTGGATTACTGGACGACATGGATTACTCTACTGTGATCCTGGATGAAACTCAGGTGGACAGTCTAGGAGCGTGGTGGCCCATATACCTCGGGTATTTACCCTTTACTTTCCCCATTCACTGCATTCAAGTCCTTCTCTCTGAACAATTGATCAAAGCTTCCATCTACCATTCATACAAGGTTGGATGTATGCTTTAAGAGAGGTCGGACAAGAACAGACCAGAAATAACAATGCACTTCAGAGAAAAATCTCACATGAAAAGGAAGTGCATCTTTTTGTACTTTTTTTGTATTTGTAGAATAATCATTGCCTGTTAGAAACGTAGTGAAAACATGAAGCAAAAGACAATGAACTTGATTTCAGCACATCGGTTTTCTGGACGGAATCGATAAAAGAACAATATTATGCAAATTCTTGAAGGATTACTCAGCTGGACTTTTACCTGAAAATGTACAAACTGTGGATGACTGTTGACAGACTCTCACAAATGACGCCAATACACTGAAATGTTAAGCATTTTTTACATACAGTTAATCAATGCTTTGGGCCTCTTAATCCCTAATCAACTGAATTATAATACACTGCTTGTCTTTTTTCTCTCCATATTTCTCCAGTAGGTCTGGGGTTACATTTAAGAAAATACTTCAGATTAACAGTGCAATTACCTTATTTAGATTATATAGTGATTTCGGAATGATATCGATGTGTATTACAGGTTAACGGTATGAACAATTCTAAATTCAAAAGCTAAACATTTTGCAATATGTATTTAAATATTTTTAATGAGCAAAAAAACATTTTTGAGGCAACTGTTTGACTTTAGTTGTATTAGTGTACATCTACATATATATATATATATATATATATACATATATGTAGATATTATCATATCTCCCCAGCTCAACTTTGGTAAAAAATTATTAATAATAAAGTATACTGAGCGGCAATTTTAGGAGGAATATGATTATTCCCGACACCTACTCTACTCTAGTTAAATCCCTGCTGCAGAACAAATGATAGCATCCTGTGGTTTTCCAAACTATAAGCAGATTCTGGTATTTACTCTCTCCTGTACTCTTTGTCTTAATCAGTTTTGTAAATAACATACAGATATACAAAATCTCCAAAGCTTCCTTGTGGGCAAAATAATCTGTGTTGCTCGATGACAGCATGCATATATACTGTATATCATTGACTGTATACACACACCTGTTAACATTGTGGAGGGACAATTAAGTTGTTATTCAGAGGTAAAATAATTTCTAGACAAGAGCATTTCTAGCCATCTGTAATTAGGTGCTGAAAAGACATATAATGGTATAAACTGTCAGCATAGCTGAACAAAGCGACTACAGTACATGCTTCTTTTCATCTAATAACATGACATCATTGTTATGTTTGATTCTATATTCAGGCATTATTGCTGTTGAGTATTCCTTGTCCAGAAACAAAATGATTTCATCCAGTGATGGGGCGGCTTTGAGTCAATGGACATGTGTCCTTACAAAAATCTTTATAACTTGTTAATATCCGCTTAACTGTGTTGCTGTAAAGTAGTGATAGGTTGAGAAGAAGTTGAATATTAAGACAATGAATATTCTCTGTTGTTGTAACATCGCTCCTCCGTGTGTGCTGCTGGAAGACAAAAGACAGAACTAACATTCATCATTCATCTACCTAAAGGGGCTCATTATTCATAAAACAAGGTTTATTATTTACCACACTGAACCTACTGTATTTCCAAAGCATGTTTTGATTATGAATAAAGAACAAGTAGAATTTGAATGCGAAACTTCAGGTCCCCCTGGCCATTTAAATAATATATAGTGGGTAGAAGGGGGTATCATGCACCCCCCTGAAATATACTTCTAATCAGCTTTTCTAGATTGGAATAATTGTGTAGAAAATGATTAGCTATGTTAAAAAGTTGGCAAATTGTCCCACATATATATTTTTTTCAAAATTAGTGTGCCTATTACCCTAGAAATCGAGTTTCACTCTTTTTACTCCTTTCACTATATCTCAGCCATTATTGCAGATAAATTAACAAATAATGTGTCTAGACCCATGTTTTGATGGTCAAGGAACACAATAAAACTATTCTTAAAGTGATCACATGTGTCTGTGGCATGCTATTATGCTAATTAGTGCCGCCATTACAAGAAAATAGCATTTTAGTCTTGTACCAAGAAGGGTGTATTTTGCACCGACACAGAAATATACTTATAATCAGTGTTTCCAAAATGGAAAAAGTATGTAGAAAATGATGAGCCAACCCAACTAATATACAGTACAGGTGAACAACCCTGAAATCTGTTATCATATGAGTATCAATCACCTGGTTGGTTTGATTAAGTTAATTTAGAAATGATCTCATTGTGCATTACCTTTTGTAAAAACTCTGCCTGAGTAGTCCGAGTTTTTAAAAGTGCAGTTGTAGAAAATGGGTAGACAAATGATATAAACAGAGAAAAAAGGGGCTTGATCTGAGTACAGATTTAAAGCTGAAACTGACTTTAAACATGCAAACACACATTTACTGCAGGCTAAGAGTAGAATGATTTGTCCCTTAGTACTTTAGCCTTGATATATGTACAGGGTGTGATATTTCTGTCAAAGCTAAGGTACTTGGGCCAAGTTTGAGTGATCAACTTTAGTTTCGTAATCTATTCATTATTTAAAATGTTGAAATCAATGTGCATGTAAACATAGTGTTATCACAGCAAATATTTCTTTCAGTCAAAAAGTCAGGTAGATGATAGCTACACTAGCTGTCCTGAGTCACAACAGTTTGTGAGTAAGTGTGAATATTTGTCTAAATGTGACATTATATACACACCTGCAGGGGATGACAGGACTGTTGTGACTCTAAATCACTATATGTTTAGACTGTAAGAAATGTACATTTGTTTCATCTGTAACCAGATAAAAGTAAAGCCCAGGAGTCAACAGAACAGTTTGGCATTTTCCTAAACACGTATTTCACACATTTAAAATATTTGTCTTGCTTATTTGAACCCATAATTAAAGGCTTGAAATGAGAATTTGTAAACAGTTTGTTTGATACTTATCAAGACAGATTTTGGGTTTGAGAATCACTTTAACAGCAACTAAAAATAAAAATTAGGACGAAGAGTGAAAACTGTGTGAATGAGACGGACAGGGGGTTAGTTATCGTGTTAAAAAGCCATCAGAAGGGTCCTGGGAGTTAGTCCACCATCACCGTCAGCAACCTTGAACACGCCTGGCTGTAGACAATTGTTCATGTCCAAATTCATACAGATGGGTTTTAAATAAAATGCCAAGCACTCTGCTTTCAGCGTTTTCCAATTCACAAAATATGGATGGTTAAAACTTAGTCAAATATGACTAAATCTGTTATGAAATTAAATATTAGATACATTATAAGGTCTCTTGAAACTTACATTTTGTGGAAAGTTATTGGGCTGATGTCTAGTGTCACTCATAATAATGGCGGCCCCAGCCTGCCGTGCCTGAACAAGGCCCCCGAGGAGTTATGGTGCCATGTGAAATAGGCGAAGCAGCAGAACTGTCATAATAAATGTTTTCATCAAATAAAAAATGACGTGTTTCATTAGAACTCTGGGTCCACTTTCTTCAAACAGCTGAAGGTACGAAATTGTTAAATGAGAAGACAAAAAAAAGGACGTCATCAACATGGTGCTTTTTATTTAGTAGTGAGACATTCAATGCGTCTTGTTAATAAAGAGGTTTAGACTGAACATGAGGCCAGTTTTAGGAGGTGAAATATGTACAAGTAACCTCAACATAATAATGTGAAGTAGTGACAAGTGATGTCACATTAGAAGTTGACGGCTAGCGGCATCAGCACATGGTATTTGTGAGCAGTGTTGAATTGGTACGCTGGTTTTAAATACAGCTTGTTGTTTTGCTTGTAAAACTAAGCTTTATACTTTGTTTGTTATGAGGTATTACAGTTAAGGTAAAGGTTTGGATTAAGGTTCAAAATGTTTTAAATCAGTTAAAACAAAAGTAAGGTGTCGATCCAAACAGTAAAAACATGTTTTGGTCACGATAATGTTCGATGTTGCCTCCAGCTCATACAGGCTGTTGAAAGATCCAGTACTAACAAAAGAAAGCGGATTTTTCAATTTCCTAGATACAATATTTCTGTCAGTGAGGAACTGAAGATTGGGCTTCGAACGGCGCTTTATTCAGGATGGAGATTTGTATTCTTTTTTGGACTCTCCTTAACGTGCTTTTAATGAAATTGATGGAGAACAAAATCCTCAGCCCTCTTTTAATGAAAAAATATAAGCTTATTTAAACCATTAATGGATTTTGCACTAAAAGCACTGATAAAATACATGTATTATATTTGAATAGAAATAATATACTTGATTATATTTGGTAACCTGCTGAAGCGTCATGATAGCTTCAAATAGCGGTAGGTTTTGTCTTTCATCACTTATATTGGAAGAGCATTGTCAATATCTCATATGAACATACATTACTGCAAGAAAAACCTGGTAAAACTTAAGATGGACTTGAGAAAAAACTTAAATTTAAAGTGCAATAACACATGTCGCCATCTTAACTGCACCATGCAGACAATTCAAAACAATGGGGGCTCTTCAGCACCATAGAGGTTTGATGCTGCAAAAACCTTCCTGTCCTCAGAGCTCAGGATGAGACTGTTTAACATTTGCACTGTATGGAAAATGTAGGAACTTCAGAATTGTACAGAATAATTTAGGAAAACAATGAGATATGGGAATTTACACGACTGAACAATCACCTGGTGAAAATAACAAGGCAAATATTGACCTTACGCTCAGTAAAAACACATTGCAAAACTGTAGTTAGATCGGATTAACGACAAACGCTAAAATTGCTACATTTATTTTTGATTGAGTATAATCACATTCTCAACTATTAAAGACTTTATCTGAGAATATGTTAGCTGTCCATCATAGCATGACAAATATAACATCACTTCATACTGTAAAGTTTTTGCAAACCAGTTGGATATTTACTTAAACAGCGAAGTGATATACCACTCTTTTACTGCCACTGTCGCCTTTTTTGATGTGATGATCCAACATGACGCAGAGATCCAGCAGTGCTTTGGTGTGACACTGTGCCCCGTCTCCCCTAAAACACATCAACTTCCCAGTCAAACAAAAAAGTAATCATAATCACACCAGTTTAAGATCGTAACCAGCAAAAGCAGAAATCGACCCAATTGAACTAGTAATTGGTCAGTTTGTGATTTTATGGCAATATGTCTAGTATTGATTGAAGAAGTAAACTGCAACTTCAGTTGATAATGTCTGTAACCATTGTATCAGTCAAGATCTCAGCCTTATTGTAATTTTTACCTTCATTCTATCCGCTCTTACCGTCAGCAACAACCCTCACATGTTTCCCGAGGTCAGGAGCTGCCTACACTGGGCTATTTGGCTGAAGGGCACTCGGGTAGGTCTGACTGATCTAGCTGAACCACCATCCCTCTGGACTGAAAACAGTCAGTTAATGTCCCAGTAGAGAAGCAGAGGAGAGTCTCTGACAGAGTCGGGTCAGAGGGTTTGACCTCTGACCTCTGCCACGTCGCTCTGCAGCCGCTCCCCCGCCACCTGCAGCCCCTCCCTCTGCAGCTGCAGCCGGCCCCGAGCCTCCTGCAGCCGCTCCGTCAGGTCCAGATACTGAGAACACTGCCGGAACCTCAGGTCCACATCGCTGTCCGACCCGTCTGAGAAGGAGCACAACCAGGCAGTCAGCCACAGCAGAACAGGCAGTACGATACAGGAGAACAGGCAGTACACTACAGGAGAACAGGCAGTACACTACAGGAGAACAGGCGGTACGCTACAGGAGAACAGACAGTAAGCTACAGGAGAACAGGCGGTACGCTACAGGAGAACAAACAGTAAGCTACAGGAGAACAGGCGGTACGCTCCAGGAGAACAGTCAGTACACTACAGGAGAACAGGCAGTACATTTCAGGAGAACAGTCAGTACGCTACAGGAGAACAGACAGTAAGCTACAGGAGAACAGACAGTAAGCTACAGGAGAACAGACAGTACGCTACAGGAGAACAGACAGTAAGCTACAGGAGAACAGACAGTAAGCTACAGGAGAACAGGCGGTACGCTACAGGAGAACAAACAGTAAGCTACAGGAGAACAGGCGGTACGCTCCAGGAGAACAGTCAGTACACTACAGGAGAACAGGCAGTACATTTCAGGAGAACAGTCAGTACGCTACAGGAGAACAGACAGTAAGCTACAGGAGAACAGACAGTAAGCTACAGGAGAACAGACAGTACGCTACAGGAGAACAGACAGTAAGCTACAGGAGAACAGACAGTAAGCTACAGGAGAACAGGCGGTACGCTACAGGAGAACAGACAGTAAGCTACAGGAGAACAGGCGGTAAGCTACAGGAGAACAGACAGTAAACTACAGGAGAACAGGCGGTAAGCTACAGGAGAACAGACAGTAAACTACAGGAGAACAGGCGGTAAGCTACAGGAGAACAGACAGTAAGCTACAGGAGAACAGGCGGTACGCTACAGGAGAACAGACAGTAAGCTACAGGAGAACAGACAGTAAGCTACAGGAGAACAGGCGGTAAGCTACAGGAGAACAGACAGTAAGCTACAGGAGAACAGACAGTAAGCTACAGGAGAACAGGCAGTAAGCTACAGGAGAACAGACAGTACGCTACAGGAGAACAGACAGTAAGCTACAGGAGAACAGACAGTAAGCTACAGGAGAACAGACAGTAAGCTACAGGAGAACAGACAGTAAGCTACAGGAGAACAGACAGTACGCTACAGGAGAACAGACAGTAAGCTACAGGAGAACAGACAGTAAACTACAGGAGAACAGGCGGTACGCTACAGAAGAACAGTCAGTACACTACAGGAGAACAGGCGGTACGCTACAGGAGAACAGTCAGTACACTACAGGAGAACAGGCAGTACACTTCAGGAGAACAGTCAGTAAGCTACAGGAGAACAGGCGGTACGCTACAGGAGAACAGTCAGTACACTACAGGAGAACAGGCGGTACGCTACAGGAGAACAGACAGTAAGCTACAGGAGAACAGGCGGTACGCTACAGGAGAACAGACAGTAAGCTACAGGAGAACAGGCGGTACGCTACAGGAGAACAGACAGTAAGCTACAGGAGAACAGGCGGTACGCTACAGGAGAACAGTCAGTACACTACAGGAGAACAGGCAGTACACTTCAGGAGAACAGTCAGTACGCTACAGGAGAACAGTCAGTAAACTACAAATAAAAATGCAGTTAAAGGTAGTGTAGGTAAGTTTGAGAAACCGGCTCGAGATCGCTAGAATTTGAAAATACACGACCGGAGAAAATCTGCCACTTCCTTACAGAGCCCCTCCTCCAACACACACGAACGTGCACATGACCAATGAGGGCACGAGATAAGTTTGTGCACAGATGGAAGGCTGACAGGCAGGTAGGCCATCCAGTTATTTTAGCCGGGCCGGCTAAAATGATTGGTCGTGCTTTTTACAGTATTACGGCTTCCACAGATGACATTTTTCTATGGATTTTTTGTCAAAGCACTTCAGATATTCATTGCTATCGGGATGTTAAGAGCATTCAATGGAATATAACAAAAAGTGTATCTCGAGCCGGTTTCTCAAACTTACATACCCTACCTTTAAGTATACGGGAGAACCAGCTGGTAAGCTACAGAAAAAGACAGTCAGCAAACCACAAAAGAGCCAGTCAGTTCACTCAGGAGAAACAGTCAGTAAACCACAGGGGAAGCTGGGTAGTGTGGACTCACCGTGTCCAGTCTTCTCCAGGATGTTAAAGACCGGGTCACTGAGGGGGGCTCTGTTGATGTCCTCCAGGATCTGGTCCACAGTGGGGGGCTCTGGACGGCTCGGCAGAACCACACGCTTCTTGTTTTTAGAACCAAGATTCATTGTGCTGCAGACCAGGCTACACCTTCTGCATCTGCACACAAACATCATACATTCTGAGGTCAGCAGTGATCCTAAGGAGGAAACTGTGCTGTTAAAATGACAGAGAAACTGACCCTATGTCTGCCACTCCAACAGTGACACTCAGAGGGTGCTCATTAGCGACCATTGTATTTAATGTATGCCCTGTGCATCACTGACCCTTCACGTGAAGCCTTCATCGGAGCTGTTTATTAATCCGATACATTGAGAAATAATAATGTGATGGATTTTATAGTAACTAAATAATTGACTCATACGTTTCCGAAGTAATACCCGTTAGTATTAAAGTTATCTTAATAAACATAAACCTGTATAACTTCACATCAGTGGTGTCGTCTAGCTTTATTCTTTTATTTAACATTAATAACCTATCATCCAGCGTTACAGACCGAGGACATATGCTAACTAGCTAGCAAATTTGGTCTGGGCATCACAATTGGTGAAACCCGTGGAAATATGACTATGCCGAATTTAACATAAAGTCCTTCAGATTCATGAGACATCTTCGGTAAAATACGATACAGTGTAATGTTCGCCTATAAGCAGTTGTGGTCTAATGTGTTTAACTGTTAGACGGAGTTCCGCAGGTTGTTGAGCCAGCCGGAGGTTTAGTTAGCCGGTGCTTACTGGTGTTTAGTCGTCTTTCTGAAATACAGCGGCGGGTCTCAGGAATTCTCCGGAATGTCTTCTGCAACGTACACCGGACTGTAGGAAGGGAAATGACCAAAATGCTGCTAAATACAGAACTGTTTGGTAAACACGAGCCAGCGCAGGAGAGATGAGTGGACGTACTGCACCGCACGTTGACCGTCGACGACGTATTAACTGCCACGTCACTACGTCGGCATAGACGCACAGAGGCCACGCCCCCATTACACGTCATACTCTAGTCTAGTCTAACTCGATTCTGATCGGAGATTTTTATAACAATTTATTACACGGCTTCGCGTCGGGCTCCCTGATCAGCCTGTGTCGGGTGTTCTTATATAATCAGGTGTGCACATAACTTTTTGAGTGAGTTACTCAGATGAGTACCAGGAGACAGCGTTTGGTACTCACCCCACATGAAGCGTGGTGTTAATAAGTGCAGTCTTCCTCACTGTCCTCCTCAGTGTCTCCTTCACTGTCCTCTATTTACACTTCTTGCATGCTAGATGATGAAGATGATGAAGATGCACCTCCCTGTCTCTTTGTAAGCTTCCAATTTGCTTTCTCCAAAACTTGTTGCCAAAACTGTGAAGTCCTTGCATTTCCTGAGGCCAAGTTGAAGGATCAAATACTAAGAAATTATCACATGACTTGAAGTCATATCTGATTTCAGAGGTGGGAAGTAACAAAGTACACTTATTCAAGTACTGTACTTAGGTACAATTTAAGATACTTGTAGTTTACTTGAGTATTTCTATTTTATGCTACTTTGTACTTCTACTCTACTACAGTTCAGAGGTAAATCATGTACTTTTCTTCCACTACATTTATTTAATACCTTTAGTTACTTTACAGATGTGGATGAATGATGTGAAAATATAATCAAGTGTTAAATCAGACTTTTGTTCCACCTGGAGTAAATCCACAAGCTACCTTGCAGTATACAAAGTCATTCAAACTAATTTGTAAACACTTTAATGATCAATAATTATAAAACATATCATATACATTATTATGAAATGGACCAATCTGCAAAATGACTACTTTTACTGTCGCTACTTTAACTAGATTTTGATGATAATACTTTTCTAATTTTACTTGAGTAACACTTCTTCCACCTCTGTCTGATTTCAAACTCTTCCATTAACAGCCTGAGTAAGTTTGCAGCTGTGTGTTTTACTGCACTTTGTTGTAAATAAAACTGCAGCAGCTTGACCACAGAGCGTGAACGTTGTGATCAGCTGATTTTGCGCAGTTCTCCAGTGTGTGCGCGGGGCACAGAATGTGCACAGGGGAGTCTCCCACCGCAGCCAGTTGACGTAGTTTTGGTACAATTCTGTTGTACACACCGACGTTAACAGCAGCTCCGTCTGTGCACACGGCGACCAACTCTGTCGTCCAGTGA
Organism: Trematomus bernacchii; assembly: GCF_902827165.1. Taxonomy (NCBI): domain Eukaryota; kingdom Metazoa; phylum Chordata; class Actinopteri; order Perciformes; family Nototheniidae; genus Trematomus; species Trematomus bernacchii. The sequence goes on from NW_022987709.1 coordinate 1,624,798, forward strand.
TCTAAGCCTCTGCCTCCTGTGAAGCTTCACAGGTCCGTCGGTTATGTCCTGCGCGGCACGGCCAGCACCCAGTTCAATCAGTCATAGAAAGTCTGAAGATTTTAGCAGGGAGCGAAACGGCAAAGTGGCTGCTTAATGTCTTTGTTTTTTTTGGACATGTCTAATAATTTACTCCACTGAGTATTGACAAGAAACATGTGTAGGCGAAATATGTGTTTTGTTTTGATGACCTATCAGGTACGCAAAGGCGCGTTGTGACACAAGTGACGTTACGCATTTCAGATTGTTGCCGCGCATGCGTACCTGCGTACCAGTTATGTGCACCCCTGTATATAATTATCCCTTACATAGCACAGGCAGGGGCGTAGTACAAAACTCCGGGTCCTATACATAAGCTATCTCTGTGGCCCCCTTCCTCTCTTGATCCATGTCTCTAATGCACCTTTTAAAATGTATTTACAATGAGCCAACAACTGTACACATGAATCTGAAGCGGTTATTAGGGAAGTCATGAAGTATTAGTAATGAACTAAAGTAGAACTAAAGTACAAATAGTAATAATAGAAGTAATAATACTCTGTCATACATGCCAACCTTTCCAAATCCAAAAGAGGTAGGTTTGCGCCCGGCAAATGTGCACGCCCAAATTAGGTAATCAGAAGAAATGGAACCCCAGTAATTACATGTATAAACCATGTATTTAACATATATTGCATCATTTTATGCATTTTTCAGAAAAAGTGGTAGTTTGGTAAACAGTGACATCAACGACATGTTTGGTCTGTAAAATGCCCGAAAAGTAAAAGAATGGGAGATAAATATCCCAAAGTCTCCACATTTTATTATATTTTTAATGTGTTTCTGGTCCTCTTTCAGTTGCATTGTTGGAGAAGCCTGTGACATAAGATTTTCAACGACATAATTACTCTGTAGCTATGTTAGTTTGACAATAAAGAACCTTGAACCTTGACAGTGTAGATCAGGGGTGCCCAACCTTTTTTGAACCGAGAGCTACTTTTAAAGTGGCCAGTCTGCCGAGATCTACCAGTCCAAATAGAGAGGCGCAGCCATTACTGACAGCCGACTACCAGGTAAATACACACTTCTACTTGTATAAAACTGACCTTTGTACGATTAATACTTCATAAAATACTGCAGATCCTTTATCTTACCTCTTTCTAATCTACACACACACAAGTATTTAACTGAAGTTACACAACAGTGTTGTTGATACAGAGTTGGGAGTTTATTCACACGTCACAAACTACAGTGGGTAATGTTTTCAAGAAACATTGAACAGTGCTGCCACATATGACACAGGAAAAAAAGAAAAGACTCTGAACCCTTTCTTTGCCATTATATAAAAATAGTGTTGCTACAAAAGTATAAATTAGTTTTTACTAATAAGACAACTCAGATCTGAAGTTACACAGGAATCTGCTGCCAGAGTGCAATAAAAAAGACAAAATTAATAGAATCAAACCCTTTTCTTTTTTTTGCATTTTAGTAGAGTATAAAAAGAAATGCCTTTAAAATAGGATGCAAGCAACACTAGTTTCTTAACCTGAATTGATAATAGACTATAATCAATTTAAACAGAACAGATCTTAAAGTTTGCATTCTTATACCATTTTGTACAATAATTATAATGAATAAGTTCAAACAAACTAAAACTTACAGCTGATTAATAACGGTATCTAACTTGAGTTTTTATTATATCAAAAACCTGTTGAAATGCTACTGCTATTTTTACTGTCCCCAAAAAGCGCGTCGGCAGCCTCCAGGAATGCTTCTTTCACAACTTCGCCGTCTTTGAAAGACTTCATGTGTTTTGCAAGAACGTGACTGACACGATAAGACGCTATGGTAGCAGCCTTGCTCTTGTTGTTGGGCCTGGTGAAAATTGACTGCTGTGCATTTAGCTGTCCTTTCAGGTCCCTCACCTTTTGGGAGCGTAGGACAGAATTAGGAGGGAATTCCGTCTCGTAGCGTTTGTGCACTGTTTTGAAATGCCGCTCCTAAATTACCCTTCTTCGATAAAGCCACGCTCGCATTGCAGATGAGAGACAGATGGACTTTGAATTGGAATAGATACAAAAATAATCATCCTCCCCACTCGGAGTGAAAATGATATATTTTGGGCTCTTTTGCTTCTGCCATAATTGTGGTCTTGTGTGTGCGGACTGCACAGCAAACTAGTGCCCACTGCCCACTGCCTACCAGCCACGCCCCGATAAATCACAAAGCTTTGATGCGTTCAAGTGCATTATTCTGGCACAGGAAGATTATGTTATAGGACATTAACGATAAAACAGAATATTGTCGTTCTATTTTTAGACACATCTCGCGATCGACTGAAACACAGAGGACTGTTTGTATGATGGGATCACAGACACGCTGCAAACGGTGTCCGCCAAAAGTCGAGTCCAGTGTCTATGTAGTGTCATTTTTATTTGTTATAGTTTGGGAAGATTGAAAATCGGTAGGGAGAGTCAGCTAAGTCGGTAGGCGGTAGAAACATGTCAAAAGCGGTAGACTACCGCCCAAATCGGTAGGGTTGGCAGGTATGCTCTGTGCACATTTCAACCCTCTTTCCTCAACATACTGTAGTTTACAATTACTTTACGATGGATAAATTAGGTTTGCTTGGAGTATCATGCTTAAGAGAACATTCTTCATGTTTATTTAAGTATTTATCATTCCCACGGTATAAAACAAAACAAAAAAAACACCATCTTAGTTTTCTAACCACTACATTGAGAGAGTGCTTACTATACTGCATAATAACAGACAACTGAACAAGACTTCACAAGTCATGTTTATTTGCATAAACAATAACCAGGGATGCAAACTCATCAGGTATGAAAAAGGTGACAAGGATCCGAGCCCCCCCCCCCCGACCCCACGGAATATCGGCTTTAAAATGAGGAATAACAGAGGATTTTAGCAGTCAGAACAACTAAAGCAGTTAATAATAACAGAACCGCCAAAGAGTCACATCTAATAGAAATGTATAAAAGCATTTATTTGAATTGTGTAGCAGTCAGTTTATAATTTTGGCAGCACTGTTGAGCATTTTGAAAATGTATTTTCATGCCTCTGTGCAAGGCTTAGTCTTTCTATCTGTATAGCCAGTGGTGTAAAGTAACTAAGTTCATAAACTCAACAAGTACTATACTTGGGTACAATTTTGAGATACTTTATTTAAGTATTTCAATGTGTTGCTACTTTGTTCTTCTACTCCACTACAGTTCAGAGGTAAATGGTGTACTTCTACTCCACTACATGTATTTAATACCTTTAGTTACTTTACAGATGAGGATGAATGATGTGAAATATAATCAAGTGTTAAATCAGACTTTAGTTCCACCTGGAGTAAATTCACAAGCTACCCTGCAGTATACAAAGTCATTCAAACTAGCTGCACCTTTACCAGCTTTGAGAACACTTTCATGATCAATCATTATAAAACATATCATATATATTATTCTGAAATGGACCAATCTGCACAATGACTACTTTTACTGTAGCTACTTTCACTATATTTTGATGAGAATACTTTTCTACTTTTACTTGAGGAACATTTTGAATGCAGGACTTCTACTTCTACTTTTACTCAAGTACAAGACCTGAGTACTTCTACTTTTACTCAAGTACAAGACCTGAGTACTTCTACTTTGACTCTAGTACAAGATCTGAGTACTTCTACTTTTACTCTAGTACAAGATCTGAGTGCTTCTACTTTTACTCAAGCACAAGATATATACTTATACCACCTCCGTTTATAGCCTATGAAAAAAACTATTTGAAAACGAAGGCTAAAGCTAACGTTAGCAGATAGTGACAATGTATGCTAGTTAGCTAGCTCAACGATAATATTGCGACAGGAACACTTTTCAGTGCACATCACGCTCTGCCGCTCCGACAGGGAGCTCTGATCTGAACACCTGAACGGCCCGTTCTAACAGTTGTTCACCAGCGGTCCAGTCTGTGCCACAGTGACTCCGGACCGCACAGTTAATATTAACGAACGCACCCGTAGGTAATGTAGCTGCTGAAGCTAGACCCTCATCCCGGAGCAGCAGAGCCTTATTATACATCCATGAGCAGAGCCGACAGGCAGGAAGACTCGAGCACACAGCTCGCGCTTCATTATAATATATAAAAAAAGAACACCATGCGTGTCATGATGGCACATAACAGCTCGCGGCCGCAGATTACTCCGGGTCCCAGACCCCCCCCATACCCCAAAAATATTTGTATTGCAGATCTACATGAATCACACAAACGACCTATTTTGGATTCAAAACGGCGAATTTCGCCGAAAGGTGACAAGTTTGCATCCCTGAATAACACACAACAAATCAGAAAGCATATATGCCAAAAAGCTAAATAATTAAAACTTTAGAGAGCTGAAAAATCTTTACAAGTTATGCTTTGGATAATATGATTGATCTTGCCGTTATTGAAAAAATATGAAGAATGTCTAACTTCAAACTCTAATGTATCTTATGGAACTGATGATATTGGAGTTCATTCCCCAGTAATGACACTGACGGGTCTTCTTGTTAGCAATCATCATTAGCTGACACTCTACTTCTTCTTTGAATTATCTATGTTTATTTATATATATATATTATATATTATATATATATATATATATATATATATATATATATCAGAGTTCCCGTTAGAATAATTATTTGCCGGTCAAAATGTCCGTTACTGTTTAAATCTTCTGGACAAAATTAGAAAAGTGCCGGTCAAAGGTCTTCTTTGTTATTTATTGAGCTTTAAAACAAATTGATATGATTTGATATTAAACAAACTAATTATAGTAGATTAATTAACGATTCAAACGTGTACAGTAATTTACAATAACACGGGAATAATAAACGGAGCGCTCTCCCCCTCTCCTGACAGCCCGCCAGTCTCATGCAGCTCGCGGATCCAGTAATGAGTGACCCGTATGGGCTCAGAACAGTCTCATAATACACACATGCATACAGAAGGATTCACACTTGTATTTCATGATCCGCAAAAGGATTCACACTTGTATTTCCGGATCCACACTTGTGTTTTTCAATGCACACACAAATGTGTTCCGTTTCATATACATGTAAATAAAATCCAAATACAGAAAAAAGTTTTACATATGTATTTTTGATCCTCACATATTTGTTTTCCGTTTAAAACCGCTGCACCTACAAACACAAACCGCTTTCTGTGCATGGATCGCTGTGCATTCGTGTGTGGGTTTTTTGAGACTCCCCTGACGGTGACCCGATTCGTACTTGTAATTTTTTCTATCTATAGCCAATCAGATGTCTCCTCAATTCTAAGCCAATCACATGAGCGCGCCCCCACGAGGGTAGATTTCTTGCGTTCATGACGTAGCGCTTCATGTACGCATTTTGCGCTGTCCGGAGCTGACAGGTCCATGGAGCCTGCCTGCAGGCGCTAATCTCAGGACACTTCCACTCTCAGTACATTGCCACTTTCCGAGCAGGAAATGCACGCAAATACAAGCCTTTATATTATTAAGGTACAGTGCCACTTTCCGAACCATTAATGAATGTTTGTGTACACAAAAACGGCAGGCAAAACCGTTTTAAATGTGTGTTTCCTGTATGGCGAATACAGCTGCTTTATTTACTTCTGTATGAAGTTGTTGTGAGTGTGGAGGGAGCAGCTACAGATTAGCTTAGCCTAATCGATCAGTGCACTACGAAGCCAGTGCTAGACAGTGAACTGTCAACGGGGGGAGCCCCGCCGGTCATTATCGGCCGATATTCACTCTTAGTAGTTTGATCGGTGCTCTCTATAAAGGCTGATCAGGAGAGCTGGATCTGATCGTTATGGACATAAACGCGAGTGAAGTTTTAGCGAGCTGCATGAGAAACTGACGGGCTGTCAGGAGAGAGGGAGGGAGAGAGGAAAAAAGAGATGATCCTTACTCCCGTGTTATTAGCCATATCCGGTCATAGTCCGGTAATTACCTGCTAACGGAAACGCTGCTACACAATTCTTCTTCTTCTTATTATTATTATTGAAACATGACCGGTAAGTTTCAAATTTGTCCGGTAAAATAAATTCTGTCCGTGGAAACCCTGCTCCGGACAGCGCAAAATGCGTATATGAAGTGTCATGAACGCAATAAATCATACCCTCGTGGGGACGCGCTCATGTGATTGGCTTAGAATTGAGGAGACATCTGATTGGCTATAGATAGAAAAAATTACAAGTACGAATCGGGTGACCGTCAGGGGAGTCTCAAAAAACCCACACACGAATGCACAGAAAGCGGTTTGTGTTTGCAGGTGCAGGGGATTTAAACGGAAAACAAATATGTGAGGATCAAAAATACATATGTAAAACTTTTTTCTGTATTTGGATTTTATTTACATGTATATGAAACGGAACACATTTGTGTGTGCATTGAAAAACACAAGTGTGGATCCGGAAATACAAGTGTGAATCCTTTTGCGGATCATGAAATACAAGTGTGAATCCTTCTGTGTGCATGTGTGTATTATGAGACTGTTCTGAGCCCATAGACCCGACAGTAAAACTAAACGTATCTATAACTAGTTTAGGTAGTTTGAGAGGTTATTAATATAGCTACGTGTGATATTCTGAAGTGTGTGTTTTGTTCCGCTCACCGCTGCAGGTGATCATGCAGAGCTGCGTGTCGACTCGTCAGCAGCAGCTGATCTCTCTCTCCCGTCAGATTAGACTTCACTCGCGTTTATGTCCATATCGATCAGATCTAGCTAGTTCTAGCTAATGATATGACTACCTGCTTATTAAAAGACACCTAAACAATAAGCGTCGCTATGCAACCGGGTGAGGCCACAAAGTATAGCGCAGCATTATGCATTTGTTTACATGCCCACCGGAACCCTGAGGCATTACCAACAGACAGTGGCGGCGCCAGGGTATGGCTGGGGTAGGCTACAGCCATACCAAGAAATGGCTTAGCCCCACCATGAAAAATGATGTTAAAGTAAGCAAAATAAAGTCCGCCAACTCACGCGGAGTAAATTGCACAGACAGCAGTTAGTAAGATTGATTTCAGTAGCCACTTGTCTGGAAATACCGAAGACTAGAAACGGTTTTGAAAACTTTTGTCACGTAGTGATCGTCTTCTCAATAAAACATCTTTGATAATGTCTTCTGGCCAATCAGAATCACGATAACGGCGTGGTGCTGTGCAGGAAGTCCCGACGGATAATACTTTTGCGGTAGTACACCTCTACATCGATACAACATTACGTGATAGAAATCAACACGTAATGAAATAAGACCCCACGGTTTGATGATTGATTCAGTAGGTGTGTGGGCTGTCTTTCATTTTGACACACAGAACAATGGGGGCTATCCACCCTTATCCACAATGTAAAGTAATTCACACAGCCTCTTTCCTCTTCTCTCTGTGAGGAGCAGCAGGTTCAACTTTCAGAACAAAGTAACAAAAAACAAAAATGGCATTCATTTTTTTTAAATGTGTAGTAATAGATTTATTTATTTTTCTTCTCAAGAGAGTACCAGAATGTGTATTTTATGTTAGTATTTCAAAAAATCTCCTGGGGGAGAATCCACCCAGACCCCCCTGCAGGGGTTGAGTTTTCAGCATGTCAACTCTTTAAACTGTGGGGAAATTGCAGGATTGGCTCCAGGTCGCCCTTTTTATTTACTACAAGACAAATGTGCCTTTTTTTTATTTCATACAGTTCAATTTGGATTGAGACAGGGAAATAATCTAAACCTCATGCATGGCGTTTCACTGTCAAGGGGGGAGATATAGCGTGTATGTAATTACATTGCAAATACTGACTTGAGCCCCACTACTGTATGGGTTAGCCCTACCATAGATTACCCAACAAAAATACTCTGGCGCCGCCACTGCCAACAGATCAACGCACAATCAACCCATACAGGACATCTCTTTCTCCACATTAAGTGTTAGACATTAGACATTAGATTGACTATTCTTGTCTGTCACATACTCTTTTATCTGTCACATACTATTCTTGTCTATCACATAAGTGGCGCAACTGATGCGGTATTGCGCTAAGGGGAAATTATTTTGACCGGACATTTTGACCGGAGAGATTTAGATTTGCCGGTCTTCAGCATATTTTACCGGTCATAGTCCGGTAATTACCGGCCAACGGGAACTCTGATATATATATATATATATATTTATTTATCTGATTTTATTTCCTGGTGTGATGACAGTTTTCTGGATTTAAATGTCTCTAAAATCCAGGAATTGATCATTGATTTTAGACGTCACAAGGATGTTCCTAAGGAGTGCATCATACACAACTAGAGAATGCAATTCCTGAAGAAATTGCTAGTGGGAATGCTTTATGCTGAAGCTAAACTGCTATGCTGAAATGTAATGTGTAAGAAGAAAGTGAAGAATTTAGATTGAAATGATACATGAACACTGGGGGCTTGAATGTGTGATGAGAGAAAAAAAGAAAGTAAAAAGGCTTGGAAAAGCAGCAGAATATTTGAACTGCAAACGTTTGAACTAACTTGATGGCGAATGATCTGCCGCCATGCCAACGGCATTTGATGACATCCCATAATACGCTTAGATGCGTTGATGGCTGCTCTCGTTACCAAACCTGTGAAGTTTTGGGCCGTTTGGAGTATTTTCACTGAAGTTATGAGAAAACAGTGTTTCATGGCGAGCATTGTGTTGCCATGGCAACGACATTTGAAGAAATCACAAAACTGTCCCGTAGATGTCTTGACGGCTGGACTGTTAGCACACATGTGAAGTTTGAGCACTTTTTGAACATTTTCATAGGAGTTATAGCGACATCGTCTTTTATGGCGAGGGATGCGTTTCCATGGAAACGGCATATGATGAAACCCCATAATTGACGTAGAGCTGTTGAGGGCTGGACCGTTAACCATTATCTGAAGTGTGGTGCTGTTTTGACCCTTTTCATAGGCGTTACGACAACATCGTGTTTTATGGCGAGGGATGCGTTTCCATGGAAACGGCATATGGTGAGATGTCAGATTTGACGTAGAGCTGTTGAGGCATGGAGAGGTGATATACAGGTGAAGATTGTGGGACGACCGGACCGTGTCCATTGGAGCTACAGCGACATTGTATTTTATGGCGAGGGATGCCTTTCCATGGCAACAGCCTATGGTGAGATCTCAGATTTGGCGTAGAGCTGTTGAGGCATGGACCGGTGATATACAAGCGAAGTTTGGGGGACGATCGGACCGTGTCCATTGGAGTTACAGCGACATCGTGTTTTATGGCGAGGGATGTGTTTCCATGGAAACGGCATTGGATGACACCCCATAATTGACTTGGGCTGTTGAGGGCTGGACCATTAACCATTATCTGAAGTCTGCTGCTCTGAGCATGTCAGTTGGAGTTATGACATCATCGTGTTCCATGACACAGGTGTTTATATTTGAGCTAACGACATGTCCAGAGATCAAAGGTTTCCATGATTTTTTCCAAAATTAAATATGTCCTCCACTCTAGCTGTGACATCACGCACTCTAAAATCTGAAGAAGGCCTCTTTACCAAGGTCTAATATCTCTAAAAGTACGACTCAGATTTAAAAGTTGTTTAACATGAATAATGTCAGAAAGATGTCTGACATTTTAAAGTTGGAATGAGGTTTCTGAGTGAAAGTATGAAGGAGCAGTTAGCAGTTGAAGTTGCATGAAGATTGTTCAAGTCTGAAGAGTTTCTCCATTGACTTCCATGTTAAAAATGTGATGAATTATGGGATGTATCTCTGGAATTATGAAAGTTATGAATAAGAAAAGTAATAGCCATCGATTCCCGACCGAGCTGAACATTTTGATGTTTGAACGGAGTTTCTGCGATGTGGAATGTGGGAGAAGAAGAGGTGCAAAATAACCCGGCGGAATAATAAAGAATTTAGTGCGTAGCATAACAGATAGTTGGAATGCTGTCAGCATTCCCACTAAATAACCTACAGTCCAGTGAGCATACTAGAACCAAAACCAGGGATTGACATTAAATATTTAGAAATTCACATATTTTCTTGTCAAAGACTTGTATTTACATAACATAGAGTGGGAAGCTTCCCCATTATGTAGGAATTATATAAATAATACAAATAAATGTGGCAAAGGCTCAAATTTGTTGAACAACACATTTGTAACAGGTTTGTTAATTGACCAAAAAATATGAACAGTTGGAAGATTGAAAATGGGATTATTATTATTAGGATTATTTGTAGGTCATTGAAAAGTAGAATCATTTAGAAAGATGTGAACATTGAAGTTTCTATTTTAGAAAAGCTGACACTGTAGTGCATCGCTGGTTTTAAAAGTGATTTCATGTTTAAAGATGTGCAATACTTAAAACGGCCTAACTTAGTTAGCTGATCAAATGTTAGGGATAAATACCTTGACATATTGACTACAAGAGCTTGAATCAAACAAGCAACCTTGTATTTGAAAGATTGAGGCCCCGGCTCCACGAGGACGGAAACTGGTTGAATCCGCATATTTCTCATGCGTATAGCCCTCTAAGCTCCACGACGCCGTAAGGGAAACGTAGAAACAGACCCCGCAAACGACAACGGGTCCAAAGGTGGATAGATCTGGGAACTGAGCGCTCTGGGGGGTCCAACGGGGCCGTGGAGTCGCCTATACGGTCATTCGTTTTCATAGCCCCGCCTCTCCCTGCCTCTCCCCTGCGGGGTTGCTATCGTGCTCCAGTCGCTACTGACCATGCTACAGTTCTTTGTGCAACATCTACAGGAGCTCCTCCTTGAATTCAGATTATTTATCTTTATCTCGATATGGACATAAACGCGAGTGAAGTCTAATCTGACAGGACGGAGACACGCAGCTCCTGCCGCTGTGATGCAGCGGGAGCAAAACACACACTTCAAGTCAGATCATCACCCTTAGCTATTTTAATTACCTCTGAAACTACCTAAACTAGTTATAAATATGTTCATTTTTACTGTCGGGTCACTCATTACAGGATCAGCTGCTGCATGAGACAGACACTGACGCTGTGAGAAGAGAGGAAAAAGAGACAGGCTCCGTGTTTATTTGATGATTATATATCATTATATCGTCGTTATTCATTTGTTTTAAAGCTCAATAAATAACAATGAAGACCTTTGACCGGCACTTTTATAATTTTGTCCGGAAGATTTAAACTTTAACACACGCTGACCGGCGAAAAACTCTGCCCGGTTCTGTCGGCCCCCACCGCGGAGAATACACAGAAGTGCAGCCATGACAACCATTCTTCTTCGCTGCTTTTGTGGAGGAAGTTGCTGCTTTTGTGGAGGAAGTTACAGCGCCACGTACAGGTTCGGCATATGTACTGCAGCTTTTCCAGCGTTTGGATGTAAACGGAGCCGTCTCGTGGAGCTTGACACAATCCGGTGTATATTGCGTGGGGACGGAAGGTTTTTTGCGGTTGCATTTGCGTTACTCCGATGCGTTTTGCCGTATTTGTCCTCGTGGAGCCGGGGCCTGACTCACATAGCAACAGTCGCACCTGGTATATAAGTGGTGTGGCTGAGTACTTTAAAGGGTTCATGAATAGAGGGGACTTGAATGTGAAATAAGAACAAGAAAATAAAAGTCTAAATGCATGAAAAAGCAGCAGAATATTTGAACTGAAAACTTTAGAACTAAAAGCATACGTCACCAATTTCAAACCTTTATTTATCCAGGTGTATCCCATTGAGATCATTGATCTCTTTTTCAAGGGAGACGTCACCAATAATGTCTAAAATATGTGGAACATGTTGAAGTCAGTATGAAGTCTCCATCAGACGGAAAATAATAGGCTGAGACAGTCTGTTAAACTCCAGTGACCACGTCATTAGTCTGCTGCTCTAATTATGTCAATTGGAGTTATGACATCATCGTGTTCCATGACACAGGTGTTTATATTTGAGCTAACGACGTGTCCAGAGATCAAAGGTTTCCATGGTGATCAGTGAGAGGAGAGCATTTTCATTGTTCTGAATGAGAGATAAACCTGTTACATGTGAACGTTTTGTTGAAGAACCGTAACAGATATCGGTGAAATTTCAAAGCGTGAAGCATGTCAAGGAACATGAGCATCTGAAGTGTACTTTTTGTGTACTTTCAGGTTAATAATGTGACCTTTTTGGCAGATTAACTAAAGGTGTGCGGCTGCTGTGGTGGGGAAAGGTGAGGCTGAACTTACAATGGGTTTTAATGGAGACATGTTGAAAGTTTGTGTCACTTCATGCCCTCAAGAGGCATTTTGTTTAATTATTTTGCTTAATTTTTTGTAATCTTTCAAGCTACGAGATGTTTTCCTACGTTTGTCATGAAAAATTATGTCTCAGGAATGTAGGGTTTGGGAATTATGGCAGGTTTAAAAGAAAATATGAAGGCAAAATTAAATCTATCCTCCACTCTAGCTGTGACATCACACACTCTAAAATCTGAAGAAGGCCTCTTTACCAAGGTCTGAACAATGTTTAATATCTCTAAAAGTAAGAATCAGATTTAAAAGTTGTGTTACACGAATAATGTCAGAAAGATGTGTAACATTTTAAAGTTGGAATGAGGTTTCTGAGTGAAAGTATGAAGGCGCAGTTAGCAGTTGAAGAAGGAGCAGTTAGCAGTTGAAGTTGCATGAAGATTGTTGAAGTCTGAAGAGTTTCTCCATTGACTTCCATGTTAAAAATGTGATGTATTATGGGATGTATCTCTGGAATTATGAAAGTTATGAATGATAAAAGTAATAGCCATCGATTCCGGATGTTTCTGCGATGTTCAATGTGGGAGGAGAAGTGGCGCAAAATAACAGATAGTTGGAATGCTGTGTCAGCACCTCAAATTTGATGTGAATACTGAGTGTATTGTGAAGCGGGGTCAACAGAGAATGCACCTTCTTCGCAAACTGAACTCTTTCTCTGTCAGGCCTTTCATTCTTTGTCGTTTTTGCCAAGCATTCATTGAGAGCTTTATTTGTTTTTCTTTTATCAGCTGGTTCCATAGCCTTACACTGAAAGACAGGAACAGCCTGAACAGCATTGTTAAAACCTGCTATAAGATCATCGGCGTGAAACAGAGAGACTTAAATTCCTTCTGTAACCAACAGATTCTGCGGAAAGCAGAGAGCATTCTGGCCTCTCCAGGTCATGTTCTTGCACATGAATTTCATCTGTTGCCATCAGGGCGAAGATATGCTCTACCTGCTCTAAAGACTAATCGCTTTTCAAAATCATTCATCCCTTCTGCACTCAAACTTTTAAATTCTTGAAAGGCTTTTAACTTGATTGTTTGTTTATTTATTATTGTGATGCTATGAACTATTTATAGTGTAAATTGGAATGATCCACATCTGGGCTCCCGGGTGTATCTGTGTGTTTTCTTCCTGTATGTTCCTGCCTGTGTACATGACATAAGCTGCTCATAACCAATTGCCCCTTGCGGGATTAATAAAGTTGTTGATTGTTTAGAGCAGGGGTTTTCAAAGTGTGGGAAGGTGAGCCTCCCCTCAGAGAACATAAGAACAGCCGCGCCCCCCCTCCCAATTATTATTGCTATTATTATTATTATTGTTGTTGCTATAATGCAGGGGCATTCAATTGCATTTCAAAGAGGTCCAGTAAGAGAAAATGTCATTAAATGCTCTGTTTTCGCTGTCTACCTTCCACCATTTGAAATGACTCCGACTGTTTCTCTCCTCTTGTCTCGTCTCTGTGTGTGTGTTTGAATCTACCGTGCTGACTCACTGACTGCACCGATTTGATTGGCTGAGTAGCGTCACCTCCTTAAAACATTAAACAATAACTTTTTTAAACCTTTTTATCTTTATGTTTTAAACATACATTTTTGTTATGTTTTAAACACTACATTTTTTACATTTTCAACATCGTGGATAAATCCTTATATGCTCCCGGCAACACACTGAACGTCAACTTTGCCTCCTTATTACACTCACCCCTACTTTAGTGGGAACAATGAGTCTGCGTCTTTGATGCGCATGCAGCCTTGACCGGTACTTGCTTTTGATCAAAGTCAATGCGGAAAACCCGCATTCACACAGGTAGGTGGAGGCAGGGGCGGACTGGGACTAAAAATCAGCCCTGGAATCTCACCCAGCCCAGCCCACACAAATTGGTAGAGCACGCTAGTGAACTGTCAACGGGGGGGGGAGCCTCGCTGCGTGGAAACGGCCCGCTGAACGGACCTCTGTTGCCTGTCAGCGCAACTTAAATGATGCCGTTTAAAAACATAAAAAATAAAGGTCGGTGCCGGCCGTCAACGGCCCACTGACGACCGGCCGTTCTATGATTCTCCAGAACACACAGATGGCCAGTCCGCCCCTGGGTGGAGGTGAAGGGAATGAGCACTTTTACAGCCTTTTTGGCGAGGTGGGGGAACTCGGTCTCCACAGACAGCCAAAAGTGTGCAAGTGACACTTTACTCGTCTTTTTCTCGTTATTTTTTTCTCACGCTGGGCCTCCCCTGAAGCTCTCTGGCGCCCCCCCAGGGAGGCGCGCCTCACACTTTAAAAACCGCTGGGTTAGAGCAAGCCAATCAGGAAGTTCGCCAGGCGCTGAAGTAAATTCTCATTGAATTACATTGGGAAAGAGACGTCCGTAAATCTTGTGTTTTTTTTAGGTTGTTGAATTATGAATTACAAGATATGAATTTGTTTATTTAATACTCTTAAATTAAAAATCACTTCCTGTATTGCCGTGATAAAAGGGACATGCGCAATAAAAACATGTCACTTCCGGTTGAAGCAAAGCCGACGGTGTATGTGTGTATTTATTCCTCTGTCACGTTAAACTATGTTCACGGTATTCCTACCCTAAGATCATGGCATCATCAACAGGTTATGGGCCCAGGAGGGACCATGGAAGCCGGTGGAACCGTTTATGTTTCGACGGAGACAAGAAGAACTACGAGTTATGGGAGACAACGTTTTTGGGTCACCTGCAACTGCTAGGACTGAAGGCTGCCATCCTAGAGGAGCCATCCTAGAGCAGCCAACGTTCCACCTCAGTGATTCTAGCCACTCTGAGCGCCCAAGGCATGCAGCTACAGTTCATGCAGGCGCTTACCGTGAGAGCCTCCCTTAGATGCTCGAGGCCGAGGCAAGAGGGGCAGCGGTCATGGCCGTCCTCGGGCTCAAGAGAAGCCATACAGGCGCTACATGAATGAGCCATTCTGTAGGTAGCCAGATGCAGCATAGCCGGGAGCGGGTGCGGGAACATAGCCTTCACCAGCTACCTGCTTAACGGAAAGAGTAGAGCGTTGCTGCTACTCGCCAAACAGAAAGAGGGATGTAATTACACCCACGTTACCGGCAGAGGGAGCGGGAGCGAGAGCACTGCCTTCACCTGGCTGGATTAATAAACACGGCAGTTTAGCGTCTACCAGGAGCGGGGGCGAGAACACTGCCTTCACTGGTTGAGCTAGAGACGAATGCCAGATGCAACGTAACCGGGAGCGGTGCGGGAACACAGCCTTCACCAGCTACCTGCTGAACGGGAAGAGTAGAGCGGTGCTGCTACTCGCCGAACAGAAAAAGGGATGTAGCTACACCCGCGTTACCGGCAGAGGGAGCGGGAGCGAGAGCACTGCCTTCACCTAGCTGGGTAAAATAAAGAAGCTTCAACACAAAGCTAAGACCAGAAACTGGCTTCTAAAGAAAAAACAGCACGGGAAACTCCAGTGCTTATCCCGGCGTCACCCGAGTGGCCGCAGCCGCTACTGCTAACTAGCAAGAAACACAGCTAAAGCCAGAAACTCAACATGCTTGGCACAACAATAGCTTGGCACAACGCCGCGGTCAGAACAAGTACAAAAGCACAGCAAGGGCAACTCCTGGGAGAGGGAGCGGAAACGCCGCCGTCACCAAAAAAGTTCAAGCCCAAAAAGCAAACACAGTAATCAGGACAACTTGGCTGGGAGAGGGAGCGGAGTGGTTGGTGATGGTGCCATCACCAACCAAGCCGACACCAACCTGTCCGAACGAAGTCTCTGCGCAGCCAGCCACAGCTCCTGGAGGACGGGTAAGCCCGCGGCTCCGACTGGATGGGTCGCGAAGCTGCACGCAGCCAGCTGTTTGCAGAGAATCCTTGACAAATGTTCCAACCGAACGAACGCTGTAGGCTACAAAAATGTAGCCACGGTACCCTCGCGCAGCGAGAAGATGAAAAGGAACAGATCCTCTGACAACACCGGCTGATATAGCCGGTATCACGTGGATCACAGGTGACTTTGTTGTTATTGGTACTCGAGCTGCGCATGCGCGCGATGGACATATCCAGTGCTAAAGCACCGCCTCTGGCAGTCAGTAGGGACGAAATAGAACTCCGTTGGCTGTCGCGGCTTTAACAGAGAAAATGTCTTGTGGATAGGACGGTATGTAGTAGGGATCGATCGATATGGCTTTTTCAAGGCCGATACCGATTATTAGTAATCAAGGAGACCGATAACCGATATTTGGAACCGATATACATTTGCAGTAAAATCAGAAAAGGTTGGTGTCAAAATGTAGAATGACAGAACTTCTATGAAATGCCTTTTTATGTTTAATGAACTTTTCAACATCTTAAAACTGGTTTCCTCTCTGTGACCCTGAGTAAAGTAAATGAAGTAAAAATAAAATAAAAACTACTAAAACTTGTTCTGAACTTCTGATATTTGAGTCTCACTCATTTAGTAGTCCCAATTCAGCAGCACCAGATTGTGGTGCAGAAAGCAGAGTTGCTGCGAGGCTCCACTAGCAGCCGTCACAGTCCCAGTCGTCTCGGCGCGTCAGTTTCTCGGCGCGTCACAGTTTCTCCGCTGCGAGACGCTACCCGCCCCCCCCCCCCCGGTCCCTTTGTAACTGGGAAACTGATAGAATTGGATCATAAGATCGTGGTGTTTTTGCAACTTCGGCATAGGGGATTGGGATGTTTATTGAACTTCGGCTTTCAACTGATTTACCTTTGAAACACCGCTCACTGCTGCTGCTTGCCTCTGTCTGTGTCTGCGTTCTTTGCACCTGCCTGTAATCTGAGAAGGTCCCGCCTCTCTGGCTGGCTGCAGCCCGGAAAATCTTCAGTGTTGATTGACACTTCAGTAATAGCCTATCAGATAGCGCTGTGGGCGGGACATTGCTTGTGAACAGTGGTGACTGCAGCCAGAGAAACGGCCGCATCAGAGCCAAAGTCGTATCGGCAATTTGATTTAAAAAAAGCCGATACCGATAATCTGTAAAATGCGGAATATCGGCCTCGATAATCGGTCGACCCCTAGTATGTAGAGCTCGTCCTTCTGGTGTCGACTATCAGCCCTTTATGTGTAACTCCGGATACTAGACTGACACGTAGTTTAAAAACAAATTAGTGGTCCTTAACGTCAGTTGCTTGTTTAGCATTGTCTCTCTTTTTACGTCTGCAGTTTGCATCTTTATGTGTGGAATTTTTGCAAAAACTGCACCACTGTCTCTTGTCTTTGCTGTTGCTGCTACGCACACTTCGACACTCACGAGCCCAGTGCCCTTTCTGACCGCAGTTGTAGCAGGTGATATCGGGGCCATCTCTCCACTTCACCCAGCCACTCGCTTTCATAATATTATCCTCACTCAAGTTGGCATTGTATTTTTCTGTGCTTTCATAGCTCCTCAACTTGGTTTTGAACTCACCAAAAGTTAGCCTCTCATCCCCTTGTGTTATGTGGATGGCAAACGGCCTAAAACAGATTGGCAGTCCCTTTAATATCATGGCAATCAGCAGCCCGTCGCTAAAAGTGACACTCTCGTTAGCGGCTTTCTGCAGGGACGTTAGTTCAGGGTAGAGGCTGATCACCCGTGGTTTCCCTTTACCAGCGTAGTGGTCCCTCAACATTTTGTAACGCTTTTCTTCCGTTGTCCGCTGCTTCTCTCATGATCAGTGAAAGGCTTTTATCATCCAGTACCTGGATCAATTCAGCATAGGCTTCTTCGTTTTTCTGATCATCATCCTTGCCGTCTTCATCCTCACCTGGCTCCTCTAGGATGGCAGCCTTCAGTCCTAGCAGTTGCAGGTGACCCAAAAACGTTGTCTCCCATAACTCGTAGTTCTTCTCGTCTCCGTCGAAACATAAACGGTTCCACCGGCTTCCATGGTCCCTCCTGGGCCCATAACCTGTTGATGATGCCATGATCTTAGGGTAGGAATACTGTGAACATAGTTTAACGTGACAGAGGAATAAATACACACATACACCGTCGGCTTTGCTTCAACCGGAAGTGACACGTTTTATTGCGCATGTCCCTTTTATCACGGCAATACAGGAAGTGATTTTTAATTTAAGAGTATTAAATAAACAAATTCATATCTTGTAATTCATAATTCAACAACCTAAAAAAAACACAAGATTTATGGACGTCTCTTTCCCAATGTAATTCAATGAGAATTTACTTCAGCGCCTGGCGAACTTCCTGATTGGCTTGCTCTAAACCAGCGGTTTTCAAAGTGTGAGGCGCGCCTCCCTGGGGGGGGCGCCAGAGAGCTTCAGGGGAGGCCCAGCGTGAGAAAAAAATAACGAGAAAAAGACGAGTAAAGTGTCACTTGCACACTTTTGGCTGTCTGTGGAGACCGAGTTCCCCCACCTCGCCAAAAAGGCTGTAAAAGTGCTCATTCCCTTCACCTCCACCCAGGGACGGACTGGCCATCTGTGTGTTCTGGAGAATCATAGAACGGCCGGTCGTCAGCGGGTCGCTGACGGCCGGCACCGCCCTTTGTTTTTTATGTTTTTAAACGGCATCATTTAAGTTGCGCTGACAGGCGACAGAGGTCAGATCCAGATCAGTTCGGCCGTTCCCGGCGACTTGAGGGAGCGATGGCTATGGGTGCTCCCCCCAATAGGAGGACTAGAAACAGGCTTTCCTCTAAAGTGGATCAGCTAGCTGCCGACATGGGCATGATGAAGTCGCTCCTCTTGGCCCTTCAGCCTGGGCCCGGTATAGGGGCTGCTAGCGTGCCGCCTGCCCTTCCTTCGGTTGTCGCCCCTCCTTCGGTTGACGCACCTCTGTATGAGGATGCCTTGTCGCTAGCGGCTTCGGCTAACCTCTTCAATGAAGAGATGGAGGACGAGGTCCCGCTCGAGGAGGCTTCCCTCTCCTCT
Organism: Trematomus bernacchii; assembly: GCF_902827165.1. Classification (NCBI taxonomy): domain Eukaryota; kingdom Metazoa; phylum Chordata; class Actinopteri; order Perciformes; family Nototheniidae; genus Trematomus; species Trematomus bernacchii. The sequence continues at coordinate 1,643,939 of NW_022987709.1, forward strand.
GCTCAGGGTTCTCTGCAGGGCGTGGAGGACGACTCCATTGCGGCCATTATTCGTACGGCCCTGGCGCACTTGCAGATTCCGGTTCTGCAGGCCGACTTGGCTCAGGCTAGCGCCTTTTTCAGGCATAGCCCTGCCCCTGTCCCCCTCACCGTTCCTCCTTCAGAGGAGTACCTGAGGGAGCTCCATGCATGCTGGAGGGACACCAGGGCCCTCTGCCATGCTGGCTCTGACGCCCGGGCCTTGGCTGCCATGCAGGATCCGGCGAGGGTGGGGCTGGGTGGCGTGCCACCCATTGAGCCTGCCATCGCCTCCCTGATTCTGGCTCCTGACGAGGCTCTAAGGCCTGAGGTCAGGTGCCCTCGGCCTCAGTGCAGGGTCACAGACGGGCTGCTCTGTAAGGCCTACGACGCAGCGGCACGCATGGGTCGTATCGGGAACTCCCTCTCCCATCTAATGCTGACTGTCTCCACCTCTCTGCAGCAGGCTTAGGCCGAGCCTTCTTTGCTGGGCCTCAGTGATGCATCACTGCAGGCCTTTGCCCTAATGGCTAGGGAATTGGGACGAGTTATGCCCTTTCTGGTACAGACTCGTCGCCAGGTTTGGCTGGCCCAGTCACCACTAACGGAGACATGTAGGAGAGTCCTCCGTAGCGTGCCAGTCGAGCCAGGGGAGGTGTTTGGGTCAGCTGCCCTGGAGGCACTGGAGCGTGCTGCTCAAGCTAGGCAGACCAGGCAGCAGCTCTCAGGTCTTCGCAGACCTGTGCCCACTCCCGGCAGGCCCAGGGGCCGCTCTAGCAGCCGCACTCAGCCACCGGATTACAGGAGTGGTCTGCAGAGGTCCCAGCGGCCCACTCAACTGCCTCCCAATGACTTTCGTGCCCCAGGTCGCCTGCCTTCCAGGCGGCCTTGTGCCTCAGAGCCTTACCGGCGCCCCCCAAGGGGCTCCAGGGGCCGGGGGGCGAGGCCCTGAAGTCCCGGGGCCGGTCGTCGGCTGCTTTTCCCAGCAGCAGCTCAGCTACTGGGCTGCCTGTACTTCCAACCCTTGGGTGGTTTCCACCCTAACCCAGGGATACGAATTGCAGTTCCGACGCCGGCCCCTAGCCTTCGGCCGGGTCAGAATGACAGTTGTCAGCGATACGGCGAAGGCCTTAGATCTGGCCCAAGAGGTGTCCGTCCTCTTGGCCAGTGGACCCTCTGCTTCAGTCCGGGGGGTTCTACTCGGCGTACTTTCTTGTGAGCAAGAAAGGCGGCGGATTCCGTCCAGTTCTGGACCTCAGAGGAATCAACAGATTCCTGAAGGTACTGCCCTTCCATATGCTAACCACAGCAGACACCCTTCGTGTTGTCGCACAGGGGGAGTGGTTCGCAACCGTGGACTTGAGGGACGCCTACTTCCACGTGCCAATTGCATCCCATCACCGGAAGTTCTTGAGGTTCGCCTTTCAGGGCCGACATTATCAGTTCCGGGTGCTTCCCTTTGGTCTCTCCCTCTCTCCAAGGGTGTTCACCAGGGTCGTTGCGGCAGCGCTCGCTCCCCTGCAGGCCCCAACTGGCGGGCAGGCATGTGCTCGTTCGTTCGGACAACATGTCCGCCGTTGCCCAAATCAACCACCAGGGGGGCACCAGGTCCGCACAGCTGCTCCGGGTTTCACAGAGCCTCTTGCCTTGGGCGCTCCCCCGCCTCGCCAGTCTGCGGGCAGTCTTTCTGCCAGGAGACCTGAATCAGGTCGCAGATTTCCTCTCACGGCACAAGCCTCCACCGGGGGAGTGGAGGCTTCACCCAGAGGTGGTGGAGACAATTTGGAGCCTTTTCGGCAGGGCCGAGGTGTCAGGACGCTCTGGCGCACGACTGGCTGGACATTCTCCTGTATGCCTTCCCGCCACTGCCTCTGATACTTCAGACGCTTCAGAGGGTCCTTACTCAGGGGCACAGGCTTCTTCTGGTCGCCCCCCGCTGGCCGGGGAGAGTCTGGTTCCCACTGCTGCGCAGTCTCTGCTGCAGCCCACCATGGCGTCTCCCCGACAGGAAGGACCTTCTGTCACAGCTCAAGGGTCAGATTTGGCATCCCGACCCTCACAGCCTTCAGCTCTGGGCTTGGCCTCTGCGGTGCCCAACCCACCGTTGAGTGGTTTCACGGCATCTGTCAGGGAAACTATCCTGAATGCCAGAGCACCATCCACTCGAGCACAGTATGAGTGCAAATGGAAGCTCTTCTCCCACTGGTGTTTGAGTAAGGCTGAGAATCCGGGGCATTGCTCCGTGGCCACCATTTTAGAATTCCTGCAGTCCCTTATGGATAGTGGACGTTATCACTCCACTTTGAAGGTGTATATGGCTGCTATCTCTGCCCGACATGTTGGAGTCGACGGCGCCACAGTGGGGCACCACAGGTTGGTGTCCCTCTTTCTGAGAGGGGCTCTACGGCAGCGTCCCCCTAGCACCTCAAGGGCTCCGGCTTGGGACCTGCCCCTAGTGCTGGATGCCCTATCATCTCCTCCCTTCGAGCCCCTGGCCCAGGTCGGGCTTAAGTGGCTGTCCCTGAAGGCAGCATTTCTGCTTGCCATAACCTCAGGGAAGCGAGTCGGAGAGCTTCATGCCCTCTCCGTAAGCAATACATGCCTGAGGTGGAACTCCGATGGCTCGGGTGTTGCCCTCTGGCCGAATGTGGCGTTCCTGCCCAAGGTGCTTTCACTAGCCCACTCCAATCGGCCTATCCAACTGGCACGCTTTAACATTCCACAGGAGAGCGGCACGCCTGAGTTGCTGTGCCCTGTGCGTGCCCTAAGGGCGTATATTGAGGCTACGGCCTGTATACGGCAGTCAGAGCAGCTCTTCGTCTGCCATGGCGGCACTAGGAAGGGGCATGCTCTTTCTAAGCAGCGGCTGTCCCACTGGGTGGTTGATACCATCACACATGCCTATTGGGCCAGTGGCCGCCCCCCACCATCAGGGGTGAGATGCCACTCTACAAGAAGCATCTCAACATCGTGGGCTGCCCTAAGAGGGGTGCCCCTGGAGACCATCTGCGCCGCGGCGTCGTGGGCGTCTTCTGGCACATTCTCCAGGTTCTACCGGGTCAATGTCGTCACTCCTCACCCTCTGGGTGTGGTCCTGTTGCCAAGCTCCGCTGCTTCCAGCTAGGTGAGTAAGTGTTTGGATTCTTCATGACATGGTTGGTATAAGTCATCCAGTGCTAAAGCACCGCCTCTGGCGGTCAGTAGGGACGAAATAGAACGATAGTTACGGCTGTAACTACGGTTCTATGAGTCCCGGATGACCGCCAGAGCGGAGCAACTCATCAAACTAGAAAATGCATTTCCTGCAGAAAATGCGTGCGAATGCTGTAAACTGTGAACATTTGTAGCTGAATTTAGCTGAAAATGCAGAAAAAGCTGAATGTTATTAGCTGAATGGTAGCTGCTTTTAGCTACAAAAATGGAGAAAAAGCTTAATATTTAAAAGAAAAGGTTTAAACAAACATGTATAGCCTTGATGTCCTGAAATAGCTGAATAATGTGATAGTTGAATGGTTTCTGCAGCTGAAAATAGGCTGAAGGAGTTAAATATCAGATGTAAGTAGTAGTGAATACATTTGTATTAAGATGAGAAAAGAAAGTAAAAAGGCTTGGGAAAGCAGCAGAATATTTGAACTACAAACTTTTGAACTAACTTGATGGTGAATTATCTGTCGCCATGGCAACGGCATTTGATGACACCCCATAATACGCTTAGATGTGTTGATGGCTGCATCGTTACCAAACCTGTGAAGTTTTGGGCCATTTCGAGCATTTTCACTGAAGTTATAAGGAAACCGTGTTTCATGGTGAGCATTGTGTTGCCATGGCAACGGCATTTGAAGAAATCTCAAAACTGTCCCGTAGATGTCTTCACGGCTGGACTGTTAGCACACGTGAAGTTTGAGCACTTTTTGAACATTTTCATAGTAGTTATACATTACATTAGGAGGTTACATTACTCTCTCTCTTCTCTTGATCGCCCTCTCTCTTCTCTTGATCACCCTCTCAATCTTCTATCGCCCTCTCTCTCTTCTCTTGATCGCCCTCTCTCTCTTCTCTCTCTCTTCTCTTGCTCGCCCTCTCTCTCTTGATCGCCCTCTCTCTCCTCTTGATCGCCCTCTCTCTCTCCTCTTGATCGCCATCTCTCTCTCCTCTTGATCGCCCTCTCTCTCTCCTCTTGATCGCCATCTCTCTCTCCTCTTGATCGCCCACTCTCTCTCCTCTTGATCGCCCACTCTCTCTCCTCTTGATCGCCCTCTCTCTCTCTCCTCTTGATCGCCCTCTCTCTCTCCTCTTGATCGCCCTCTCTCTCTCCTCTTGATCACCCTCTCTCTCTTCTCTTGATCGCCCTCTCTCTCTCTTCTCTTGATCGCCCTCTCTCTTCTCTTGATCGCCCTCTTCTCTTGATCGCCCTCTCTCTCTTCTCTTGATCGCCCTCTCTCTTCTCTTGATCGCCCTCTTCTCTTGATCGCCCTCTCTCTCTTCTCTTGATCGCCCTCTCTCTTCTCTTGATCGCCCTCTCTCCTCTTGATCGCCCTCTCTCTCTCTTCTCTTGATCGCCCTCTTTTCTCTTGATCGCCCTCTCTCTCTCCTCTTGATCGCCCTCTCTCTCTCTCCTCTTGATCGCCCTCTCTCTTCTCTTGATCGCCCTCTCTCTCTTCTCTTGATCGCCCTCTCTCTCCTCTTGATCGCCCTCTCTCTCTCCTCCTGATCGCCCTTCTCTCTCCTCTTGATCACCCTCTCTCTCTCTTGATCGCCCACTCTCTCTCCTCTTGATCGCCCACTCTCTCTCCTCTTGATCGCCCTCTCTCTCTCCTCTTGATCGCCCTCTCTCTCTCCTCTTGATCACCCTCTCTCTTCTCTTGATCGCCCTCTCTCTCTCTTCTCTTGATCGCCCTCTCTTTTCTCTTGATCGCCCTCTCTCTCTCCTCTTGATCGCCCTCTCTCTCTCTCCTCTTGATCGCCCTCTCTCTTCTCTTGATCGCCCTCTCTCTCTTCTCTTGATCGCCCTCTCTCTCCTCTTGATCGCCCTCTCTCTCTCCTCTTGATCGCCCTTCTCTCTCCTCTTGATCACCCTCTCTCTCTCCTCTTGATCGCCCACTCTCTCTCCTCTTGATCGCCCACTCTCTCTCCTCTTGATCACCCTCTCTCTTCTCTTGATCGCCCTCTCTCTCTCTTCTCTTGATCGCCCTCTCTCTCTTCTCTTGATCGCCCTCTCTCTCTCTTCTCTTGATCGCCCTCTCTCTCTCCTCTTGATCGCCCTCTCTCTTCTCTTGATCACCCTATCACTCTTCTATCACCCTCTCTCACTTCTCTTGATGTGTCTGTGAGAGAGAGGGAGAGTGTGTGTGTGTGAGAGAGAGTGAGAGTGAGAGTGAGAGTGAGAGTGAGAGAGAGAGAGAGTCTGTCTGTCTGTCTGTCTGTCTGTCTGTCTGTCAGAGAGAGTGTGTGAATTGTTACAGCTCAAATGCATTGCAATGACTTCCATGTTAAAAAAAGACTTTAAAAAGCTGAATATTTTAAAAAGTATAACATATTTTGAAAAAGTTGAAAGTTTCCCATCATGTGCTGAAAAGGCTGAATTGTTTGATATTTGAATGGTTCCTGCAGCTGACATTAGGCTGAAGGAGTTAAATAAAGACATTAAATGTAAGTAGTAGTGAATGAATGTTTACAAACACCTGTGTGTGTGTAAACCAAGCGGCAAACTCTGGGGAAGAGCCGGGACGCCAATGCGGAAGTGCCACAAACTGCAGTTCATATATTGGCCGATAGGCGCTGACTGCAGAAAGGAGCAATTTCCATAGAGCCCCATGTTAAAATGCCCAATTTCACAGCCTAAAAAAACATGTTTCTACCTATGGATCCAATAAATATTATTATGAATATAGTTAGATTCCACCTTCATGATTATGGATCTGTGAGTGAATTGTTTTCTAACACGACCCTTTTATTTATATTAGGTCTTAAAGTTTTTGCATAAATTAGGGCGTGGTCACATTGAGTGACAGCTCTGTCAGGTGACTGCTGCTGTTAGTTTTTTGTCTCTCTGCTAGCTGCTCCGTCCGTGAAGCTACAGGGACTCTGCCTGGTCAGTTCATCCAGGGAACACAACTTGATCCCGGCCGTGTTTGTTTGTTCTTCATGCTTATATATCGGACTATTGTGACTCGCTCTGCGGTTAAAACAGACGGTGCATGAATGCCGTTTTGCGGTAAGTGAAATTCGAGTACTTTATTTATGTGTTTATGATTTTAATCAGCTACGTAATGAATGTTAAGGCTTGGGTTTGCGTGTAAGCGAGTGGTAGCTACATCGGTGCTAACGATGCTAATCGTATCCTCCAAGTTAACTTAAAACCATAGACTGTATATATAAAGGTTAAAATGAAATAGACAAGTGTTAAGCGTTAAGTGAGATAGTACTGTAGAACAAAAGGCTTCTGTTTGAGGTTGATAAAATAAGGTCATCCTTGTAACTTAGAGAGATATTTTATTATGTAGGTAGGAACTGTATGCATCGCTAAGGTTAATTTAAATTGGCTATGCTCAAGTATGTAGACAAGCTAACGTCGAAGTAGTGTATGTGAAATCAACCTCACAATAAGATGTGTGTATATTACAATTATTAATGTCATATTTCAAGATGATTACTTAGATATTACAATATGGTTGGTTGAGCTGGAGTTCATTATTGAGTTTACACGTTAACGTCACAGTCATCTGAAGAACGAACCCAAACATTGTTGTTTTTATTAATTGCATTACCAAATTGGTATCAAATAAACAGTAACACAACAGCATTGGTAACACAACTTCCAAAGTTACAGTAAAATAAAAAGAACCCTGACTCGGACAATACACAATCCAACATGTTCAACAGAAGAGAATAAGTTATATTGTTTGTACACATGGTTCTTTACATATATATCTGTTTGTTTAAAGTTTCCAGGTGATGCAGACAGGATGGACCAGAGAGTGAGAGACAGAACTGGACTCCTCACAGCAGTGAACTTCAGCACAGGTACAAATACTCTTTTTTCATACTGTACAAAGAATCAAGAAAGATATTGGTTTAAATAAATGAAGTATTGACTTTAATACACTGCTATACATTCCATTAAACAATACTAAATACTAGATCACCTACACATCAGTGAAGTTGAGGGTTTTTTCCATGCAAAGGGTTACATTTAGATGTTAACAAGCAATATTACTGTCAGCTTTCTAATTTAAGGTATTGAAGGCAAAGCTATTAGTGACAACTGCTATTTATCTCTCAATATTGTCTGTAAAAAATGTGGTAAAAGTTATGATTTCAGTGAGAGAACAGAGCAAGCTTCTACAGTTGCACTAAGTTTTGATAACAATTAAATATTATTTTGATAATAAAATATATTTCAATGTTGATGAATGTCATACTGTTCATTCATAATCTGATTGTCTTTGTAGCTCACTGTTGAAATAAAATAAAACATTACAATTACAAAATAATTATATCTACAGCCCCTAAACACAAGCACACCTCTTTCATAAATAACACACTTGTTCTGCAATAATATGTTTTATGTTTCCTGTAATTTTTGTTAGGAAAGGACATGCCTGAAAGACACGACTCAACATTTTCTCCTTCTCTGAGGGTCAAGAAGAACATCCAAGAGGAAAATGAAAAGCTGATGTTATGAGATTTTAAGACCAGTACAGGACATTCACAAAGAAACTACTTTTATTGTGAAGTCAGCTGATCGAATGCACCTATTTCCACATCTACACTCCATCAGCTGATTAATTCTATTTGCCTCACTTTATGAGCTTCACAACATGTACCTTGTACCGCAGAGTTTGCAACGCAAATAAATGGGGCCAATCTTCAGTCGGATGTGAATGTGTAATCTAACATTTTCAGTAAGAATAATGGACAAAAGGAGTGCAAATACAAATTCAATTTATTGAAATCTGAACCAAAAGTTAATCAAACATGTTTTAAATAAAAAAGCACATATGGACAGAAGGTGTAAACCTATTAAATGTATAAGTAAACACATTTAGTCAAATAAAGTGACAGACAAGGCCTGTGCAGGTGGCATCAGCTATGCCCAGCATGGGCTCCTCCATCAGGCCTGGTCCTTCTCGCAGAGGAAAGACCCTCAGTCTTCTCCAAACCAACAGACTGGACGTCCATCACACGGAGGTTTCTCCCTGAAGTCTCTGCAGCTCTCTGGACACCACGCTGTCTCAATCCGTCCACACTGAATATGAGAGGGGAAAATGAAAATAATAAATGCTTTAGACAATAAGAAATATAAAGTTGACTGTTGAGTTGCTCAGTTTTTTTAGATTGTCAATACTATTACTGTATAACTAATATCCCAGGTTAAGAGGCACCTTCAAATAAAGATTGGTCTTTAAATACATTTTGTCTTTTGAATTGTTTGTCTAAAGTCAAGGATCTAGAACTGGTACTTATAGTTTTAATGATACAGTCTGGTTATAATGCTGTTTGGAGGAGGCCTCACAGGTAAGAGCACTAACTAGCTACCATCACATGCACCTTAGCTTAACTTAAATGTATTAAACGTATAATTAAGTGATAGCAAAATATAAATAACTAATGTCATGCAAACATATTAATATTTGCTTGATTCCAGTGTTGCATTTAGCACATTGCATACAAACGTTAAGGGATTTTAAGATTCTGAAGTATTATGCTAAAAACTCAATAACTTAGATTATTATTTATAGTTTTGCTGAATAGTTTCATGTCCGCTTACCTTAGAAACGTAAAATGTGACGGCAGTGTGCTGATGGGGAAGCATGTTAGCTTAGCTTCTTAGCTTGAGCTAGCTCTGTTACTTCCCAGCTGGAGGCAGAAGGTCCCGCCTCGGCTCCGCCTCTTTGCCCTTATTTGGAGCAGGCGGGAGTTAGACTCAGACGTCACTGTCGAGCCGTTAGTGGCCTACTAAGGGCTTCTCGGCAACTCTGCAGAATCCTATGGGTGACGTCACGGACCCTACGTCCATTTATATATACAGTCTATGGTGTAAACCCAGAGATCAAAGGTTACCATGGTGACGATTTATGACGATTTCCCAACTGCAGCACTGAGTGCCATTAAGAATGCATTGAAGATTATATCTGACAATTTTGCCACCTGTTCAAAAACTATGGCTCCTATAAAAAAAATACCAGACCGTGAGCATCAGGGAACCCCAATGAACTGATATATGTTGTTTTTTTTGGTTTTGTGTGTAAAATGTGGAGATGGGAGCAGTTTGTCTAAAGTGTACTTCTCTCTGTTCTGAAGAAAGTTCCGGAAAGATTTAACATGGTAATCAATTGGGAGCTAGGTGGACTTTTTGTCTCTTCATGCCCTCAAGAGGCATTTTGTTTAATATTTTTTCTTAATTCTTTTTTATTTTCCAACCTAGGAGAGGTTTTCCTACGTTTTTCATGAAAAATTATGTCTGAGGAGTGTAGGGTTTGGGAATTATGGCAAGTTTAAAACATTTTTTGGGGAGCACTGCTGCACTCTGTTTTGAGATCAAAGCACTCTAGACTTAACGAGCTGCTCCATCCACACTAATGTTAAAATCTGAAGAAAGCCTCTTTACCAAGCTCCAAACTAAGTTAAATATCTCAAAAAGTGTAAAAGATATCAAAAATAAAAATCAATTTTGAATAGCTGAAGGTGTTGTGATCATTTGAAAGTTCGAATTAAGTGTCTAGCTGAAAGTATGTGGAAGGAGTAGCATTTGGCGCAAAGTGTAGGAAAAGAGGATTTGAAGGCATCTCCCATTGACTTCAATGTTAAAAAAAAAGAGTTTAAAAAGCTGAATATTTCAAAAAGTGTAAAATATTTTTAAAAATGTGAAGGTTTCCCATCGATTCCTGAACAGGCTGAATAGTTTAATATTTGAATGGTTTCTGTAGCTGAAAATAAGCTGAAGTTATGGAGAGCCAAAGTATTGGCTGAAATAATAATAAGCGGAAAGAATAAAGATTTGAAGTACTATAGTGGAATGCTGTGGCACAGCATTCGCACTAATAAAGAAATTGAAGTACTATATTGGAATGCTGTGGCACAGCATTCGCACTAAATAGTATGGAGGGAAGATTATTTTCGTTTGGATTACTGGTCTGGGGGAAGCTCACGAGTGTGTGTGTGTGTATACGTGTGTGTGTTTTTGCGTTTATGTGTATTGTGTTTGTTTCCCGGGGAAAACACTCACGAGAAACACCGGCTGTTGTTATGCCTGCTGTGACGTCAAATTACTCCGTTCTCCGCTTGTAATTATGCCGTTACAAGCTTCAAAGTTGTATTTATCATCTGAATTTGCCGAAACAAGTTTAATATTCTGAAAGCCAAGACTTTGTTTATTTGACTTTGTTCAGATGAAAACAAACTGTAACGGACCCTGCCGTGTTATCTATGATTACTATATGCCTTACATTCATAATTTCAGCGGAGGGAGGGGAAGCGGCGCTGTGGAACAGCAGAGTGGCGAGGGAGAGCTGTCATCTTCCCTTTACAAGCTTCAAAAATGTATTTATCGTGTGATTTTGGAAATAAAAAGTTTCATATTCTGAAAGCCAAGACTTTGTTTATTTAAAATTAAAATAAAACACCCGAAAGAAAAAAAGAAAAAAATAGAATTAATTTTTTAATTTATTGGCTCATGTTAGGCCCCCGATCTCCGTAGGCCCCTGGGCTTCAGCCCAGGTCAGCCCGTGCATTAAGGCGGCCCTGGTCGTTGTAGATTGTGCGATCAACTTTTATTCCACAGTCTACACTCCTTAATGACTGGTGATGCTTGACGGCATGCTAAACTTTACAAAGTCCTCCTGGCTGGTCTACCTGCATGTGCCATCCGACCTATGCAGCTCATCCAGAATGCAGCGGCTCGCCTGGTCTTCAACCTTCCTAAATGTTCCCACACCACACCGCTCCTCCGCTCCCTTCACTGGCTTCCAGTAACTGCTAGAATCCACTTCAAGACACTGGTACTTGCGTACCATGCTGTGAATGGATCTGACCCTTCCTACATCCAGGACATGGTTAAACCATACACCCCAGCACGTGCACTCCGCTCTGCATCAGCCAAACGGCTCGCTGCACCCACACTGCGAGGGGAACCCAAGTTCCCATCAGCAAAAACACGTGGGTTTGCTATCCTGGCTCCAAAATGGTGGAATGAGCTCCCCATTGAAATCAGGACAGCAGAAAGCTTACACATCTTCCGGCGCAGACTAAAAACTCATCTCTTTCGACTCCACTTCGAGCAATAAAATTACTAACAAAGCACTTATATACTAATAAAGGACTGGCTTATCTAAAGCCAGTTGAGTAGCACTTGAAATGATTTGGCTCTATGAAACCTGATGTACTTATATGATTCTGTTTTCTTCAAGTTTGTATCTTCTTGGTCGAATGCACTTATTGTAAGTCCCTTTGGATAAAAGCGTCAGCTACATGCAATGTAATGTAATAATGTAAAAGTGTGTACTCGAGGTAAATTGGCTCAGAGTAGGAACAGACAACCAGATGCAAGAGCTAAAGCAGCGCTCAATCTTGTGCACACTGATTTAGCAGGTCCCATTGAGCCAGAGACTAAGAATGGATTCAGGTACACATTGGCTTTTACAGATGTATTTCCTAAAAGCTAAAAGTGATACTTTTAAAGCCACAGAGAAATTCATTGCTGATGTCGCATCTTACGGTAAAATAAAATGTATAAGGTCAGATAATGCAACATGCAATACGACATGAAACTTCATCACCTTACTCACCCCATCAAAATGGGACAGCTGAGAGAAACTGGAGAACACTCTTTGAAATGGCAAGATGCATGCTTCTTGAGAGCAATTTACCAAAGAAGCTATGGACATATGCCGTCATGACTGCAGCTGTAATACGTAACATATGTTACAACAGACGTGTAGGACAGACGCCTTATTATATTCTGACAGGACGTAAGCCTAACCTTTCGAAAATGAATCTCTTTGGATCTGTATGCTATGCATACAAGCAGGACAAGAAAAAGGTGTGACTCGAGGTGTGAGAAGGGTATTTTTGTAGGGTATGATAAAAACAGCCCAGCATACCTAGTCTACAACCCAGACACAGGTAGTGTTAGAAAACACAGGCAAGTGAAGTTTGTCTCAAAAAGTGTAGTCGAGCGACATACACAGACTGATTTTGAGGCAAGTGATGACGATTTATATGGGAAAAGGTTTGTATCCACCAAGCCAGAAACCCAGGTGATTGACTCGTGCCCAAAGGAGACACAGGAGGCTCGAACTGAGACAGTTGATGACACTAACACTCAGACAGGAAAGGGAGCAGAAGGTCAAAAATATGCTATCCCCAGAGAGAGAGGAAAAAAACTCATTATTTAGAGGACTACGAATGTAAAGTATAGTGTGACCATACGTTTGTAAATATTGACTACTGCTACAGAGTAATGTGTAATGTACCAAACACCTTTAAAGAGGCCATGAATTCAGCAGAGCCAAAACTCTGGACTGATGCTATGCAGGAGGAAATGAATTCTCTTAAGGAAAATGACACATTCACATTGACCACACTACCAGAGGGCAAAAATGCAGTGGGGGTAGATGGGTCTATACAATCAAAGAAAACACAGATAAGACTGAGATATACAAAGCCAGATATGTTGCAAAGGGATATAGTCAAGTGGCAGGAATAGACTATAAGGAGACATTTTCCATGACTGCAAACATCAGTAAGAAGCTTGATGCAACTGGCAGCTCAACATGACTTACACCTACATCAGATGGATGTTAACTGCGTATTTACACGGTCCAATTGATTGTGAGCTATATGTGCAGCAACATGAAGGTTTTGATGTCAAGTCAGACACAGATGAAAAGCTAGTCTGCAAGCTGAATAAATCACTGTATGGGTTAAAACAATCTGGAAGAAACTGGAATAAAATGTTGCATGATCATCTCTGTGAGAACGGTTTTGCACAAAACCCAGCTGATCACTGTCTACAGCAGGGGTAGCCAACACGGTGCCCGCGGGCACTTAGTCGCCCGCAGGGGCAACGTGAGTCGCCCGCGGGGCAAAATACACAAAACAAAAAAGGAAATGTAATTAAAAGAATCTACCCTATGCATAAACGAAACCTAAATCATAGCGAACTCTATCTACTTACTACAACTCTATATCTATCTAACACCCCTCCTCCCCCCACCCCCACAATGAATATTGACCAATCACGTTCTTGCTTGATTTGCGGGACCAGCGTTGCAGTCGGGAATAAAAGCAATGTGGCACCTCCCCGCTGATTTTCCTTCTGGCAGAATCTACACAACACATCAGCCCCATTGAACAGCCTATCATGCCAGCCTAAACAACACATGAGGGGCAGAGTTTTACTGTGTGTGTGTTGCAACTTGCATATATATTTATTGCACTTGACGCACACACACGCATGGCGTAATTTCCACCTGGGACAGGGGGGAAATGTCCCCCGCTCTTTTCGAAATCCCGTTTGTGTCCCCCCACTTTACAAATATGTTTATTATTATTTTTTAACGCAAGCCGTCATCGCCACGGGGGAGCACACAGCCTCTGTGAGCGAGCAAGACAGAGAGAGCGAGCGAGAGGAGGGAGGGAGAGGGAGAGAGAGAGAGGGGGGGAGAGAGAGCGAGCGAGAGAGCTAGGGAGAGCACACCTTTATCTATTTAATATAGATAAAGTAAGAAATCATTCCAATGTGTATTAGCTATAGGACAGTAAAAAAAACAAAAAAAACAGTTTGAAAGGGGAGTGATTAGTAAAATAAGCATAAATAAAAAGAAAGAATGCTAACTAGGTAACATAAGATAAGAATAAACAAGTTTAAATTATTTGTTATGGGTTGTGATCATATTCTAAAGATATTTGGATTATTGAAAAGTATACAGCTCCCTTTCATCTGAGTGTTGAGAGCTGTATCCATCAATTCATGTTGTGCTCAAAGTGCACCAGATTGATGCATTTCACTTCAACATTTAAAAACAATCTTCCCGGGGGTGCATGCCCCCGGTCCCCCCTAGAGGAGGTGAGGACCCCCCTAGAGGAGGTGAGGCCCGTCCACCCCCAAATAAAGCAGGTTAAAATAATTAAATTGCATACATGTTCTTTTAGTAAACACTGGAAACGGGTCCCACAGACCCAAACAGCACACAAAGGTTAAAGGTAAGCATATAATAATGTTAAAATGTGCTAAATATATACACTGCAAAAAACAAAAAAAAGAGGAGTAAAAGTAGCCCCCGACTTATTTAATTTTTTGAAAGTAGCCCTCACCCTAAAAAAGGTTGGTGACCCCTGGTCTACAGTAAAGGAATAGAAAATGAGAGGATCATTCTGATTATTTGGGTGGATGACTTAGTTATCGCAGCTAATGATATTCACACAATTAATAAGGTGAAAGAAATGTTGAGCACAAAATTGAAAATGAAGGTCCACCCCATGTGAATAGAAACAAAACTTTGATGGTGATGCTGTTGATAACACAATATCGTGAAGTGGTAGGCAGCTTAATATATTTAATGACATCTACACGGCCTGATCTAAGTTGGATAGTCAGTAAACTGTCACAGTATTTGACAGAGCCAAAAGAACAACACTGGTTAACTGCTAAACATGTATTGAGGTACTTAAAGGGCACAATTAATCAGGAGCTATGTTTTAAACAACAAGAAGAAAAACTGAAACTTGTTTCATACTGTGATGCGGATTGGGCAACAGATCAAAATGACAGACGGAGTATAACAGGGTACTGTTTAGTCTAACTAGCAATGGGCCTGTTATTTCTTGGAGATCAAAGAAACAGCAAACAGTAGCTTTGTCAACATGTGAGGCAGAGTACGCCATGTCACACAAACTCTCCTGTGCTGTGGCAGCCAGTGCCATACTGGCTGCCACAGCACAGGAGAGTTTGTGTCTTGGGCAGTTAATAGGGAGCATGGACAATGAGGGCCAATATACTCCTGTGAAAATCTTTGAAGATTTACGTACGTGGCCAGGTGATGAACGGTGCCTGGTTTCCTCCAGACATGATGCTTGGCATTCAGGCCAAATTTGGTTTCATCAGACCAGACAATTTGGTTTCTCATGGTCTGAGAGTCCTCTAGTGGCACTTTTCCACTGCAGGACCTAGCACGGCTTAGCACAGCTTAGTTTGGCCTTGGTAGGCCAGGCTCACTTTAAGCTGCGTTTCCATTACAGTTTAGTAACTAGGGTAGTTACTATAGTAACGCAGTGTAGGCGGGGCGATCGGCTGTTGGCGGGCGGAGCGACGCTGCGTAAAACTGCCGTGACGTCATCTTCAATGCGAACCACAAAACCAAAACATCTGCCGTTAGCTGTTAGCACTCAGAGCTCACAGCTCCTCATATCTGTTCAGAAACTAGACAAAAGTTAAACAAGTACAAACCACAGACTGTCTGTGTCATGGCGAGTACAGTCGCTGGTTTATTTATGTCTGTAGGCCGTTGTTGTGAGTGTGGTGTGGAGGCTATTTTTATATAACATTAGAAAGACTGATTCTTATTATTACATTATAAGCTTATTGTGCTCATTTTATGTTACTGTGACTTTGGAATAATTAGACGTCTTTAGCCTGCAATACAGAGTAGCAAGGTCAGGTGCAGTCACTGGAAGAATACAAAGAGTTATTCATAAACAGGACATCACTCCGACCTTGATCTTTGGGTGAGCTCCGCTCCCACACATAGCGAGGAAGCAGCCTTATGAAGTCTCTACATTTTCTGTAGAGACTTTAGCGAAAACAAATTACGTATGATGGCGACAGAGTAGAGAGGGACTTCCACAGGCCGGCCGAATGCTGATTGGGAGGATCGTGTTGCCAAGAGACTTTTTTCAAAGTCTGTGCACCTACCAAAGAGAACCAAGTCTAAACCACGGTATCTCTTCACCTAGTCTTGACCAATCATAAATGTACAGGCAACGCCCTGTGTAATAAAATGTATTGTCGCACGAAGTTCAGGGCTCTTTGTCCGAAAATAGTGGTTACAGATTACAGCTTTGCTGCATGACATGACGGAGTCCTTGGCCAAGTGAATATATATATTTTGCTCTCATAGTTAAAGTTAGAAGTTGTCTGTCTTTCCTGGAATTTTGAACACAACAGTGGACGGAGCATATACAACGTTAGCTTAGCCTGATCGATCCGATCTCCATTCAGAAAACACGCATTTTAAAAGATTTTTTTTCGCCTGCCGTCTTGTCTGCAGACCGGTATCAGTATGTTGTTACTTCGGCATCATTTTAAAACGTGTATTACAATTAAATCACGGTAAAATATGTTCATTTTGTTGTAGTTGTAGCCCCTTTGCCAGCGATTCTCTCTGACCATTCAGCAGTCGAGAGTGTTTACGTCACTAGTTTCAACCAAGCGGCAAACTCTGGGGCAGAGCCGGGAGGCCAATAAGGAAGTGCCACAAACTGCAGTACATCTATTGGCCGATAGGGCCATTTCTACCCCTGGATGCAATACAAATTATTCGGGATATAGTTAGATTCCACCTTCATGATTAGGAATTGGTGAGTGAATTGTTTTATAACGCAACCCTTTTATTTATATTAGGTCTTAACGTTTTTGAATAAATTAGGGCGTGGTCACCTTGAGTGACAGGTCTCTACAGTGAGTGCTGCTTCTAGTTTTTGTCGCTCTGCTAGCTCCGTTAGCTCAGTAAGCTCCAGGATGCTACAGGGGTGAGGCTGATGCGAGGAACACAACTTGAACCTTGGAGTATATTTTTCATTTAAATATTGGACTTATCTTATGGCTCTGCGGTTAAAACAGCCCGTCCCTAAATGCAGTTTCTTCGGTAAGTGAAATTCAAGCACTTTATTTCTTACTGGTCTTTTTATTCAGCTAACGAGCGAGAGGAAGCTCCATCTGTGCTAACGATGCTATCCGTAGCATACAAGTTAAAGGGCCCATGTCATGGCCATTTCTACTGATCATAATTCCATTGTTGAGGTATACTAAAATAGATTTATACTGTGCAATTTTCCAAACTCACATTGGTTTCTCATACAGCATCTCTGTAAAGTATGTGTATTCACCGGTATTCACTCTCTGTCCTAAACGGCTTGTTGGAGCTCCTGCCCCCCCCCCCCCTCCCTGTGAGCCCAGTGTGCTCTGATTGGTCGGTACGTTGAGAGGCTCGTTGCTGCGATCTGCTGCGAGGAGCGGACAGGCTTCCGGGTCGGCGATACAGCGAGAACAAGCAAAACTCATCCTAAGCACACACAAACACTCACAGCCGAAGTAAAAACAATAAGGCTTGATATTGAGTAAGAAAAAGGTTTATAACGCTGTGAGAATGGGTCTGCGGAGAGCATTTCTCCGCGATCCCAACTTAGCAGCCCGAAAAACGTTTACCCATTTAAACAGTCAACATGTTTTAAACATCATAAATACACAAACAACAATGAATACTTACAGGTTGTGTACCCGAATCTCCCGCTGGTCCAAACAAAGTAGGAACAGCATCGTTCTTCAGTGCCCTACGCTGTACATATCCGGCATGAATCGCTGAAAGGTTTGTGAAGCTTTGTTTCGTGAAATGCTGGTGTGGCCTCTGGATATTCACACGTCACAGTACCCAGGAAGTAAACAATGGAAAATGAGAAATCTCCAACGAGGCGTTTTGGAGCAGCATAGACTGTGTTAGAGTTTTACTCGCTACAGGGTGTACTTTGAGGGTTTTTGACTCTGCAGACCGTTTACATGCATAAAAACCTTCATAACACACAAGGGGACGGGTAATAACCGGAAAAGCATGACATGGGCCCTTTAAAACATATTAGAGAAGTGTAAAACATTAAAGGTGGGGTATGTAATTTATTTCAGAAACACTTTTTGTTATATTCCATGGAATGCTCTTAACATCCCGATAGCAATGAATATATTTTTAGCCGGCCCGGCTAAAATAACTGGATGGCCTACCTGCCTGTCAGCCTTCCATCTGTGCACAAACTTATCTCGTGCCCTCATTGGTCATGTGCACGTTCGTGTGTGTTGGAGGAGGGGCTCTATAAGGAAGTGGCAGATTTTCTCCGGTTGTGTTATTTCAAATTCTAGCGATCTCGAACCGGTTTCTCAAACTTACCTACCTTTAAATGTGAAGGAATGTGTGTATAACAAAATACATAAAAAATACCGGAAACAGACGTAGGCAAGGTCCTCAGCTCGGTGATTCGATGGTTTAGCCGCAATGCACGTTGGGAAATAGTGTTTATGGGATGTGAAATCCGAAAACATTTTTTAAAAATAAAATAATACTTTACTCCGAGTGTGCTTGCTTTTCTCTTTGAAAGTCATCACATAACGGCATTGTAATACACGGTTCGGCTGCATTAAATATGACATATCTGCCGTAGTTCTGTATTTATAGAGCCCTGATGAGAAGACTTCTGGACAAACTGGAAGCACTGCCGCCAAAACTGAAAACGTGACGTGGATCATAAATATATCAGCAATTAAACAACATCTTAGATTTATTTTCACACAATACGTCTCCTTGCAGTATCAATACTAATTCGGCTGACTTTTATATTTGATCCAATTGGTAGATAGGCTGTATTTACACCATAACGGTGCACAGCTGATAGAAAGGCACATCTAGTGGTTAAAGCACGTTATTGAATTTTATTATTTTATTATTTTTCACAAAAATGAAACCATCAATAGCAAAAACAGAATTAACTGTCATTAGTAAACCACCCAAAACAAATATCATAAGTGGTTTTGTTTTACATATATTTTAAGGATAATAATAGCAATGTAACACTGTCTATGACACTTACTGTATAACACTGATTTGAAAAACATACAGAAAAAACTAATTCACTGCCCTTAATAAAGTATTTAAATATACATTTCAGGTGTGCTGTTTTGTTTAGATCATTAACAACTGGAGCTCTTTTAATGTCCTTTTTGATTATTGTTACACCAGGTCTTGTCAAAACCTTTATTCCATATTCAATATCCATTACTAAACAAAACAGCAATTCTACTCCACTACAATTCAGAGGTTAACCTGGTATTTTTACTCCACTACATTTATTTTAGTTACTTTGCAGATTCTGATTAATGATGTGAAATATAAACAACCCTTAAATCAGGCTTTAGTTACACCTGAGTAAAATTCAGGGAAAGGTGATTGTCAAGTGCCAACAATCAGGAGAGATATTTGATAGTTGCTGCTTGAGAAGACTAAACATTTATCTGCAGATCCCGATAAAGTATATTCATTACTTGTTATTCTCTACTAATAGTTCATTAAAGACTGTATATAATGGTTATTTTGCATATCCCTTTCAAGATTTCAAGATTTTCTAAGGTTCATTGACATATCATATACACAGCTAATTCAATAACGTGCTTTAACCACTAGGCGGTGCACACAAGGTACACACAGCCATAATAACTTTGTATTATTAGTGTAGGACACTTGTGTATGTATAACATCTGAAGATGTGTAGTTTTATTCATGTTTTCACATAATTGTACAGGATATTGCTATATTATTTCACATGTTTTACTTCTAATATCTGATTTGTAAAACATCACAGACAGAAAGGTATATCCGTCATTTAACAGTAAGCTATTGAAAATCTGAATCGATAGATGTGTCTCCCATCACCCAAATCCCCTGACTATTCTCTCAACTCAGTATTTACATTCTTATATTCAAAGAAAATCAGTAATATCTTTAAAAACGACAAGTCCTTTTATATCAGCTGTGCACCGTTATGGTGTAAATATAACCTATCTACCAATTGGATCAAATATAAAAGTCAGCCGAATTAGTATTGATATTGCAAGGAGACGTATTGTGTGAAAAGAAATGTAAGATGTTGTTTACAGATGTAGCAGCTTATTTCAGACTCCAGCTTACAGCTACCTGCCTGCTACCTGCCTGCTACCTGCCTGCTACCTGCCTGCTACCTGCCTGCTACCTGCCTGCTACCTGCCTGCTACCAGCATCTGGGAATGTTAAGCCCTCCCACTATTTTCCAAGAGGGCGTTGCCAGATTTTCAATTTCAGGATTTAACCAGGAGATGGCGCTTCATTCACAAATACAGAAAGACAACTTTTCATGGACTTTCAGTTTTGTTTAGAAGAGCATTTGAACACATCAATATTTTAGATCAAATAAAGTATATCTAATCTTGTAATTCAATAATATATAGTCTTTATATATTAAATAATCATAATAATAATGTAAATGTTTACATTACACTTCTTTATTTGTCATGCGGTCTACCTACGCTGTAAAATGTATTATCTCTTCGATTTACACACGGCATCTATTGCACTTCTGTCCATCCTGGGAGAGGGATCCCTCCTCTGTTGCTCTCCCCGAGGTTTCTCCCATTTTTCCCTTTGAAATGTGGGTTTTTCTCTGGAAGTGAGGGTCTAAGGACAGAGGGTGTCGTTTTCTCATACTGATATTCTGAACAAACTGTGCTGTTGTATTTGCTGTAAAGTGTCTTTACTGTAGGGTATTTTTATTATATGTACAGCACTTTGGCTCAACCAAAAATCGTTTAAAAATGTGCTATATAAATAAAACTTGATTTGATTTGATGCTCATACTTTTACCTTTACAATCGTTTGCTTTAATATGCAGTATATTTTTTGTATATTTTTGTGTTTGCTTCCTCCTGCTCCCTTTCGGACACATACTGTATGATTTATTATTATTATTAATATGAAGATATTATTAAGATAAGATAAGATAAGATGTTACTTTATTGATTGAACATTTTAGTTTAGAATGTGCTATCCCACGGTAATTCAGAAGGCTCACAGGTCACATTCCGACCATTATTTAAAACAATGGGTGCTTTCATAATAATGATGAGAAACTATGAAATAAGAAATGAATCAAATTGAAATGTAATTATCATATCATATATTATATAGTGTATTGTATTATTAAGTAATATCATACATTAACCCCATTATAGCAGATGCCACATTGAATGGATGAACACATTTATGCATCAATAATTACAGAGTATTTCTAAATACAAGTTGTAATCTAATCCTCTTATTTTACACAATTGACAGACAGTGTTATTTGTACGTCAATAGTCATATATTGTCATAACCTTTTTGTGTGAAATAATTAATATTATTATTATTTTCGCCCACTGTTTGGCGAGCTGCATGAGAAAGGGAGAGAGAGGGAGAGAGGAAAAGAGAGGATCCGTTTCTCCCGTGTTATTATCCAAAATGAATGTAAACTTTTGAATAATGTACTTATTATTATAGTGATGAACATTAAAAACAAAGCACGTTGGCTGATTTTGGACCCCCTCACTATTTGTTTTCACTACTTTAATTAAATGTTTGATAAGTGCATGCAGATCACAGTACAGTATGCTCGTTCAGTAAAACACGTACACAGATAAATTATTTTGTATTCCAAAAATCAGGAAGTAAAGTCCCCTGGTTTGTGACAAGATGTGAAGTCAACAGATAGTCACTCAGAGGGGGGTACTATTTCTTTTCAAATGCATATAGGCAATGCCATTCATTTACATGTAGGCAACACTGCCCTTCCAGTCAAGAATTTGAATTTGAATGGGATGGGGTGTGTGATTAAAAATGAGTGGCCAAACTAGGACTTAGTTTTTCAAAAGAGAAAATGCAGATATTACACTCAGAAAAGAAATGGTAGACATATCAGTACTCTTAGTGCCAAGTTGTCTCAGACAATCTGCATTTCCTAATGTGGGACAGTTCTGTGCAAAAAGTGGGACACTGAAAAGTCTATGTTAAAAAGCCTCAGTCACCTTAATTCATGTAATGAAAACATCTCAGGTCAGTAACACTGAAAGCTAAATGTGCAATACCATGTTCAGCTATGTTACTATTTATAATGTTATTGTTGTTACAACAGAAGATGTTTTTCTTTATATTGAAGTTAAATGCATCAATCTGTGACACTTTTATTTTGTAAGATAGCAAGGGGGGGCATATTGTGATAACCAGGCCTGTCATAAAATGCACCCCACCCAAAAAGATGTTTGTATTAATCCCACCCTCAAGCATTTTTTAGGGTATAGTTGTAGGACTAGTACCAATGAATGGAGCAAGTTTCATGAATGTGACACTTTTATTATGTAAGATTGCAAGGGGTGCATAATGTGGCAAAAATATGCTGACAAAGACTATGTAAACATATATTTTGATTATTATATGACAAATATGTAGAATTAAACAATACATTTTAAAGCACGTGTATACAGACAGGACGTAACAATAACAAAAAAAAAAGATTAAAAAAAACAAAAACTGAAAAGGAAGTGACGAATGAATTTCGACACCACTACCATCAAATACGGAGCGAAAACTTTAACCACAAGAATCAAGACTATATGAGCTACCACTAAACAACTCACAGTCTGACAATTACCATTAATAAAAACCCTGAACGTTTACTTTTCGTTTTAAACATCGTTTTAAGGTGTAAACGTGTCATTTAGGAACTGCAACAGCATAAATATGCGAACACAAACCTACAGACTGCTGGAGAAGAGATATCACAGGGGGGGTTGGGACACACACATTCCGATGGCCAATTAGTTTTAAACAAAGAGTATACTCAACATAGGCCTACAGTAGGCAGGGTGGTGGGGGCTGGTGAACGGTATTGTCAATGTTTGTAAACACTGTGACATTTTGACTTTATTTGATCATTTCAGTTAAAAACTAACGTTCATATTTCTCTTTTTGAGAAGAGCAATATGAATATGTTAGTGGCTGACCCATCCCCATGGTCTGTCACAGTAGTGCGGGAAAGAGAAGTGCACTGTTTTGCCTGGCTGGACCTGTAATTTACAGGAAAGGAGTGCGCGCTACTAAAGAGACACGCTACCATGGAAACCAAACAATGGTGTAGCTGTATTGAAGTCCGAGTGGAAACAGTAGCATTTGGAGCGTTATGTTTGAATGAAACAGCCAGGTCGTGACTCACAAAAAAAAAGTGTTACTTCACTAAATGTAAGCTTGTCACTCAGAGTAACCTACAGTTAACTTAACTGCTGGAGAAGAAAGATCAGGGGGGGGGGGAGAGAGCTGTGGCTGATGGGCCATTAGGTGTGTAAACACACAGCTGAGAGCTGCCGTTTCATTCAGACTGTTTAAAAAACGGTAACAACGGACTATTTTTCTTAGCGGATGCATGTCAATTTAAATCAATACATACAACTATTTTTTAAATCAATAAAAACATTTTCTAAATCCATAAAAGCATTTAAATTAATATTGGGAGTCATGTCGTTACTTTGTTGAGAATGTGGCCATGTAATAAGCGGGATAATTTGCAGCGACTTGGTCATTATGGGGAAAATCCCTCTGCTACGCGTCGGGATCCTGATCTGCCTGACAAGGCTTCATTAAAATATAAATATTTTTTGTGAATTACTGAGTTTAGGCACGTTAATAACGTTTTAATGAAGTTGAATACAGAATATTCATATTTGTCAGTGATTTCCTGTCAATTCGGCGAACATAAACATAAATGATCGTGGTGAAGATGATGATTAAATTAGGATTACAAATCGAGAGCCGGCTGCATTTCCTCTCGTTTGTTTTTTTCGACTCAACAACATTATTTTGTTAAATAACAACATGGTGATGTTTTGTAAATGATTACATGTCTCTTATTTAGCACAGACTTTGATCCTATCCGTGACATATGGATCTTAACAAAGATCCGCTATACAGTAGTACCAGACATACTGGTATCTGTATCGAAGTTGATTTCACATGAGCTCCAGTGTGGAACTCCATTGCAGCTGCCTTCACAATAATTACATTTATTTATCACGGGGGCGGTCTCAAGTCAGACTGGAGGCAGTCTCTTGATCACGGGCAAATCACGGGCCGTTCACGGGCCGACCACGACCCTCGCGTTTCAAACTGTCCTAAATTAGCTGCTACATCTGTAATTGCTGATATATTTATGATCCACGTCACGTTTTCAGTTTTGGCGGCAGTGCTTCCTGTTTGTCAGACTTGTTATACAGTCTATGATCCACACACATGGATTAACATCGATTTAATACATTAATGTAGCCTTTGTTTCAGCTAAAAGAGGTGTCGACCAGCTAGGGCAACAAGAAAATCGGCGAAATCGAGTGTGACGATGAAAAACTAAATTAAAAACATCTAATTTTGACAATAAAAACCGACCAATAGGCGCGGTAGACCATTTGCTTGGCACTTCCGGGTATTTCTCCACTGGTTGGGCCATGTTAACAGTACCGTGTAACTGTTTGAAGGGACGAAACCGTGACATATTCACGTCTCCCAGCATGGTAGATCGTCACATGTTCACGTCTTGCCGTGATACCGGGTTGTAAGCACCGCCTCTGGCAGTCAGTAGAGACGAAATAGAACTACACATATTCAGATGTTATACATACATAAGTGTCCTACACTAATAATACATTTATTATGGCTGTGTGTACCTTGTGTGCACCGCCTAGTGGTTAAAGCACGTTATTGAATTATTGTTTTATTGTGTTATATTCGATGAAAAAAATATTAAGAGTACATACTTTCATAGGGGGAAAGCAGGGTTGCCAACTTTGGGTACCTGGCTGGAGTGAGATTTTGATATCATGGGTTTAATTACACATACATGTATGCGCACTAAATGACTGCTATCGTATCAGTAGCGGGACCTTAGCATATATATAGGATATATATACAATATATACAAATACACAATATTGGACACAGACTATAAAGGGCACACAGTTTCATTCACTAATGAAAGTCAAACACATGTTTGTTTCCACTGTTTTATTGTGTGCCTGTCGCAATAAGCAAATAATTGACTTATCGTTCGATAAATAAAAATGAACTCGATAAATTGCCATTTACATGAGGATGTGACTAGCAGTTATAGTTATATTATATATTATCATTATGTCAGTGGTCTAAAATGGTCACACAACGGTGCCGACAATATTATTGTTTATCGCAATAATTTCCGGGAAAATGTATCCAACAAAATTAATTGTCGTGAAACACACACACACAAACAAATCTACAGACTTACTCCAAACTGCCAAATATATTAATTAACACACTCTCACTCTGGAATTTTCATGATCTAGTTAGGTGCTTTTTAAGTCCTGTGGGGGGTCACAAATTGGATAATATATCGATTTCAAACCATGTCAGTGGGCTGCAGCATAAATAATTTTGAATCAGTTAATTGTTACTATGAATGATCTGGACATGCAGAAGAGGCTAAAATGATCACAAAACATTGTCAACATTCATTTTCCATGTCTCTCTCCTTTCCATAACCTGCCCCCTCTCTTCCATCTTCTTTAGTCTCTCTGTCCTCTAATCTTTCTCTTTGTTCAATCTCTCCCTCGTTGTTCACTTTTTGCTCCTCCACACTTGTCGCTCCTGCCAGTGAATTAAATGCAATTCAGCAATTTAGTTCATTTCACTTGTTTGTTTGCATTTTTCTTTTTTAAATCTGTTTTGTTTGATTCTCAAAAGAGAACAAAGATGTAAGCAAATTGTGTTTTATACAATTGTATGTTATTATGACATCATAACTGCAATAGATGTAAGTTGTTTTAAAATTATGCCTATTGTCTATATTGTAAATGAAGACTAAGTTATAGATAGATAGATAGATAGATGGGGTTATTAAGACTACATTCTTTTGTGTGACTGTACCTGCAGTTCCTCCCAGACTTCCATCACTCTCTCTCTCTCTTTCTCTCTGCCTGTCCTGTCTCTTCCTTACCAAAGCTGAGCTTCGACTGACGTAGTCTTTTCATTATATCTGAGTCAGTGTAAAAAGAAAACAATACAATGTTATATCTTCAATGTTTTACTCAAATTGAAATGAAAGAAAAGCATTACAACGTTTGTTAAAAGGTAATCCTTCTACTAATACAATAAGAATTGTTAACACCTTTGTCACTTGTATTCTCTTTCCATCATTATTATTATTTTTGTTTATTTCCGATTATTTGTCTTATTTTCCAAGGTAGACCATCTTAGTAGTGTTACCAATCCCGCTTCAATCTCATTAGTATGCATAAAAAAGTGACAGGTCACACCTTCTAAGTCCCGCCCCCTAATTATGCTAATGAGCCCCCTTTGATATGCTAATGAGCCCCTTTGTTTGAGGTGTTATCGCGTACAGGTGTTACATCCTCCCCGGTAGCCCCCACCCCTCTCAGCCCACCCCCCTCCCCCTCACATACAGGTGTTACATCCTCACCGGTAGCCCCCACCCTTCTCAGCCCCCAGCCCGCTCAGCCCCCACCCTCTCAACCCACCCCCTCCTTACAGCAGGTGTTACATCCGCCCTGTCGCCCCCCCACCCCTGAAGATAGTGAGGGGGTGGAGTCAGTCATAAAAAAAAGAAATCTATGCAAAACTAGATAAAAGCCAGTCATTTGAGCTTTGAAACAAATTGATATGATTCGATATTAAACCAACTAATTATAGTAGATTAATTAACTATCCAAACGTGTACAGTAATTTACAATAACACGGGAATAATAAACGGGTCAGCAACAGCGGGTCTCTCCCGTCAGATTAGACTTTACTAGATTAGACTTTACTAGCGTTTATACCCATATCGATCAGATCTATCTAGTTCTAGCTAATGATATGACTACCTGCTTATTAAAAGACACCTAAACAATAAGCGTCACTATGCAACGGGGTGAGGCCACAAAGTATAGTACAGCATTATGCATTTTGTTTACATGCCCACCGGAACCCCGAGGCATTACCAACAGATCAACGCGCAATCAACCCATACAGGACATCTCTTGCTACACATTATGTGTAGACATTATAATTGACTATTCTTGTCTTCTGATGTTCAATTACATCACCCCCTTAATAAAATAATCCCTATATGAAGTTACATGAGGCTACATTTACTGGTGTTGAACCCTGGATGATGAAAATAATCTAAGTGTCATGTTAGGGGAACATTACGGAACTCAGGAGTCCGCCCTTTGAGGCGTTGTTAACATTAATGCTTTTGTTTTTGTTACTAAGATACTTTTTAGATACACTTTTGAAGTAAGCACCACTCTACAACTGGTAGAAAGTTAAGTACTTTGTATGGAATTGGGTTTTCTTTAGAGCTGTTTTCAGTGAGACAATGCAGTTTCTGATCATTTTCAGTTTCAAGTTTCAAGGCTTTATGGCATATGCCCATTAGCTACAGTGTAGATATGTCAATGAAAAAACATAGGTCACAGGCTCCTCCAACAGTGCACATAAAACAGATAAAATACTGCAATTTGTGCGTAATTCTCTCACAAAGGAACTGTAAGATACACGTTTATGTATGGAAAACTATATAACTTGGTAAAATATTCATTCATTTGTAATGAATTGAGTTTTCTTCAAGAATCAAACTCTAAATGGAGAGTTTGTGATTTTAACACTGTTTCGATGAAACAATGCAGTTTTGATAACTTGACTTGACTAACATTACTTTTTTAAATATATGTTTTTTAGATGCTTTACTTTTGATTTCTTTCATATTATTTTAACACAACATTACTTTTTTCATATTTTTCAACATACTGTGATATATATTTTTTTTTTCTCTCCATTATATTTTTGAATATACAGTGATTTTTATCAAAATACAACATGCAACTATTACATTATACAATATTACAACTTTTTGCGATATTTTCAACACAATATACTTTTTTTTTTTGTAGGGCTTCAGGATATTTGGCATGTCATGCCTAAAACCGGTGTCATCTTTCCTGAAACTGACGTGCTGTCCGTTTTACAAACAAGTTATCTTTCTGCTTCTTCCCCCTCTGAATTTTCCTCCCCCGTCCCTCTTACTTCAGCCATCACAACAGCAATCAAGTCAGATCTGTGAAATTAAACACCTCTTCCCAAAGCGTGACTTCCCTATTGAGGGAGTGGGGCAGTGGGGCCTAACCCGATTTGGCCAAATATACTAACATGCAGAACATATGGTATGTTTGAAAAAAGACTAACCATCTATCCAGTTCAAGCTGTCTTTAAGATGTGACATTGCGCTCTGACTTTTTCCCGTAAAATCGTGACAAACTATTACTTATTAAATTTGACCTCATGCTGCTTGGTTGAAAATGATAGATGAGCATTTACCAACAGATCAACGCGCAATCAACCCATACAGGAGATCTCTTTCTACACATTATGTGTTATCACTATAATATCATGTCATTATTTAATGTTGTTTTGTTTGTGTGTGTGTGTGTACAATGAAGTCTCTTTGAGAGGAAAATTATAATTTAAAGATCTTAATACCCCCTTATTGTTTAAGTACTTCACACAACTATTAAAGAATCCCTTTATGAAGTTACATGAGGCTACATTTAATGGTGTGCTTCCCTAGATGATGTAAATAGTCTAAGTGTCATGTTAGGGGGGCATTACGGACCTCAGGAGTCCGCCCTTGGAGGCTTGGAGAGCGGATAAAGAGAGGTGTATTTACTGGTGTTGAGCCCTGGATGATGTAAATAGTCCAAGTGCCATGGAACTCAGGAGTCCGCCCTTTGAGGCGTTGTTAACATTAATGCTTTTTGCTTTTGTTTTTGTTACTAAGATACTTTTTAGCCTTATGATAGGATGAACTTAAGCTGTAGTCAATAAAGACATGTTTAATAGAGTGTTGCTGTTAGAGAACATACCTGCGCAGCACTCCACCACGTCTTGGCTTTGGCTTCATGGCCTTCACTGTCCTCTCCCTTTGAGTTTTTTCAAAGGCTGGGATACATTTTTCCAACTGATCACTGGTGACAAACATATGGTTATATAACCTTAAAGAACTAACAAAAAAGAATTAAGTATTTGCAATGCATAAACATAGAAGTTATCACTGTCATATTATGATCACTTAATGTAAGTAAGTTTAAGTAAAACTAACACAAGTCAATATTATTCACCTGGGCATTAGTGGGCTTGAGGGTCTCAGGGAGCGTGGACAAAGTGACTTGTCTCTGTATTTGAGGATTCTCAGTGCAGGCACTAACAGGAAGCTGCTGTGCATTAGTGGAGAGTCCTCTGAAGGCAGCTGTTATTTCATTCACACACTCATCTGTTACCTGCTGACTCCTCATAGTAAGTCTAGCCAAGTCAGCTGTTAAGTTGTCCATACCATCGCTTGATAACTGGTAACTTTTGATTGACAGTCCAGCCATGGCAGCTGCCAACTCGTCCATATAATTCTTAAGAACGTGGTGACAATACTACAAAAAAGTGTATATATTGGGTCAGTTAACCTTGAAGAGCTAAACAGTTCAAGTGGTAAGTAACTAAGTATTTGCAATGAATAAACATAGAAATGATCACTGTCATATTATATAATCACTTAATATGGAGATAAGTAAAACTGACACAGACAGTTTAAACTGCTTGTTAAAACGCTATTGCTTATTGTGTTTTCTCAGCACACTAACATAAATAAGGATGTATAATATAAAAAACTAGAAAACGATATAGTATTTTCAAGTCTTACTTTAGTATGGTAAAATTAAGAATAAGTCACATTAAAGTGTGTCATGATTTTCCGTAAAAAAGTCAAGTATAGTTTGTCAAAAGAATATGAAAAAAAAAATCATTTTGTAGAGTAGTATGTTGAAAATCTCAGTGTTTAACTGAACACACCTACATGTGATAACGCCTCGAACAAAGGGGTAATTAGCATACAAAGGGGGGTCACTAGCATCAGTGGGGGAAAGGTGCTACGGGAATGAACTTTGAGGAGGGGGAACTTGTAAGAATTTCCAGCTTTTGAAGACAATTATATGGTACCCGTCCTTACAGCTAAACAAATCCTATGCCAGGTATTCAACAGACCACAAGAAGCACAAGAAGTCCCAGAAAGGATTACATTCAGAGCTAATAATGGTGAAACCGAAGAAGAAGCAAAGCAGATTATAATCGTTGCGGGTGAAAGGATAGAGAATTTGCAAGTGATGTTAATGCACTTATCTGATATAAAAAATGCATTCATTTACTTCCAAGAGACCCCTAAACATCTACTTGGGCAATGTGAATTGAACGATAAACCGATAACTGTAAATGAAACGCGGAGAGAGGCAGCAGTGCAAATCGTTAAGTCTATTACCTTGTATGCACTACGACATTAACTTGGTCAAATGTAATATGTCTTTCTGAAGATGTGGCGAATGGTGTGTTTTTCAATTAAACAACCATAACAAATGAAAATGTGTTTTATTTTTGCTTTCATATATAGGAATAGTATTAACTCCTCTGACTAGACTGTGCTAAAATAAGACGTTTCACTGTTAAATAAAAAAAAATGGAAGTAGAAAATTGAGATAATGATGAGGCTCGTTATGTATCCAGTAACTATGAACAGCAGTTTGAAAATGTTATTTAACCCTTTAACTCTAATTGACAAATCTAAAATGGCCTCTAGCTTATCTATAAGTTTGTGATTTTAACACTTATTCACTGACACAAGGCAGATTATGGCTTTTTTTCTCTTGCCAAGATACTTTTAGCCACACTCTGAGGTATGCAAAACCTTAAAACTAGAAAATGAAGTACATTGTCTGATTAGATTTTTTCGTAAAGACTGTTTCTCTAAAAGGCAAGTTTGTGATTTTTAACACTTATTTACTGACACAAGGCAGATTTTGACTTTTTTTCTCTTTTCATGTGTTACCAAGATACTTTTTAGATACACTTTTATGTATGCAACACTTAACAAAGGGGTATAATATGAAGTACTTTGTAAGGGAATGGGGGTTTCTTTAATACCTCGTTTTTTATTTTCTAAAAAACACTTGTACAGTTAAATAATGTAGGTTTTCTCTGATATTCTAGTTATTTTCAGCTACCAAGATACTTTTGTTGATACACTTTTATGTAGGAACATTTGGCAACTGGTAGAATGTCAATTATTTTGTAACAAAAATGTATTTTCTTAAAGACTGTGACTCTAAAAGGGAAGTTGGTGATTTTAACACTTCTATTTTTCCCCCGTTGTCTTTCACTTACTGTTTTGATACAGTTTTATGTATGACAACTTTACAACTGGTAGACAGTTAAGTACTTTTTCTTTTATATTATTTTAACACAACATTACTTTTTTCATATTTTTCAACATACTGTGATATATATATATATATATATATATATATATATATATTTTTCTCTCCATTATATTTTTGAATATACAGCAAACTCCTGGACTACTATCGTCACCACCATTGTGGACACCCACATATTGCAGTACTACTGCTGCTGATGTTACTCCTGGGGCCAAGACGTCTCTGTTTCTGAACATAGTGAAATCGGAGTTGGTTGATATTCTGGAGAGGGTGCTGCATCGGTACAGAGAAGAAATCTGCAATGGATGTCAAGTCAGCCACCCCAGCCAGAGACAACACGATTGTCTGAATGACATTCCAGAATATTTCTTCAGAAACAATTACAACGCGTTAATGAAAAGACTTTGGCTCGCCGACTTCATTACTGTGATTGACCAGAGTCTTAATGATAAAAACATTTACACGGCTGAATGGAGGATCCAAGGCGCTTCGGAGGCTTTTATGCACAATCTCAAAAACTGCAGACGCCTCAAGGAGAGACTTGAAAAGATCCATGCCGAGCTGGATGGAGAAGAAGAAGACTAATAACCAGCGGTTGATTGAAGCCAGGGATTTTTATTTTATTTTTTTCCGATACTTTGACTTTTCTTTAAAGTAAAAAAAACGAAAGAAAAAGGGATAACTACTATGGAAAACAATCTGTATATATTTATCAGAATGCAGTCAATACCTGTTTAATAAGTGTGTTGTTGATGACGATTGAAAACAGAATGAGTAGTGATCCCCGTGTAAACAGAATGGCTGAAGTTTGTAAACTAGAAGACATTTTGGATATCGTTCATTCTGGCAGTACTATTCCGGGTCATTGGGAAACGATTGTAAACGAAACATTTAAAGTGGTACTGGAATCTTCATTTTCCGAAACATTCTGTAACATTAGTCAAGTCATAGTATAGTTTGACAAAAAGATCTTGAAAAAGTCATGTGTCGTGTGTTGAAATGGTTTTGAATAAACACATCAGTATTTAAAAAAGTAAAATTGTATCAAGTGCATCAGACAACTCAAATTACTCCATTTGAACCATATTATAAATAAGTAAAGAATGGTCATAGTATATAGCAGGGCTGTTTAATAGTTTTCTGTGTTCTGTGTTTCAGTGTTGCAGTGTTTCAGTGTTTTGGGTGTCAGTGTTGCAGTGTTTCAGTGTTTTGTGTGTCAGTATTTCAGTGTGTCAGTGTTTCAGTGTTTATGTGTTTCAGTGTTTTCAGTGTTTTGTGTTTCAGTGTTTCAGTGTGTCAGTGTCTCAGTGTTTCAGTGTGTTTGTGTTTCAGTGTTTTCAGTGTTTTGTGTTTCAGTGTTGCAGTGTTCTGTGTTGCTGTGTTTCAGTGTTTTGGGTGTCAGTGTGTCAGTGTTGCAGTGTTTCAGTGTTTCAGTGTGTCAGTGTCTCAGTGTTTCAGTGTGTTTGTGTTTCAGTGTTTTCAGTGTTTTGTGTTTCAGTGTTTCAGTGTTTTTGTGTTTCTGTGTTTTTGTGTTTTCAGTGTTTTGTGTTTCAGTGTTTTTTGTGTTTCAGTGTTTCTGTGTTTTTGTGTGTCAGTGTTTTCAGTGTGTCAGTGTTTCAGTGTTGCAGTGTTTCAGTGTTTTGTGTTTCAGTGTTTCAGTGTGTCAGTGTTGCAGTGTTTCAGTGTTCTGTGTTTCAGTGTTGCTGTGTTTCAGTGTTTTGGGTGTCAGTGTTGCAGTGTTTCAGTGTTTTGTGTGTCAGTATTTCAGTGTGTCAGTGTTTCAGTGTTTATGTGTTTCAGTGTTTTCAGTGTTTTGTGTTTCAGTGTTTCAGTGTGTCAGTGTCTCAGTGTTTCAGTGTGTTTGTGTTTCAGTGTTTTCAGTGTTTTGTGTTTCAGTGTTGCAGTGTTCTGTGTTGCTGTGTTTCAGTGTTTTGGGTGTCAGTGTGTCAGTGTTGCAGTGTTTCAGTGTTTCAGTGTGTCAGTGTTTCAGTGTTTTGTGTTTCAGTGTGTCAGTGTTGCAGTGTTTCAGTGTTCTGTGTTTCAGTGTTGCTGTGTTTCAGTGTTTTGGGTGTCAGTGTTGCAGTGTTTCAGTGTTTTGTGTGTCAGTATTTCAGTGTGTCAGTGTTTATGTGTTTCAGTGTTTTCAGTGTTTTTGTGTTTCAGTGTTTTTGTGTTTCAGTGTTTCAGTGTTTTGTGTGTCAGAGTGTCAGTGTTTACAGCCTTTCTTTGCTCCGATCAATCCCCAGGGATCCTCCCCTGGAAGGAATATAGCAGGATGAGAGAAAAACATTTAAAAAAAACGTATCTTAGAAGTGGCTATAACATTTGATGCAATTCTAAAAGATAGTCAGATTCCTAAAAAGTTACAAACGGATGCTGGAAAAGAATTATTTGTTTCTTCAGCAAGGCTTCAAAAATCTTGTTAAATAATTCTTTTCCAGCATCCGTTTGTAACTTTTTAGGAATCTGACTATCTTTTAGAATTGCATCAAATGTTATAGCCACTTCTAAGATACGTTTTTTTTAAATGTTTTTCTCTCATCCTGCTATATTCCTTCCAGGGGAGGATCCCTGGGGATTGATCGGAGCAAAGAAAGGCTGTAAACACTGACACTCTGACACACAAAACACTGAAACACTGAAACACAAAAACACTGAAACACAAAAACACTGAAAACACTGAAACACATAAACACTGACACACTGAAATACTGACACACAAAACACTGAAACACTGCAACACTGACACCCAAAACACTGAAACACAGCAACACTGAAACACAGAACACTGAAACACTGCAACACTGACACACTGAAACACAAAACACTGAAACACTGACACACTGAAACACTGAAACACTGCAACACTGACACACTGACACCCAAAACACTGAAACACAGCAACACAGAACACTGCAACACTGAAACACAAAAACACTGAAAACACTGAAACACAAACACACTGAAACACTGAGACACTGACACACTGAAACACTGAAACACAAAACACTGAAAACACTGAAACACATAAACACTGAAACACTGACACACTGAAATACTGACACACAAAACACTGAAACACTGCAACACTGACACCCAAAACACTGAAACACAGCAACACTGAAACACAGAACACTGAAACACTGCAACACTGACACACTGAAACACTGAAACACAAACACTGAAACACTGCAACACTGAAACACTGACACACTGAAAACACTGACACACAAAAACACAGAAACACTGAAACACAAAAAACACTGAAACACAAAACACTGAAAACACAAAAACACAGAAACACAAAAACACTGAAACACTGAAACACAAAACACTGAAAACACTGAAACACAAACACACTGAAACACTGAGACACTGACACACTGAAACACTGAAACACTGCAACACTGACACACTGACACCCAAAACACTGAAACACAGCAACACAGAACACTGCAACACTGAAACACAAAACACTGAAAACACTGAAACACAAACACACTGAAACACTGAGACACTGACACACTGAAACACTGAAACACAAAACACTGAAAACACTGAAACACATAAACACTGAAACACTGACACACTGAAATACTGACACACAAAACACTGAAACACTGCAACACTGACACCCAAAACACTGAAA
The DNA here is from genome assembly GCF_902827165.1 of Trematomus bernacchii. Lineage (NCBI taxonomy): Eukaryota > Metazoa > Chordata > Actinopteri > Perciformes > Nototheniidae > Trematomus > Trematomus bernacchii. The sequence continues at coordinate 1,678,761 of NW_022987709.1, forward strand.
CACTGCAACACTGAAACACAGAACACAGAAAACTATTAAACAGCCCTGCTATATACTATGACCATTCTTTACTTATTTATAATATGGTTCAAATGGAGTAATTTGAGTTGTCTGATGCACTTGATACAATTTTACTTTTTTAAATACTGATGTGTTTATTCAAAACCATTTCAACACACGACACATGACTTTTTCAAGATCTTTTTGTCAAACTATACTATGACTTGACTAATGTTACAGAATGTTTCGGAAAATGAAGATTCCAGTACCACTTTAAATGTTTAGTTTACAATCGTTTCCCAATGACCCGGAATAGTACTGCCAGAATGAACGATATCCAAAATGTCTTCTAGTTTACAAACTTCAGCCATTCTGTTTACACGGGGATCACTACTCATTCTGTTTTCAATCGTCATCAACAACACACTTATTAAACAGGTATTGACTGCATTCTGATAAATATATACAGATTGTTTTCCATAGTAGTTATCCCTTTTTCTTTCTTTTTTTTTACTTTAAAGAAAAGTCAAAGTATCGGAAAAAAATAAAATAAAAATCCCTGGCTTCAATCAACCGCTGGTTATTAGTCTTCTTCTTCTCCATCCAGCTCGGCATGGATCTTTTCAAGTCTCTCCTTGAGGCGTCTGCAGTTTTTGAGATTGTGCATAAAAGCCTCCGAAGCGCCTTGGATCCTCCATTCAGCCGTGTAAATGTTTTTATCATTAAGACTCTGGTCAATCACAGTAATGAAGTCGGCGAGCCAAAGTCTTTTCATTAACGCGTTGTAATTGTTTCTGAAGAAATATTCTGGAATGTCATTCAGACAATCGTGTTGCCTCTGGCTGGGGTGGCTGACTTGACATCCATTGCAGATTTCTTCTCTGTACCGATGCAGCACCCTCTCCAGAATATCAACCAACTCCGATTTCACTATGTTCAGAAACAGAGACGTCTTGGCCCCAGGAGTAACATCAGCAGCAGTAGTACTGCAATATGTGGGTGTCCACAATGGTGGTGACGATAGTAGTCCAGGAGTTTGCTGTATATTCAAAAATATAATGGAGAGAAAAATATATATATATATATATATATCACAGTATGTTGAAAAATATGAAAAAAGTAATGTTGTGTTAAAATAATATAAAAGAAAAAGTACTTAACTGTCTACCAGTTGTAAAGTTGTCATACATAAAACTGTATCAAAACAGTAAGTGAAAGACAACGGGGGAAAAATAGAAGTGTTAAAATCACCAACTTCCCTTTTAGAGTCACAGTCTTTAAGAAAATACATTTTTGTTACAAAATAATTGACATTCTACCAGTTGCCAAATGTTCCTACATAAAAGTGTATCAACAAAAGTATCTTGGTAGCTGAAAATAACTAGAATATCAGAGAAAACCTACATTATTTAACTGTACAAGTGTTTTTTAGAAAATAAAAAACGAGGTATTAAAGAAACCCCCATTCCCTTACAAAGTACTTCATATTATACCCCTTTGTTAAGTGTTGCATACATAAAAGTGTATCTAAAAAGTATCTTGGTAACACATGAAAAGAGAAAAAAAGTCAAAATCTGCCTTGTGTCAGTAAATAAGTGTTAAAAATCACAAACTTGCCTTTTAGAGAAACAGTCTTTACGAAAAAATCTAATCAGACAATGTACTTCATTTTCTAGTTTTAAGGTTTTGCATACCTCAGAGTGTGGCTAAAAGTATCTTGGCAAGAGAAAAAAAGCCATAATCTGCCTTGTGTCAGTGAATAAGTGTTAAAATCACAAACTTATAGATAAGCTAGAGGCTATTTTAGATTTGTCAATTAGAGTTAAAGGGTTAAATAACATTTTCAAACTGCTGTTCATAGTTACTGGATACATAACGAGCCTCATCATTATCTCGATTTTCTACTTCCATTTTTTTTTATTTAACAGTGAAACGTCTTATTTTAGCACAGTCTAGTCAGAGGAGTTAATACTATTCCTATATATGAAAGCAAAAATAAAACACATTTTCATTTGTTATGGTTGTTTAATTGAAAAACACACCATTCGCCACATCTTCAGAAAGACATATTACATTTGACCAAGTTAATGTCGTAGTGCATACAAGGTAATAGACTTAACGATTTGCACTGCTGCCTCTCTCCGCGTTTCATTTACAGTTATCGGTTTATCGTTCAATTCACATTGCCCAAGTAGATGTTTAGGGGTCTCTTGGAAGTAAATGAATGCATTTTTTATATCAGATAAGTGCATTAACATCACTTGCAAATTCTCTATCCTTTCACCCGCAACGATTATAATCTGCTTTGCTTCTTCTTCGGTTTCACCATTATTAGCTCTGAATGTAATCCTTTCTGGGACTTCTTGTGCTTCTTGTGGTCTGTTGAATACCTGGCATAGGATTTGTTTAGCTGTAAGGACGGGTACCATATAATTGTCTTCAAAAGCTGGAAATTCTTACAAGTTCCCCCTCCTCAAAGTTCATTCCCGTAGCACCTTTCCCCCACTGATGCTAGTGACCCCCCTTTGTATGCTAATTACCCCTTTGTTCGAGGCGTTATCACATGTAGGTGTGTTCAGTTAAACACTGAGATTTTCAACATACTACTCTACAAAATGATTTTTTTTTTTCATATTCTTTTGACAAACTATACTTGACTTTTTTACGGAAAATCATGACACACTTTAATGTGACTTATTCTTAATTTTACCATACTAAAGTAAGACTTGAAAATACTATATCGTTTTCTAGTTTTTTATATTATACATCCTTATTTATGTTAGTGTGCTGAGAAAACACAATAAGCAATAGCGTTTTAACAAGCAGTTTAAACTGTCTGTGTCAGTTTTACTTATCTCCATATTAAGTGATTATATAATATGACAGTGATCATTTCTATGTTTATTCATTGCAAATACTTAGTTACTTACCACTTGAACTGTTTAGCTCTTCAAGGTTAACTGACCCAATATATACACTTTTTTGTAGTATTGTCACCACGTTCTTAAGAATTATATGGACGAGTTGGCAGCTGCCATGGCTGGACTGTCAATCAAAAGTTACCAGTTATCAAGCGATGGTATGGAAAACTTAACAGCTGACTTGGCTAGACTTACTATGAGGAGTCAGCAGGTAACAGATGAGTGTGTGAATGAAATAACAGCTGCCTTCAGAGGACTCTCCACTAATGCACAGCAGCTTCCTGTTAGTGCCTGCACTGAGAATCCTCAAATACAGAGACAAGTCACTTTGTCCACGCTCCCTGAGACCCTCAAGCCCACTAATGCCCAGGTGAATAATATTGACTTGTGTTAGTTTTACTTAAACTTACTTACATTAAGTGATCATAATATGACAGTGATAACTTCTATGTTTATGCATTGCAAATACTTAATTCTTTTTTGTTAGTTCTTTAAGGTTATATAACCATATGTTTGTCACCAGTGATCAGTTGGAAAAATGTATCCCAGCCTTTGAAAAAACTCAAAGGGAGAGGACAGTGAAGGCCATGAAGCCAAAGCCAAGACGTGGTGGAGTGCTGCGCAGGTATGTTCTCTAACAGCAACACTCTATTAAACATGTCTTTATTGACTACAGCTTAAGTTCATCCTATCATAAGGCTAAAAAGTATCTTAGTAACAAAAACAAAAGCAAAAAGCATTAATGTTAACAACGCCTCAAAGGGCGGACTCCTGAGTTCCATGGCACTTGGACTATTTACATCATCCAGGGCTCAACACCAGTAAATACACCTCTCTTTATCCGCTCTCCAAGCCTCCAAGGGCGGACTCCTGAGGTCCGTAATGCCCCCCTAACATGACACTTAGACTATTTACATCATCTAGGGAAGCACACCAGTAAATGTAGCCTCATGTAACTTCATAAAGGGATTCTTTAATAGTTGTGTGAAGTACTTAAACAATAAGGGGGTATTAAGATCTTTAAATTATAATTTTCCTCTCAAAGAGACTTCGTTGTACACACACACACACAAACAAAACAACATTAAATAATTACATGATATTATAGTGATAACACATAATGTGTAGAAAGAGATCTCCTGTATGGGTTGATTGCGCGTTGATCTGTTGGTAAATGCTCATCTATCATTTTCAACCAAGCAGCATGAGGTCAAATTTAATAAGTAATAGTTTGTCACGATTTTACGGGAAAAAGTCAGAGCGCAATGTCACATCTTAAAGACAGCTTGAACTGGATAGATGGTTAGTCTTTTTTCAAACATACCATATGTTCTGCATGTTAGTATATTTGGCCAAATCGGGTTAGGCCCCACTGCCCCACTCCCTCAATAGGGAAGTCACGCTTTGGGAAGAGGTGTTTAATTTCACAGATCTGACTTGATTGCTGTTGTGATGGCTGAAGTAAGAGGGACGGGGGAGGAAAATTCAGAGGGGGAAGAAGCAGAAAGATAACTTGTTTGTAAAACGGACAGCACGTCAGTTTCAGGAAAGATGACACCGGTTTTAGGCATGACATGCCAAATATCCTGAAGCCCTACAAAAAAAAAAAGTATATTGTGTTGAAAATATCGCAAAAAGTCGTAATATTGTATAATGTAATAGTTGCATGTTGTATTTTGATAAAAATCACTGTATATTCAAAAATATAATGGAGAGAAAAAAAATATATATATCACAGTATGTTGAAAAATATGAAAAAAGTAATGTTGTGTTAAAATAATATGAAAGAAATCAAAAGTAAAGCATCTAAAAAACATATATTTAAAAAAGTAATGTTAGTCAAGTCAAGTTATCAAAACTGCATTGTTTCATCGAAACAGTGTTAAAATCACAAACTCTCCATTTAGAGTTTGATTCTTGAAGAAAACTCAATTCATTACAAATGAATGAATATTTTACCAAGTTATATAGTTTTCCATACATAAACGTGTATCTTACAGTTCCTTTGTGAGAGAATTACGCACAAATTGCAGTATTTTATCTGTTTTATGTGCACTGTTGGAGGAGCCTGTGACCTATGTTTTTTCATTGACATATCTACACTGTAGCTAATGGGCATATGCCATAAAGCCTTGAAACTTGAAACTGAAAATGATCAGAAACTGCATTGTCTCACTGAAAACAGCTCTAAAGAAAACCCAATTCCATACAAAGTACTTAACTTTCTACCAGTTGTAGAGTGGTGCTTACTTCAAAAGTGTATCTAAAAAGTATCTTAGTAACAAAAACAAAAGCATTAATGTTAACAACGCCTCAAAGGGCGGACTCCTGAGTTCCGTAATGTTCCCCTAACATGACACTTAGATTATTTTCATCATCCAGGGTTCAACACCAGTAAATGTAGCCTCATGTAACTTCATATAGGGATTATTTTATTAAGGGGGTGATGTAATTGAACATCAGAAGACAAGAATAGTCAATTATAATGTCTACACATAATGTGTAGCAAGAGATGTCCTGTATGGGTTGATTGCGCGTTGATCTGTTGGTAATGCCTCGGGGTTCCGGTGGGCATGTAAACAAAATGCATAATGCTGTACTATACTTTGTGGCCTCACCCCGTTGCATAGTGACGCTTATTGTTTAGGTGTCTTTTAATAAGCAGGTAGTCATATCATTAGCTAGAACTAGATAGATCTGATCGATATGGGTATAAACGCTAGTAAAGTCTAATCTAGTAAAGTCTAATCTGACGGGAGAGACCCGCTGTTGCTGACCCGTTTATTATTCCCGTGTTATTGTAAATTACTGTACACGTTTGAATAGTTAATTAATCTACTATAATTAGTTGGTTTAATATCGAATCATATCAATTTGTTTCAAAGCTCAAATGACTGGCTTTTATCTAGTTTTGCATAGATTTCTTTTTTTTATGACTGACTCCACCCCCTCACTATCTTCAGGGGTGGGGGGGCGACAGGGCGGATGTAACACCTGCTGTAAGGAGGGGGTGGGTTGAGAGGGTGGGGGCTGAGCGGGCTGGGGGCTGAGAAGGGTGGGGGCTACCGGTGAGGATGTAACACCTGTATGTGAGGGGGAGGGGGGTGGGCTGAGAGGGGTGGGGGCTACCGGGGAGGATGTAACACCTGTACGCGATAACACCTCAAACAAAGGGGCTCATTAGCATATCAAAGGAGGCTCATTAGCATAATTAGGGGGCGGGACTTAGAAGGTGTGACCTGTCACTTTTTTATGCATACTAATGAGATTGAAGCGGGATTGGTAACACTACTCATCTTTATTACATTTTTTTTTTTTTAGCCCTGGAGTGGCACTGTATTATCATAACGGAAAATGTGAATTTTACTGTAAAATATATTGTACTGTATCATTGTTTGAAACGGAAAAATCTTTGTCATTGTCAATCATTGTAAATCTTCAGCCCACCTCACTATCCATTAGACCACCACAGGTCTTATGATGTCCTGATGAACAGAAACACAAGCAGCCCACTGGACTCAGATCTCTAGATACCTCATCACTCCTCCGCTGCTCCGATACAATTCCGGGCTGCGGTGGTTTGTTGATATATGTCGTCTTCTTCTGTTTGCTTTAATCGAGGCTACGTAGTTATGCAGTGCCCCCATCGTCAGTAAATGGAAGTACTAAAAATAATGCTGTCAACTCAACATTGTAAATAACCAGCCAAAAACGATCGCCGGTTCATCTTGTTTTTGGCGTGAGAATAGTTTGGGCAGCGTGAGAGCGTGAGATTGAGAGTGAAAGCGTGTGTCACACGCCAGATGCGTGAGAGTTGGCAACCCTGGGGAAAGTAGAAGGTCAATGATAGAAATATAGAATATAAAAAATCAAGAAGATACTGTAAGTGATCTCTACAATAAAACAGTTTAGTGCAGGATGCAAAAATATATTAATAGGAGGGATGTGCAAAACAGAAAAACTAATTAACCTTTATTTAAACATTAAATAATACTTTAGATTAAGGTCTTCTTTTAAATAAGAAAAAAGCTTTGGGGGTATCTACAGATAAATATTAAGCCTGACAAAGTACTTAACGTCTAATATATTGCTTTCCTGCTATGTTAACTATGTTGAAGCACTTATTTTAACTGATATTATACATATGAATTATACTCTTATAAGATGTATGTAGATAGTATAAGAAATGTGCAGAATATGACAGTTTAATGGTGAAGGTATAAACACATATTAATAGATGTCTTGTAATGCACTGTTGACAGGGCTCGACAGTAACGGTTGCCAGGTTGCCATTGGCAACCATTCAGAAAAAATGTCAACCACTTCTTGGCCTTTGGTTGCCATCAGTGGCAACCAGTTTTTAACATAAAGAAATAAGGACAGCAAACAGTTAAATGTGCACCCCAAAAGAGATAAATGTTAATTATCTGTTGTGACCAGTCGGAACCTGATACTTAAAGGGGACCTATCATGCTAAATGCACTTTGTGATGTCTTTTATACATATGTAACCAGTCTGTCAGGTGTATTGTTGTAGCAAACACCGTGGTGGTGGCTTAAAGCCACCACCAGATGAGCCTGGTTAGATTTAATAAAAGAAGGAGTTCAAAACACCGGAATAAAGGTTATAACAATAATCTGATTTTACTGGTAAAAAACACTTATACAAGTTTACAGAGTACTCTGGACTTCCAGTTCTACTGCTGTGCAATACAGGTATCGGGACCAGCCAGTCAGAAACAGGAAGCATTTTGCATGAATAAACAACAGTATTCATAAACATTTTTGGGGCGGAGATGTGTTTACTCTTCCGTCCCATTTTACTCCGAAGCGAATCAGAGTCCGTGGGGAGGAGCTGTCTGAGCTGCTCACTCCCCCAGGTGTTTTTACTGGTTGGATTCACTTCTGGTCGGGTCCAATACAGCGAATCAGAGTTCTGGGAAAAAAGTATGTTTCTTCTGAACAGAGCGTGAGATTCGGAAGTACACAAGGACAGAGTCAATCTTTATCTCTGCACCTGTATTCACTCCTTTACTTTCCCAAGGAATATTTCACACAAACTATTCTTTCCCAGACAACCAAACATTGTACACAGATATATTGATGCCCAGAAAGGACCTTGAAAAGAATATGTGTGTGTGCTGGTGGGAGGAGGTGTATGTGTGTGTAGCAGGATATCTGGGTCAGTGAGTGTAAGTGAGAAGAGAATATATATAGGATTACTTAAAACAGTTCAAACAATACATGTTCACTAAAATACAGTTCAAAATAATACATGTTTACTTCAATACAGTTTAGAACCATATCTGTTAACTTTAGTATGCAGTGGTGTAGTGGGGATTTTTTTACTGGGGGGACGCTATTTTAATTAGCTCATCCCAAACAATGCCACACAAGTGCGCAAGTGCGCAGTGCACTCACAAAACGGGCTGACAGGTCCACAGAAACTACCGGTATGCTTAGTCCTACTTTAGTTACTGTACTGCAAAAAGCAGACGGCGCTGCGCTCAACACACACACAGACTCAAAACCATGGACACACTGGCACATAAACAATTTATAGGCCTAAATTGCATAAGCTACAGTATTGCAACTAAGCAGACAGCGCTGCTTTTTTTTCTCTCTCTCTCTATTTAAAACTCATAACAAACAAACAAAATTCCCAAAGTTGTCCTGAAATTAACTTATTAAATAAACTACTTGTTATGCAAACAACATTGAATCTGGACTTGAAATTATTCTGATTAGGCCTAGCCTACATTGCAAATAAGCAGACAGCGCTGCTTCACAAACACACACACACACACACACACACACCGATTGAAGACTGATCAATCCGAAATGGATGAACAAACTTTGCAGCCCAGTTTCCCAGCTTTGCAGTCTATCCACGGGTATGCCTCTTGTTTCCTCCGCCACATCTCCTCCGTCCATACCTCTGGGAAAGGTGAGCTTGAGCTAGCCAGGGGAACGTTGCTAGCGCAGCTAACGTTAACGTTAGTGCTAGCATTATCCACGTCTTTAGGCGGCTCCTCTGATGATGTAGTACTAGTAGCAGCTTCACTTGTAGCTTCGGTGCTGCTAGCCTCTTTCTTCTTGTGAATTATATTCTTTTTAGAAAAGAAGTGAAGTAAAAAATGTTTGCCTGCCATTATAGAGCTTTTTCGTTAGCGTTCTTGAGGGAAAGAGCTGCCGCAAAAGTGGGTGTGTCACTGACACACCCCCAGTAGCTCGCCGCGGGGTCACGAGCGTGATGACGAATCATAATTGTTTAAGGAAATCGTTTTTATTTTTTATTATAATTACTGTGAAATTATTATGTTGTTGTCATTATTACAACAAATACACACTTGCAACTGATAACACTGGCAATGATTTTATATTTATTAGACTATTAAAAAAAAGATCATGCTCCAAATAAGTGGGGCTACGGCGTACCCCCGCGTCCAACGCCCACTACACCACTGGGTGTATGAAAATTGGACCAGTATTCCAGGTTCTTAAAGGATGGGTAATAAATGAAGTCGAACACCAGAGTGAATGAAGTGAATACTGAGATTTTATAAAGAAAAATATATATATATTGGCACAGGAATAAACAACATTCTTCTAAATAATTCCAATTGTTTTTAAAGCGCTTGACACTTGGGTGCACCCCAAAGAAAATAAAAAGAAACCCCAAAAGAAAATAGTTCTTTGTTCAGTCCCTGTAAGGTCCTCTCAAAATCCTACCACTGGTAGCGGAAAGATGAGGTGTTCAGGTTATCATTGGTAGCTCGCCATCCCCCTCGTCAAGGAGAAAATCCAGAGTCCACAATCCAGGAAATCCGGAATCTTCTTATCCAAGGGTATCATAAAAACCCAGCCTGTGTAATATAACACGGCTTAAATGTATACACATGTGCATGAAATATCATAACTGTGCAGTGCTAAATTATCAATGCAAATATACAACACATTTAGATACCATAATATGGAAAACTGTTGCATTGTAAATAAAAGATTCATTCTAAATGCACTACTAAAAACACACTGACTTCAATAACCATGAAATCATGAAATGTAGATCAAGATAAGCATTTACAGTTTAAACATTAATGCTCAAAACATTGCTTTCGAAAAAACAGCTCCAACCTCCAACGACAGCCCCAGAGATTGGTCCACCGCCGTCCCGGTAAAACTCTTAATTTGCGCTGTTTTGTGCATATAATGATCACAAGTGTCTCCGTTCTTCCAGCGTGACGCTGCTCCCTCACACACACGTCTTCAACGTGCCCTCACTAACCTGAGTGAGGAGGCGGGACTTGGTGGATTTTAGTCCAACTGCAATCATGATTGCGTTATGAACCAATGAGCTTTGTTCTTAAAAGTTGACCATTAAACTAAAATATACTATAAAATAACTAAATAAATAATAAATTGTTATTAACAAACAAAATACAAGAACCTTGTAACCTTGGTTTATCCAGTGGGTTACACATACATGTGTCTCCGGTGCGTCGGGGAACTCACGCAGCGTCAGAAAATAAAACCCTCTCTCTTTTCCTCCGTACCCAAATCTTTTAAAAACGGGTGTACAACGAGCGGATACAGATTCCATCCGAACTGACGTCAAATCGGCAGCGGACTAGTTGCTATCAGAAACAATGCCTGACGTGTTTTGGACGTAATCTCGTCTTTGTTTACATTAGCAAGCCTCGCTAACACTCAGAGCTAACCTGTACTGTGTAGAGCACATGTGTTTAAAAAGCAGGAAATAAAAAAAGAACTCACCTTGTGATAAACCTGCAAGAGAAAAAGCATTTGAGCTCCATACTATTTCAGAAATAATCCTTGACGTGGTTTAAACAGGATGGCGTTTTATCACAGCAGAATTTAACTTTATCTCCGGTAGAATTCTGATCAGGCATTAGCTCCGCCTCCTCTTCTTTTCTTTTTTTCAAGCTAAGGACCCAAGATCCGCGTTTCTCTAACAGGGCTTCAAAAGAGGGGTTTGAGCAGTATGAGGGATGGCTACAATGGGTGAACTGTTTGGCATTTTTAAAAAAAACCTTCACAGACATGTTTTGTATAGGTATGGCCCTACAATATATGTTTTAAATATAGCATGATAGGTCCACTTTAAGTTGCACGTGCATTGGTGTGATTACGGAGCCAGGAAGCGATGCACGTTTACTCGCGTGCGCGGTGCGCCGTGTGTTTGTTTTATAGCAAATGGCGAAGCTAATTAAGTTGTTTGACTGTGGGGTAAAAAGTTCGGCCAACCCGTCAACATCTCAAACGAATGTTCAAAGTGATTCAACTGATAAAGCGCAAGATGAACCCGAACAAAAGCAAAGAGGACATTTGTAAAGTCTTGGGAGGCGAAATATGTACATTCTGCTCCGTTGTCCATTCACTTCCGGTAAAAGTTCCTTCAAAATAAGAGTCCCGATCTTATTACTACTAAAATAAAAGTGCAAAACGAAACTTTACCATCGAAAGATATTGGCATAAAAATATACAGGGTTCGTGTGGGTGCTGGAAATCCTTGAAAATGCTTGAAATTGTACGAGGTGTTTTCAAGGTTTGAAAAGTGCTTGAATTTGGGATAAAGTGCTTGACATTGTAAATGCTTTACTTTGCTTTTTAGATTAAAAGAAAATAAAGAAGTCGGAGCGCGCTTAATTGCTTCGCTTTTACATAAAACAGCTCTGCTCCAGCCTTCCCGCGCAATGTGCGTGACCGGCAAGTGTTTTTGTTACGTGTGTGACCTGGGCATTCTGATGAGAGTGATAGATGACAGTATGCCAGGAGGTTGCCGTTTCAACGAGCGTTGGCTAGCAGAAGACAAATACAAGCCATGGCTAAGACGAGGGTCAAGCTCAAGAGTAGCCTCCTGCAAAGTGTGCAAACGTAACGATGCGAGAGTCTGCGCTGACGAGCCACACACCACACGAAAGGTACGCCGTAGTAGAGCATTTTAGATTAGGCTAACGTTGCATGTAAAATACATGACACTTTTCTCTGTGCGCGGCAAAACAAGCTCGCCAAAATGGCTTCACTAGTCTGGCAGTATTTTAAGTGTCCGAAAATGACAATAAAATAGCGGTATACAACGTGTGTGAAGCAGAAATCCTGCAGCTCCACCCGCTGTGACAGACCGGTAAGCGGAGCAGAACACACATTAAGAGTTAGACCTAACACACTTAGCTATTTTATCTACCTCTGGAACTAGCTAAACTAGTTATACATATATTTATTCTTCACTGTCGGGTCACTCATTACTGGATCAGTGAGCTGCAGGAGACGGATACTGACAGGCTGTCAGGAGAGAGAGAGAGAGAGGGGGAGAGAGGAAAAGAGAGCGCTTCCGCTCATTTCTCCCGTGTTATTATCCCAAGTTAAATTGAATAATATTGAATTGAATAATGTACTTCATTTGAATGTAATAATTATGTTGGTTGTTGTTTGTGGAAGCGCCAGTGAATGAGCCCGATTAACTGAGCCCCATTAACTGAGCCCCATTAACTGAGTTTTAAACATCACTTTAAATGGAAGATCCCCATAGGCCCCGCCCACTCGATCGGTATCGGCCGATACTGATTCCGGCGATCGGCCCCAAAATTGGCGATCGGAGCCTCCCTAATAATTATATATGATACGTTTTATAATGATTGATCATTAAAGTGTTCTCAAAGCTGGTAAAGGTGCAGCTAGTTTGAATGACTTTGTATACTGCAGGGTAGCTTGTGAATTTACTCCAGGTGGAACTAAAGTCTGATTTAACACTTGATTATATTTCACATCATTCATCCACATCTGTAAAGTAACTAAAGGTATTAAATACATGTAGTGGAGTCAAAGTACACCATTTACCTCTGACTTGTGTTTACTGCCAACCTAAAAGTACCTCAAAAATAGTAATCAATAATGTATTGAAAAGTTATTTGGCTGATTGTTTTATATTGGCTCAGCCAGGTTATATGGGAGGCCCAGTCTACGTACAGATGGGTCACTCATTTTGAAATATTAAACTTAGTTTTCAAGTTTTAATCCAACCAAATCGCATCAATTTCAGTTCGTACTGTAACTGTCATCACCGCCCTTAAAAAGTAGCAAGCAACTGAAGCAAGTGCAATTATGGAGGGTGGAGATTTGGATTATTTCATAATAAATAATTTTACTAAACTTCCGCTACTACAGCAGCAACTCAAAATGAAATCTGATGACAGGCCAATGCCCAAACTGGAGCTGTGTACAGAGAGGAAAAAATGAGCGAATCGGACGTAAAACTTTAAATAATAAACAGCGGATTTCTAACATTTTACATTTCATGTGGCCGGACTGGGTCAGTTTCCAGGGCTGAATTTTAGTCCCAGTCCGCCCCTGTAGGCTACTGTATATAAGTATTCACACCCTTTGCTATGACACTGAAAATTGAGCTCAGGCGCATCCCGTTTCCACTGATCATCCTTGAGATGTTTCTATAACTTGACTGGAGTCCACCTGTGGTAAATTCAATTGATTGGACATGACTTGGAAAGGAACACACCTGTCTATATGAGGTCCCACCGTTGACAGTGCATATCAGACCACAAACCAAGTCATGAGGTCAAAGGAATTGTCTGTAAACCTCAGAGACAGGATTGTATCAAGGCACAGATCTGGGGAAGGGTACAGAAAAATGTCGGCAGCATTGAACGTCCCAACGAGCACAGTGGTCTCCATCATTTGCAAATGGAAGATGTTTGAAACCACCAGGGCTCCTCCTAGAGCTTGCTGCCCAAACCAAACTGAACAGACAGGAGAAGGAACCTGATGGTCACTCTGACAGAGCTCCAGTGTTCCTCTGTGGAGATGGGAGAACCTTCTAGAACAGGGGTGCCCAACCAGTCGATCGCGAGATGTGTCTAAAAATAGAACAACAATATTCAACAGGAGAGACAGTCCGCACACACACAAGACCGCAATTATGGCAGAAGCAAAAAAGCCCAAAATATATAATTTTCACTCCGAGTGGGAGGATGATTATTTTTGTATCTATTCCAATTCAAAGTCCATCTGTCTCATCTGCAATGCGAGCGTGGCTTTATCGAAGAAGGGTAATTTAGGAGCGGCATTTCAAAACAGTGCACAAACGCTACAAGACGGAATTCCCTCCTAATTCTGCCCTACGCTCCCAAAAGGTGAGGGACCTGAAAGGACAGCTAAATGCAGAGCAGTCCATTTTCACCAGGCCCAACAACAAGAGCAAGGCTGCTACCATAGCATCTTATCGTGTCAGTCACGTTCTTGCGAAACACATGAAGTCTTTCAAAGATGGCGAAGTTGTGAAAGAAGCATTCCTGGAGGCTGCCGACGCGCTTTTTGGGGACAGTAAAAATAACAGTAGCATTTCAACAGGTTTTTGATATAATAAAAACTCAAGTTAGATACAGTTTTAGTTTGTTTGAACTTTTTCATTATAATTATTGTACAAAATGGTATAAGAATGCAAACATTAAAGGTGGGGTAGGTAAGTTTGAGAAACCGGCTTGAGATACACTTTTTGTTATATTCCATGGAATGCTCTTTACATCCCGATAGCAATGAATATCTTAAGTGCTTTGACAAAAAATCCATAAAAAAATGTAATCTGTGGAAGCCGTAGTACTGTAAAAAGCACGACCAATCATTTTAGCCGGCCCGGCTAAAATAACTGGATGGCCTACCTGCCTGTCAGCCTTCCATCTGTGCACAAACGTATCTCGTGCCCTCATTGGTCATGTGCGCGTTCGTGTGTGTTGGAGGAGGGGCTCTATAAGGAAGTGGCAGATTTTCTCCGTTTGTGTATTTTCAAATTCTAGCGATCTCGAGCCGGTTTCTTACTTACCTACCCCACCTTTAAGACCTGTTCTGTTTAAATTGATTATAGTCTATTATCAATTCAGGTTAAGAAACTAGTGTTGCTTGCATCCTATTTTAAAGGCATTTCTTTTTATACTCTACTAAAATGCAACAAAAAAAGGGTTTGATTCTATTAATTTTGTCTTTTTTATTGCACTTTGGCAGCAGATTCCTGTGTAGCTTCAGATCTGAGTTGAGTTTAATTTTTTTTAATATATATTTTTTTAATATTTCTTTAGTTATATTTTTCATTAGTTTTACCAAAATAACTTTATTTAATTGTATTTAAAATAACATTTCCAAAGAAATAAATCCTTCGAATCTGCCTATTCAGTTTCTGTTTGAATGTGAAGGGTTAAATGAAAGAAGCTCGTCTCAATGAGAGAGTAATGTCAAACTAGAGAATGCAATTCCTGAAGAAATTGCTAGTGGGAATTCTTTATGCTGAAAAGCTGACGCTAAACTGCTATGCTGAAATGTAATGTGTAAGAAGAAAGTGAAGAATTTAGATTGAAATGATACATGAACACTGGGGGCTTGAATGTGTGATGAGTGAAGAAAAGAAAGTAAAAAGGCTTGGAAAAGCAGCAGAATATTTGAACTGCAAACTTTTGAACTAACTTGATGGCGAATGATCTGTCGCCATGGCAACGGCATTTGATGACACCCCATAATACGCTTAGATGCGTTGATGGCTGCATCGTTACCAAACCTGTGAAGTTTTTGGCCGTTTTGAAATGTTTTAACTGAAGTCATGAGAAAACCGTGTTTCATGGCGAGCATTGTGTTGCCATGGCAACGGCATTTGAAGAAACCCCATAATTGATGTAGAGCTGTTGAGGGCTGGACCGGTGATATACAAGCGAAGTTTGGGGGACGATCGGACCGTTTCCATTGGACTTACAGCGACATCGTGCTTCATGGCGAGTGGTCTGTCGCCATGGCAACGGCATTTGATGACACCCCATAATACGCTTAGATGCGTTGATGGCTGTGAAGTTTTGGGCCGTTTGAAGCATTTTCACTGAAGTTATGAGAAAACCGTGTTTCATGGCGAGCATTGTGTTGCCATGGCAAGGGCATTTGAATAAATCTCGTAGATGTCTTCACGGCACACATGTGAATTTTGAGCACTTTTTGAACATTTTCATAGGAGTTAAAAAGGGACATCGTGTTTTATGGCGAGGGATGCGTTTCCATGGAAACGGCATATGGTGAGATTTCAAATTTGGCGTAGAGCTGTTGAGGCATGGACCGGTGATATACAAGTGAAGATTGGGGGGCGATTGGACCGTGTCCATTGGACTTACAGCGACATCGTGTTTCATGGCGAGTGGTCTGTCGCCATGGCAACGGCATTTGATGACACACCATAATACGCTTAGATGCGTTGATGGCTGCATCGTTACCAAACCTGTGAAGTTTTGGGCCGTTTGGAACATTGAGAGAGAGAGAGAGAGATATTGAGGAAGAGAGAGAGATATTGAGGAAGAGGAAGATATTGAGGAAGAGGAAGATATTGAGGAAGAGGAAGAAGGAGAGAGGAAGATATTGAGGAAGATGGAGAGAGGAAGATATTGAGGAAGAGGAAGATATTGAGGAAGATATTGAGGAAGAGGAAGATCGAGGAAGATATTGAGGAAGAGGAAGAGAGAGAGACAATGAAATGAACAGTTAGAACTGACTCTTGATCGCCCTCTCTCTCTTCTCTTGGCATATGATGACACCCCATAATTGACGTAGAGCTGTTGAGGGCACGACCATTAACCATTATCTGAAGTCTACTGCTCTGAGCATGTCAGTTGGAGTGATGACATCATCGTGTTCCATTACACAGGTGTTTCAAGTTGAGCTAACGAGCTGTGCAGAGATCAAAGGTTTGCATTGTTCTGAATGAGAGATAAACCTCTTACATGTGAACGTTTTGTGGAAGAACCACAACAGATATCTGTGAAATTTCAAAACATGAAGCATGTCAAGGAAGTTGAGTATCTGAAGTGTACATTTTGTGTACTTTCGGGTTAATAATGTGGCCTTTTTGGCAGTTTAACTAAAGGTGTGCGGCTGCTGCTGTGAGGAAATATCAGCCTGAAATTACAATGGGTTTTAATGGAGACATGTTGAACATTTTTGTCACTTCATGCCCTGAAGAGGCATTTTGTTTAATTATTTTTGCTTAATTATTTGTAATTTTTCAAGCTACGAGATGTTTTCCTACGTTTGTCATGAAAAATTATGTCTTAGGAATGTAGGGTTTGGGAATTATGGCAAAAAAATATGAAGGTACATTTCAAGATTTCCTACCCTCTAGCTGTGACATCACGCACTCTAGTTAATGTTAAAGTCTGAAGAAAGCCTCTTTACCAAGGTCTGAACAATGTTTAATATCTCTAAAAGTAAGAATCAGATTTAAAAGTTATGTTACACGAATAAAGTCAGAAAGATGTGTAACATTTTAAAGTTGGAATGAGGTTTCTGAGTGAAAGTATGAATGAACAGTTAGCAGTTGAAGTCGCATGAAGATTGTTCAAGTCTGAAGGTTTTCTCCATTGACTTCAATGGTTAAAAATGTGATGAATTATGGGATGTATCTCTGGAATTATGAAAGTTATGAATGAGAAAAGTAATAGCCTGCGATTCCCGACCAAGCTGAACGTTTTGATGTTTGAACAGAGTTTCTGCGATGTTGAATGTGGGAGGAGAAGAGGGCCAAAATAAGTCGGCGGAATAATAATAATAAACTTTTTGTCCGTAGCATAACATATAGTTGGAATGCTGTATCAGCATTCCCACTAAATTATGGAACCCAGTCACTGGTGTGGTTGATCATCATGACTATCAATTAACAAACCTATATAAAGCAATGGAGGTCACCTTTGTCTACAGTGGGTAAAATGGAATATGTGGTCCTTACACTGCGAGACGAACAAGGAGACATCACAATAAGAGTCTCACAAGCAATTTCCGAAAGACTACGAAATGGTGAGTAAACAACTAAATTGCATTCCTATATAACAATCTGGATATGACTTTAAATTATGTAAATTATTTTTCAGATAACATTTTAGCAGCTGCAATTATGCAGCAAGCAAGGGCTGCAACAAATACACAAGGTAATCTATCATTTAAATCAAAAACGGTATTGTCTTTTAATGCAAATCAAACATGACACATTCATGTTTATTGTAAACAAATATTTAATTTTCTCTCAATCACAGCATGCAGCAGCGTCTGCCCCTTTAGATCTGTCTTCAGATGCTCAGCCTGCTCCTGTTGAAAGGCCTCAGACAACCCAACAACAGCAGACCTCTCCTGCTACATCCCAAGCTGTCACTCATCACCTTGCATCCCCCTCCAGCCGGTCAGAACACCTTGAGTCAACACAAGGTACAGTAACTAAAATTAGGATCTAAACAGCAAATGCTATTTGTTTGAGTTAGTAACACTTGTGTCTTAACAGATTTCACACACAACACAATATTGCTGCTTTTGGACCTTACAAAGACACATCAACACATGTACTATAGACATAAACCCGGATTCTACACATTTATACAACGGCAGTTCACCAAGGAGGGATACAGTTTCTCCTCCGACAAAATCCGAAAAAACGTAACAATCTGATAACCACGTACAAAAGGGCCAAGGACCGCAGTGCCTCAACAGGAGAGGGGAAAATAACATGGGAATATTATGGGGTAAGAAGTTTGTTCTTGCACTACTAGTGCAAGAACAAGCAACATTTCCTTTTTAACAATTCTTGCAAATTCCACAGATAATGGACAAACCTGTTTGGGAAGTGCGGTTGTTGGGAGCGCACCACCCCAGGCACTGTTGTTTCCACCCCCTCTATTTTCCACTGTCTCACAAGCATCCACCACACTGCCCTGTTGCCTCTGAGGGCCAGCCTGGGTCCCTCCATGACCCTGCCCACAACACTGCCCTGTGCCTCTGAGGGCCAGCCTGGTCCCTCCATGACCCTGCCCACAACACTGCCCTGTGCCTCTGAGGGCCAGCCTGGTCCCTCCATGACCCTGCCCACCACCACTGACCCAACAACCACTCAGCCAAGATCAATCCGGTCTCAACGAGTCTCCCATCCATCCTTCTATGACCTGTATGAGGCCCATTCAGAGAGGAGAACCAGTGCACTGGAGACACTGGTGCGGCCAGAACAGGAGCGCCGGAGAAGGCTGAAAGAGAGGAATCGGAGGAGGTTCGAAGCAAAAATGTTGCCTGCGATGGGAGAAGTTGTTTCCCAATTGAAGTGCATTGGGAGCCAACAAGAGCATATCATTAAACTATTACAGGACAAGCCCAATAGGTCATTATAATTTCAAAACTCATTTTCTGGGTATTCCCAGAATCAATTAATTTGTTTAGAAATAACACCTTCTCAGTTTGTTTATAGATGTAATATTGTTTACATTACTTTTTATTTATTTTTTCCTTCTTATTTATTTTCATCGTTATGCGGTTGAATTATTATTTCAGCCCTGGCAATTGCCTTGTAATATTTGTATTGGTGTATATGTTGTGTATGTGTGAACATGTGAATGTAAAAAAAGTCACTTGAAAATAAGTGTTCACAATGTTTATATGCATATATTATTATTTATTTGCCAAGTACATATGTATATATTTATATATAGTAATTTCATTTTCAAAGAAGATAATCAACTGCTATTGACATGTGCAGAAAATGACCATATCTAGTTTTCATATATATATATGCATATATATGCATATTTTTTTCTTTCTTGCCCGAACATTTATTTATTTTTTCCCCCAGTTTTCTTTATTTCTTTGTACTCCTTCATTTCTATACGTTTTTGATGCAATAATTTTGGTTGACATGACATAAAAGGAAAGGAAATAAAAAACAAATTTCTTCCACAAAGAATATTGTTACGTGCTCCCTTTTCTGTTGTCTTCTCTGTCTCTCTGCTGCGCAGGTACACCTGGTCCGCCCCTGGCTCCGCCTCCCCCAGGTGTCCTAATTCCATTCAGCTGGGGACTTAAAAGGAGAAGCTGGAGGAGAAGAGATCTCGTTCCTGATCCTTATGCCGGAAGACTCCGTCCGAGGACAATCTCTCTCTGCTGTTTGGATCTGTAGATCCTTTGTGTTAATGTGACAATATGTGTACTCTGGAGGATCTGGGAGTATAGGTTTTCGCGGCTTTATTTTACCCGTAGGGTTTTGTTAGATCTCTGGGTAGGGGAGGGAAGCTCTGGGTCCTACGGCCAGAGGACTGGTTGGCCCAGGCCCCCTTCTGCTTTTGTTTGTTTTTTGCCGTCCTCCAGACGTGGTTCGTTTGCCGGTGGGCACATGTGAGTACGGCTGTGCGCTTTAATAAATGCTCGCCGACAAGTGCTGCGTGTTTTGTGTGGTTTATTTTATGTTGCGGGTCTTCCCACGAGCCACTACCACTTGGTAGAGGACGGGTCGTAACAAATATGACAGTGGTTATTTGTGTGTGTGGGGGGGATGAGCTCTTTACAAAAGGTCACAAATCTGATTTCTGTGCAACACTGCATCTTGGTTCTGGGGATGCGGTGGCCCGTTATCTGCTGCTTCAACCTGCTCATCAACTTCAATTGGTTCCCCTTCCTCCAAGTACATGTTGTGTAGTATGCAACAGGCAGTGACTGCTGTGCTAATGTTTGTGATGTTTTTCATATACAAACATTTGAGCCTTCTGAACTTTGTTTACAGTAGGACAAAGGTATGCTCAATGACCACGCGTGCAACATTTAATTTCTGATTGAAACAATGATGCCAAGCAGTTAAATGGCCATTGTCCCTGTATGGCCTCATAAGCTGAGGCAATAGTGGGTAGGCAGAGTCCCCAATGATGTGCATTCCCTCAGGCACCAGGGACTGGGGATCTTCATCAAGCAGCCTTCCAACAGCAGACAACCGGAATGCCCGTGCATCATGCCAGCTACCAGGGTGGCCCACATTGACGTGACAGAATCGCCGCTCACTGTCACAGAACCCAGTCAGAATAAAACTGTTTTCTGTTGAGGTATGCTACTGGGTTCTCACAGTGTGGTTTCACAATGGGAATGTGGCATCCATCTACCGCACAGACAGTGTTGGGAAATCCTGCTGCATGAAATCCTAACTCTGAATTATGCAGGGCTTGCCCTGTGGGCCAGGAAATGTGGTGAGACAAATATGCAGTGACAAGAGTACAGAATTCATGGAGATGCAGGCAGACAGTGGATTTGGTCATATTAAAACGATCAGCAACTCCCCTATAGGACTCTTGGTTGGATAGAGTCCACAGACAGGCAAGGACACTGTTTTGGAGCGCCACTTTACTGTGCTGTCTGTTCAAGTAGAACGGGCCAATAGTCGTCATCACATCCTGTTTGGTAGAAAGGAAATAAATGGCTTTTAATATCACCAGTCCAGATAATACATATTTTATGTTATTTATATATATATATATATATATACACACACATACTTCCACATGTCCCCTGGACAATCGGAATGACTTTTAAAGTCTGAAGGACTGTACTGTGGGACCACTTCTTCCACAAATTGTTGGACCTTGGGAACGGATCTAAGGAAGGCAGACACAGGAGCAAATGATGAGCATAAATCATTAGACCTATTCAACATTCTTTAGTGTTTTGCAGTTGTTGCCATAACTGCTGCTGCTGTAGGCCTATATTATCTTCACTTGATTTCAGTTTTATTCTTGTTTATTTATTGTATCTTTGTAGCCTACTACTATCTTGCTTTCTATATCTTTAGTAAAGTAGCTTTTATCTTATCCCATTAGGAAAAAATACTAATAGTGTCATAATTTTGCACAATTTGTGATCTGTAGAGTAAAGTAATCAGTCCGGATAATCGATCATACCTTTTAATTTATACTGAAGCAGCCAGTAGTAGGCCTAGATACATGTAGTAGCCTACAATGTATTTTGTCTTTTTACTTGTGTATTGTATTGTGTATCTGCTTTTGTTACCTGCCTAGGTAGCCTACTACGGATGTAAATTAGCACGTTTGCTCAAAGCATTTATACTTCTTCGTATTTTATACTGATGTTCATTAACATGCTCTGTCCCTATCAAATAAAAAAATTAAAAGATATGTAATTACCTCCGCAGACGGTGTTCATCATGCCCTTCTCCATACAATAAATGTGGGATTTCTATTGCATCCACTTCATCTGCAACGAAGAACGCCAACGCAAATTCCACCATTGCAAACCAAGTCCAGCCAGTCAAGCCGACTCCGAGCTGTCCGACATAAGGCGGGCTTTTTGAGACCTCCCCAGCTGCGATCGGCTATTCTCGTCTACTTTCGAGGCGCAGTAAAAAAATACACATAACCTTCCTCAGGCAGTGTGTTTGTACTGGGGACAGGAGCCCCCCCCCCCCCTTGATGAGAAACTGTTAGAAATGATCGGGGAATCCCTCCAGAGTGGAGTCATGACGACTGGATCTGAATTATTTTGTTGTATTTGGTGGTTTGTGTTCCAGCTGTCGATCAGCAACTATATATCCATAATCCACCAGTTAAAGGAAATACAACTAATGTGTTTGTGTTATATTAGCTGTACAATTTACCACATATGGTGTTCTTAGTTTCCATACCTCCTGTGTTTTACGAGCGACTTATCAAGTTTTGGCAAACGGCATAAAAACGATTAAACGTGATAGTATATAAAACCATGCTCGTATCTACAACCTATAGAAATGCAAAACGGCGTCAGTTTAGACGTTCATTCTGTCCTCCTGCTTACCGCATAATTTATGAGAAAACATTTCATAACAGTAACACAACATATTCGAGGTGGTTTTAAATAACATATCCGTATTTATTTATTTCTCCAAGTTATGTTTTTGTGTGCACTGAGGAGTCTCAAACAGGCGTTTGTTTAATCATTTTAAGATTGGCTTTAATCAATGTTTGAAAATGAATTCTTCATATTTGATAAATGAGAGGTAACATTTTATTTATGGTATTATTTTCACATATGTCTCTCCATTCTTCCTTCTTGCCAACGGGCCGTCGCAGTTTCTCGTCTCTCCCGTTGTTGTGCTTAGTGCGTACGCATGGGTTAGAGTTTGCGTGGAGGACCGCACATTTTCCCGTCAAGTTAGTATTTTATAAATCGCAAACATTGCGTAGAAACTGGCGTACGCCATTTTTTGAGCGTATATCCCTTTATAAATGAGGCCCCAGATGTCCCGCTTTGTGTGGTATTGCACAGGCATTTTCACGACTTTTGGTGCGTCCCGCCAAATTGAGACGATGTCCCGCATATTTCCCCCCGCTGACAGTTCACCGAGCGTCCATAGTGTCTCTCCCTCCCCCCGTTGGACAGTTCACGCGTCGACATTGCATTTACATGTCCCACGGGGCCACATTGTTCCCACACAAACATACTCTAGAGCAGAAGTGGCTTGACACAGTAAAATTACTTCAATGTATTGTTAGTAGTAATATCCTTCAGCAAAGTAACACACTTTGTCACTCTGGTTGCCCTCTTATGATGCTGCTGTCTTTTAATATATAACTATTTTTCAGCCGCTAATTCGTTCCTCGCAGATTCTTCAGTCTCATCAGCCTCATCCTTCCATCAGTCCCAACGCTCAAAGTGTGTCTTGGCCGTTTTCATTGTGATCGCTAAATTCCCCTTGTTTATAATAATCACAGTTCCTTCAACAGGATACTGTAGTGATTCAAAGTGTGATTTTAGCATAGCCTACGAGTGCTTTTGTTTTGAAATCACTTCCGTGAGTTTCGTCTGCGCTCTTATTTTGTAAGGTAACTTCCGGTAGCAGAATATGAAAAAACTGGGTTTTTTTTTGTTTCTGTTTAAGTGATTTTATTTTTTGTTTTGAGAAGTAGAAAATGAAAATCATCCCGTTTTTTTAAGTTTAGTAAATCCCTTTTTGACCGTGATAAAGAAAAACGCCTTGTATTTAAATTTTGGTTTTTCAATTTGAAAACGAAAATCAAATATCCAGTCGTTTTTTGTTTTTGAATTTCCATTTGTGAAAAGAAAATCCAATGACCAAAACATACACTGACCACACACCCTCCCGGTCCTCCCGATGGCCAGTCCGGGCCCTGCCGGTGAGCGTTGGAAGTGTGGTCTGCCACAAGCCGGGCGGCAGGAGCGGGGCTGTCAGCATCAGCTTGTAGATGGTATTTTAAACTCGATGCGCTCTGAAACGGGGCGGCCGAGGACAAAAAATACACATGCGTTAATCGCGTTAAAATAATTAGTGGCGTTAATCTTTTTTTGCGTTATTAACGCGGTTAACTTGACAGCCCTAATATACACACATACATACATATTCGGGGTCTTATTCCGGAATATCCGGGAAGGTCATCCTCCCTGCATAGGCAAAGAAAGGCCCCCAGACACTCCGGAACCTCCTGGAGGAGCCTCTCAATGTGTAACGGATTTTTTCAAGCTGCAAATTATTAAAAATGTCCCTTATCCACATAGTGTGGGAAGGTGGTGTTGGTGATTTCCATCTTGTTAGAATAAGCCGTCTTGCTAGTAATGTTGCAAAGGCTATAAGGTCTGCTTTGAGCCTAGGCAAAGGCAGGTTTGGGATGCCAAATACTGCAGTAATGGCATTAGGCTCTATAAGCGTCCCAGTTACCTCTGACAAAGTACTGAAAATGAAGTCCAGTAGTTGTGCAGAGGCGTACATGACCAAAACATATGCAAATGGTTTGCAGGTGTTTGGTGACATTTTCACAAGAAGGATCTATATTGTCAAACACTTTGAACAGCCTGACTTTAGTCCAATGGGTGCGGTGAACAAACTTTACACTGAATCAAACCACGGTCTTGCGCAGACGGATGAAGTATGCACACGCTTAAGAATATTGCCCCAAAGATCCTCTGAGATCTCCTGCCCCAAATCCTCCTCCCTAATAGAGATGGGCGAGTCCTGATTCATCCGGATCATTAACCCGGATCCTAGAAATGAGCTGGTCGTGACGAGTCTCCCCTCTCCATTAACCCGAGTCCTTTGAGTCCCACACTTGGTGTGACGTACAAATTAAAATTATAAATTGTGTCACTCGCTACTCTCTTTATAACATGTAAAATCACATTACAACGTACCCCAGTCCATCTGCCTACCCTTTAGCAAGTAGGATAGCTGCCAGAAGTGATCGTTTGGCTCAGGGGAGGGGACGCGGATCAGTGAAACTTCCTGCAGACTCGTGGGGACTCAGAGGAGCCGACGGCTCCTAACCGTAATAGCATAGCAGATCCAGAGATCCATACTCGCCATGTGCACGAGCATAGCCCCTCCTCCAGCACCCGGCTCCCGCGGCTATATATGCACGAGTCAACAGCAGACTCGCAGATTCGCAAATCCTGACTCACTGTGCAAAACATAGCAGGACTCGTGCGGACTCAGAGCCGTAACCTTATAGCAGCAGATCCAGAGATCCAGCAGACTCGTCATCATGCACGATTCAACAGCAGACTCAGATTCGCTAAATCGCAAAATGACCTTTTTTTTTGTGATCAATGTTTTATTAAAGCAAAAGACACCACTTTACACACATTTAACACATACAAACACCAGTATTGCAATGATTACGCAGTCCATGAGAAAATATGGGGGGCATATGATTAGATATAATTATTAGGGCTGTCAGTCGATTAAAATATTTAATCGCGATTAATCGCATGATTGTCCATAGTTAATCGCGATTAATCGCAAATTAATCGCACATTTTTTATCTGTTCTAAATGTACCTTAGAGGGATATTTTTCAAGTTTTTAATACTCTTATCAACATATGAGTGGACAAATATGCTTTATATGTTTGTTTATTATCATTTGAACAATGACAAATATTCTCATGAATATTAAACACAACAACCTCTGAACATTACAAATATTCGCCTCAATTCAACCTGGAACCTCTCTCATACAATAATACTGTGTGTGTGTGTGTGTGTGTGTGTGTGTGTGTGTGTGTGTGTGTGTGTGTGTGTGTGTGTGTGTGTGTGTGTGTGTGTGTGTGTGTGTGTGTGTGTGTGTGTGTGTGTGTGTGTTGTGTGTGTGTGTGTGTGTGTGTGTGTGTGTGTGTGTGTGTGTGTGGAGACACTGTGATGGATCGTTGGAGCTATGTGCCGCTCAAGGCATATATGCTCGAACGTGTGCTGCCTGGACGCTGCAATCATGTAGCGCGTACTATCCGTGCTGAGTGTGCTGACTTTTCGTACAATGTCCCCACTGTCTGGCTACCTGCATAAAGTCAAGTGCTCGGCGCAGTTGTCGGCGAAATGTCATTGAAACAGCTCCTTATATCCGTTAGCGCAGCTAGCTAGGCACCAGATGCTAACAACAACAACACGTAAGGTGTGCCTCGCTAACTATGGACAATCATGCGATTAATCGCGATTAAATATTTTAATCGACTGACAGCCCTAGTTTTAATACCAAGGTTTGACCATATAGAAAATGCACCATCTGATATGGAGGGGGGAAGAAAACATGATTTGCAGCTAGTGGAGCCGAGGTAGAAAAAGCTTGCAGACCAAAGTGACGTTTAAACTGATTCCAAATCCTTAAGGAGGTTTTTAACAACTATATTTTTAGCATAGAGGGAAACGGGGCTGTTGATGGGGGAGTGTACAAGTGATGTCAGTGACACAGCTTAGAGGAAAAAGACTCCATAGCCAGCCAAGCGGGGGTGATGATGAAGTGTATTGGACCCAAGCCAATACTGTAAGATTCTTAGGTTGGAAGCCCAATAGTAAAATCTAAAGTTTGGCAAGGCCATTCCTCCAAGAGGCTTTGGCCTTTGTAGAAAGTCTTTACGAAGTCTAGGTTTCTTTTTCGTCCAAATAAACTCCAACATTGAGCTATCAATTTTCCGAAAAAACGCTTGAGGAAGAAAAATAGGTATACACTGAAACAGATTTAGGGAGAGTATTCATTTTTACTGAGTTGAACCTCGCGGCCAAATTTAAAGGGAGCAGTGACCAGCGTTCAAAGTCTTGTTATATACGTTCTAAACAGGGTGTACAATTGGCCTTAAAGAGACTTTTAAATGTGCTAGTAACTTGTATTCCAAGATATGTAAAGCTTTGCAGAGATACTTTAAAGTGGACCTATCATGCTATATTTGAATGATATATTGTAGGGCCATACCTATATAAGGTATATTTATACGTTTTCTTTTTCAAAATACCAAACAGATCATGCATTTTAGCCATGCCTCATTTCGCTCTCCTCCACCCCGAGTTACGAGCGTCATGTTACCATGCTGTTACCATGCCACGGCAACCTCTCATTCCCCTGATAGGTGGAGAGTTGGCCATATAGGCGGAGCTCCTCCGTCCTGACGTCAGAGAAATGTTCAAATCTGTATCAGTCTGTATCAGATCTGTTGCAGCCCCGTTTTTTCGAGATTTGGGTATGGAGGAAAATAGAGAGGGTTGTGTTTTCTGACACTTGGTGAGTTCCCTGGAACACCGGGGACACATATTCATGTATAAAAGACGTACAAAAGTGCATTTTGCATGATAGGTCCCCTTTAAAGTGGACCTATCATGCTATATTTGAATAATATAGTGTAGGACCATACCTATATAAGGCATATTTATACTTTCTTTTTTTCAAAATACCAAACAGATCATGCATTTTAGCCATGCCTCATTTAGCTCAATTTGAAAAATGTTAGCTCTGTTTTTGCAAGTGCTGATTCTGTGAGAACAGCACCATCTACAGGCCTGGCATATGTACTACAGCGTCTCCAGCGCTTTCGAACGGCAATGGCCGTGGCTGTCTCCTCCTGATTGGTGGAGTTGGCCCAATAGCCGTAGCGCCACCGTCCTGACGTCAGGAAAGTGTTCAAATCTGGATCAGTTTTGATCAGATCCGTTTGCAGCCCCTTTTTTAGAGATTTTGGGTATGGAGGAGGAAAATAGAGAGGGTTGTGTTTTCTGACACTTGGTGAGTTCCCTGGAACACCGGGGACACATATTCATGTATAAAAGACGTACACAAGTGCATTTTGCATGATAGGTCCCCTTTAAATGGGAAGTTATGTAAAGCACATTTACGTGCAGTTGAGTTTAGAGGAAATAATTCACTTTTACTAAGATTAAGTTTATATCCTGATATGAAACCAAATGAGTCCAGCGTGGCAAGTGTAGCAGGGATTGAAACAGACAAGTTTGAGAGATACATAAGAAGGTCGTCCGCATAAAGAGAGACTCTCTGTTCTGCGCCATTTCTGTTTATCCCAGTAATGAGGGGGTTAGAGCGAAGCGCAATGGCGAGGGGCTCAATGGCGAGGGCGAAAAGCAAAGGACTCAACAGGGCAACCCTGTCTGGTGGACCTATGAAGAGGGAAATATTCCGATTGATTGTTATTAGTTCTAACGGAGGCCTGAGGCGAGGAGTAAAGCAGTTTAATCCAGGTTGTAAACTTTTTCCCAAAGCCAAATTTGTCTAAGGAGTAGAAGAGATAGCCCCACTCCACACGGTCAAAAGCCTTCTCTGCGTCCAGGGATATTAATGCTTCTGGAGCACTAGAAGAAGAAGGGTTATAAATTGTATTAAACAACCGTCTAAATAAAAAAAGAGTGTCTATTTTAATGAAACCTGTTTGATCAGGGGAGATAACAGAGGGAAGTGTCGACTCAAGGCACAAAGCTAAGAGTTTAGACAGTAGTTTGAAGTCTACATTCAGCAAGCTTATAGGACGAAACGAGGCACTGGACAAAGGGTCCTTATTCTTTTGCAAAATGAGGGAAATCGAGGCCTGAGTGAGAGTCTGGGGTAATTTAAGAGATTCAAATGAGTCATTAAACATGTCAATTAAAATAGGAGCCAATTTATGTAAAAATGCCTTATAGAATTCAGCAGTGTGTAGCCGTCTGGTCCTGGACACTTGCCACATTGCATGGATTTGGCAGCAGTAGCCAGTTCCTCAATAGTAATATTTCTTCCAAATCGTCAACAAAGTCAGGGTGACGGTGGGTATATGGAGTGAGTTAAGAAACTATCCAAGTGTGAAGAGTCGGATGTGTTTTCAGAAGTATACAACGATATGTAAAAATCTTTTTTAAACTCATCATTGATTTTCTTAGGATCAATCGTCGAGCCTGAAGAGGTCCTAATCTGGGGAATTTGGTGAGACGACGATGTCTGTCGCAGTTTGAAAGGCTAGCAATCTACTAGCCTTATCCCCATGTTCATAATAAGTATGTCTAGATTTCAGTAACATTTCTGTTGTGTGATCCGTAGCCAAGACCTCAAACTCAGTTTGTAAGGAGAGGCGCTCCTTGTATAAATCTGAAGAAGGAGAAGCAGAATAAATTGCGTCCAGCTGTTGCAATGCATATCGTTAAATTATTAAATCTTTCCCTCCTCACTTTCCTCTCATAGCCGCTGTAAGAAATTATTTAACCTCTGATGTATGCCTTTAAGGTCTCCCACAACAGTGACGCAGACACATCAGGAGTTTTGTTTATACTAAGAAAGAGATCTATTTGTCCGGAAACAAATTCCACAAAGTCTTAATTTGAAAGCAAACGGTTATTGAAACGCCATGGAGCACGGTTTTTATCAGACCCTGTGAAATGTATCCTCATAGTGACTGGGGCATGGTCAGATATGACTATCGCATTATGGGAAATTGATTTAACAGAAGGAAGAATTCTATTGTCTACGAGAAAATAATCTATACGAGTAAAAGTGTGGTGGACATTTGAGAAAAATGAATATTCCTTTCCAGAGGGATTAAAAAAACGCCAGGGGTCAGAAATGGCAAATTGTTTTTTAAAGGATTGAATTGCCTTAGCAGACCTAGACGGTTTACAATTTCGGGTCGATGATCGGTCCAGTTGAGGATCCAGCCAACAGTTGAAATCCCCTCCCAAAATAAGGAAATGTGAGGATATATCTGGTAGAATGGAAAATAAGTGTAAAAAACCCAATCATCATCCCAGTTTGGTCCATATACATTGACAAGAAGCACTGGAGTAGAATACATTTTACCACTAACAATTAAGTACCTCCCGTTTTGGTTCTGCCGTCACATTTGAACACAACAAATGGAATTGACTTGTACAATAACGGCTCGATGAAATGTATTGGATACCTGTCACTGTGAATAGGTTGCTAATTTATACCCCTTGTAATTATGTTGTGATGTCCTTTTTATGTGTAACCAATGTACCGCAGGTCTCCCTTGAAAAAGAGATCGTTGATCTCAATGGGATTTTTTAACCTGGTTAAATAAAGGCTACAAACAAAATAAAATAGCTACTCCCCTAGATTACCCCGTGAAAGAAGAGTGGTAGGTATGGCCATTCCAACTGGCCTTTAATCTGCTCTGATCAGAGACTCTAAGATGAGTTTCTTGTAGAAAAATTATCTGTGCCCCCAGGTGCTTGAGATGGTTGCAACACTTTGCCTGCGCTTAACAGGATTGTTAAGGCCCCTACAGTTCCAGGTACAAAATTGAAGCCCCTCTCCATCTTGTTGTATTAATTTTAGGTGAAACATAGAAGCATATTAAGAGGAGTGAAGCATAATAATAACATATAAGCTAGAATGAGGTTATAACGAATCGCAGCATTTCAACATGTACAATGTTGATAGACCAAGCCGACACGAAAAAAAAGAAAGAAAAAAAAACACACAATATAGAACAACCCTTTGTGGTTAAAAGAACCACGTTACTCCCTCCCACCTTGGCAAGAAGTGCCTCCCCAAGCGAGACACGCCGATCAAACCTTATAGGAATTGCTAAACGCTCCGTCATAGCCTACTACCATCCTAGGCTACTACTAAACACAGCCTAAAGCTACCCAAAGAGAAAGGTGACTGTGGTAAATGCAGAGATAGGTGGTCGAGGGCGGAGAGGATCGCCGAGTCGCTTTGGAGAGAGAGAGGGGGCCGCCGTGTGACTCCGGGCAGCTGGGCTTAATAGCACCTCGGCTCCGGCCAGGTGTCCGTGATCGCGCTGATTAGCCTCTTCAGCTCCACCCCATCGTAAGACAATAGGCCCTGGGGCCGTCACACTCTTCTATAACAACAGTTAAAAATATATCTATGTATATAAAAATATACGGCTGTACCGACGCCATGATAAGACTGATGTTCGGTGAGAGCAGCCATTTTAGACATGGGCGCAGCCCTCTCTGGTGGTTGACTAATCAGAACAGAGTGGCCGAGCTGACCAATCGGAGCACACTAGGCTCACAGGGATGGGGGGGGGCAAGAGCTCCAACGAGTCGTTTAGTGGAGAGAGTGTAATTACTGCTGAATACCACATGCTTGACAGAAGATTGCTGTATGCGAAACCAATGTGAGTTTGGAAAATTGCCACAGTATAAATCTATTTTAGTATACCTCAACAATGTAATTATGATCAGTGGAAATGGGCCATGACATGGGCCCTTTAAACATTCTTTTGTGTTTTATTGTTCCACTACATTTCATAATGATAATTGCAATGAGTTGTCTTTTCTCTTACTGTGCCACAGAACAACACAAAAACTTGTATTTTTTTATTGTTATTATTTTTTAATAGTAAAGTAACTTGTTACTAGTTACTTTTATAATTTAGTAACTAATAAAGTAACTAGTTACTTTTTTGAGAGCAGTAACTATAAACTAGTTACTTTTTAAAAGTAACTTGCCCAACACTGATCTTAACAGATAAGATTTGATCATTTATTTTAAACGTCAGGCCTACAGCATGGCCACAACCCCATCTAAAAACAGAGGTTTCTGTCCTAATTACCTGATTGGATCCACCTGGGTTACTTGGCTCAACCAACTAACTTTATATAAGTTTACTTTAAACCACACTTAAAAATAATATAATTATACATATGTAGGCCTACATGTCTACAGTATAGCAACTAATACATGTTTTAAATAAATAAACATTCAAAGTTGAAAGGACACCTTCAATGAATATTTAAAACTTACACAAAATCAGATCTTGTAAAATTACATGAGTACATGCATTGTTCCATCTGTCATTGAATTGAATACATATGCCAGGCCTGTAAGTGGCGCTTGTAGTCTGCCACAAAAGCAGCGAAGAAGACTTGGTTACCATGGTTACCCTTCTGTTTATTCTCCGCTGTGGCTTTCTTTCTCCCTCCCCGAGGCAAGAGTTTGCTCCCGCTGCTCTTAATGCAATGCAATCCCTCCCCGTCGAGGCAAAGCACTGTAATTCTCTCCGGTTAGTCCACCAGCAGATGACAAACACCCACCTCTCTGCCTCTTCCAAGGAACGAGGGGACCGTGCGGCAGAGTCTTCAGTTTCAGTTACTTTCGCCGGTCAAGATAATCCGTTTAAAGTTGAAATCTTCCGGACAAAATTAGAAAAGTGCGGTCAAAGGTCTTCTTTGTTATTTATTGAGCTTTAAACAAATGAATAACGACTCTATATAATAAAACACGGAGGACGGAGGATCTCTTTTTTCTCCCCCTCTTCTGACAGCCAGCAGCTGATCAGAGCACGTCTCCCCTCTCCTGCAGGGGGACGTGGGTCAGCAGAATCAGACCCGTAGACAGCAAACAACCACATAGAGCGAAATGAGGCATGGCTAAAATGCATGATCTGTTTGGTATTTCGAAAACAGAAACGTATAAATATACCTTATATAGGTATGGCCCTACAATATATCATTTAAATATAGCATGATAGGTTTCCTTTAAATAACGACTTCTCCAAACCTTATACTTTTCTCCAGAGTGCCGTGGTTCATTGTTTATTAATGTGTTTCGGCGGGATTTTACAGACGATTGCCTTGCAGTGCTGCTCTTCCAGTTTATTCTCCCGTTAGCTCAGGGTTAGCTCACATGGCAGCTGGCCGCTGTAAAGTATTCACTGTCTGACTGTCACACAAGCAGCTGATACATATCCCCCAATTCCCCATAAGTGAATGTTGTGTCAGTCTGAATTGACGCTGTTTGGCATCTCAACGCTGTTATTAAAGTTTCTCTGGTATAAAATGGGTGATGTTCGCATAAGCAACCGAAGCTAAACTGACTATCTTGACTACTTTTACCGGCGTTACTTTTCATATGATTCTACTTGTGATAGTCGGACATGACAACCTGTGCAGCCCCATGTATTGATTCCATCCGATAGCTGCTATAATACAAAACAAAACGTCTGCCTGCTCTCCACAATGATCAATAACAGCGAACGGATGGTCAAAGTAAGTACAAATTAGGGCTGCACGATATATCGTGTCGTGACGATAATCGCGATATGCGCATGCGCGATATTCACATCACTTGTTGCTCTGATAACTTAAAGGGCCAATGTCATGCTTTTCCGGTTATTACCCGTCCCCGTTGTGTGTTATGAAGGTTTTTATGCATGTAACGGTCTGCAGAAGTCAAAACCCCTCAAAGTACACCCTGTAGGAGTAAAACTCTAACACAGAAAATACCTCCCCCAAAACGCCTCATTGGAGATTTTCTCGTTTTTCTCCTGGGTATCGCTATGTAGGAGAAGGTCCAGCTGCGGCCGCGGCCAGTGGAGGTTGAACCTGTAGGAAGTTGTACTTCCAAATATGGTCAGAGAGCGCACCCAACACGTGAGACGCTGACGCAAGGATATTTAATCAGACATGGAGGTTACAGACAAACAGACAATTATGGCGCACCCGAGTACAGGTAATTAACGTCTTGTGGATTTAGATATAATTACAATTCTATTTAGGTTCTCGGTTTGTTTGTCGATTTGGCTGTTTAGCGCAGTATAATTGTGTTTTATTTTGCTAATTTGTATTTTAAATATTCAAGTTAAAGGAATGGAATACATAAATAATATATATGTGTATGCTAACTGAGCGAGCATGTCCTATTAGCATACCTGCTAACTGGATGAGCATGTCAAGCTAAGAGCTAAGATATATGTATATCTTAGCTAAGATATATGTATATCTTAGCTTGACAGATGGAACAATGCATGTACTCTAATTTTTACAAGAATCCTGATTTTGTGTAAGTTTTTAAATATTCATTGAAGGAGTCTTTCACATTTGAATGTTTATTTATTTAAAACATGTATTAGTTGCTATACTGTAGACATGTAGGCCTACATATGTATAATTATATTATTATTTTAAGTGTGGTTTAAAGTAAACTTATATAAAGTTATTTGGTTGAGGCCAAGTAACCCAGGTCGATTGCAATCAGGTAATTAGGACCAAGCCTCTGTTTGTACATGGGGTTTGTGGCCATGCTGTAGGCCTGACGTTTAAAATAAATGATCAAATCTTATCTGTTAAGATGAACGTTTCATTTAAAAGGTTTTTATTATATTTGTTTAAGGAGGGACCCCAGAGCCAAGGCAGGCCGAGCAGACCGCCTTCTGCCGCCGCAGGTAGGATCAAACTCTCGGTCCGGCAGCTTCCCCGGTGATGGGCTCCGTGTAACAAGTCTCCTCAGTCTGTGCGGGGGGGGGGGGCCCAGGTACTCCCCGTTCTGCCACCACGGTGATGCTGCGGTCATCGCTTGCCTCTCCTCCGGTGTGCCCTCGGCTCCCTCCGCCGCCACACTGCACCAGCACCACTGGAGATCACTATCCCGTTCGGGTCGCCAGTCTCTGGCACTGTTATTTTGGGGTGGTCGCGGGCTGAAAAGTCTCACCCATACTTAATCCTAGACAGTAGCACCTGGTAGCATATAATTGTACGACTATTTATAATTGTTGAATGTTGATATGTACTTCGCTCATAGCCTACTGTGCCTTTCACGCAGACAATACAAGTGAATTTTGAAATGACAAATAGGTTTATGTTTCAAGTTATTTGCATTCAAACTGTGTTTTTAAATCCTTCTGTCAAAGTTGATATTTCTTTTTTAAAAGATTAAATCTTAAAAACTGCTGTTAGCCATTTTTTAAAGTTTTGATGAAGAAATTAAAATAGGTCACTGACGTGGAGCTTTAGCCTGCAATGCTTTAAAAAAAAGGTTGGGTGTTGTTTTCAGTTTTGAGGAGTGAATATGGATGTTAAATTCACAAATGAGTATGAATAATCTTAAACAAGAAACAGGAATCTTGAGCCATGATGTTTTTAAAGTACAAGACAACATTCAGAATAATAATAATAATAATAATAGCTTGCATTTATATAGCGCCCTTTCAAGGGACCCAAGGTCGCTGTACATTGTGATCGGGCAAAAACAACATAACAAAACAAAAGTCAGACAGGACAAAACAACAGATCGATTAGGGACGAAAGCCTTGGCAACAGATGGGATTTGAGGGCCCTTTTGAAGGCGTCGAGTGTGGGGATGTTGCGAATCTCCGCTGGGAGAGCGTTCCAGAGGGTGGGGGCTGCCACACTGTAGGCTCTGTCCCCGAAGGCTTCGCAGTTTGGTGCGGGGGGGGTGGTGAGCAGGCCAGAGTCTGAGGACCGCAGGTCTCCGGGTGTGGGGCATGTGGGTGAAGGATGTCGATAGGTACTGGGGGGCAAGGCGCATGGAGGGACTTGTAGGTAAGGAGGAGTACTTATAAGATATACGGGACTTAACCGGCAACCAGTGTAGGTGGATGAGGGTGGCAGTGATGTGCTGCCACGGGCTTTGTGTGGTTGAGTACCCTAGCAGCACAGTTTTGGACATACTGGAGCCTGTCCAGGGTTTTTTTGGGATCCCCGAACAGGACACCATTGCAGTAGTCCAAGCGGGTGGTGACAAATGCATACGATTCCTTCAAAGGTTTTTAAATAGACCCCTAGTACTCTTAATTTATAAAAGTAATAATACATGTGAAATTATTGAGCTCATTAGTGGCCTGACTGGCCCTCCTAATTTGGTCTAAAGTAAGTCAATGATGATTGGGTGTCCAGCCCATATCAATAACATACCAAACTACAGGCTCGTGTTATCATGTTATAGTAGGCCTACATTACATGGACTCTGTTTTAAACACCTTATGACCCCATGATGTGATTATTTATAATCTTAAAACTCTTTAACAACTATATTTAGATGTTCATAAATATCTACATTTATGTATAAATACATGTGTAGCAGTTAGACAAACATAATTAATAGATCTCATTATTACCTATTTTATGTGTACTAAAAAATAAAGTTTACTAAGCCCCCCTTTTTGTTTTAATTTATTAATTAGACCAAAATGATTTGTGCTTAAAGTCATATACTGTTGTGTCTCTCAAACGGATAGTCTACTCTAGGTTATTAATTTATTTGCCTAATAGTTGCTTAAAATGCTACAATAACATTTGCAATTCGTTTTTAATCTGCCATGTACGGTATCAATGTCTCTCAGCCACAGTAGGTCTGTCAGGTGGGCGTGTCGTGCAGGGGGCGTGTCGTGTTCTTGCTGCGGCTGCAGCTAGACCATATTGCTACGTAGGGATACCCAGTAGCCACGCCCAGAGCTATGGCCGCACCCTCTGCCAGCCTTTCACGAAGCAAAGCTTCCCAAACCCTTTCAGCGATTCATGCCGAATATGTAGGCTACAGCGTAGGGCACTGAAGAACGATGGCTGTTCCTACTTTGTTGGACCAGCAGGAGATTCGGGTACACAACCTGTAAGTATTCATTGTTGTTTGTGTATTTATGATGTTTAAAACAAAACAAGGTATCTACCACGACTGTTTAAATGGGTAAACGTTTTTCGGGCTACTACGTTGGGGATCGCGGAGAAATGCTCTCCGCAGACCCATTCTCACAGCGTTTATAAACCTTTTTCTGCTTACTCAATATCAAGCCACACTTATTGTTTTTACTTCGGCCTGTGAGTGTTTGTGTGTGCTCAGGATGAGTTTCGCTTGTTCTCCTGTATCGCCGAGACGCCGACACGGAAAGCCTGTCTGCTCCCTGCAGCAGCTCACACAGCTGTGAGGAGCTTGTGAGCAGAACGAGCCTCTCAGCTTCGCGACCAATCAGAGCACACTGGGCTCACAGGGAGGGGGGGGGCAGAGCTCCAACAAGCCGTTTAGGACAGAGAGTGAATGCCGGTGAATACACATAGAGATGCTGTATGAGAAACGAATGTGAGTTTGGAAAATTGCACAGTATAAATCTATTTTAGTATACCTCAACAATGGAATTATGATCAGTAGAAATGGCCCATGTCATGGGATCTTTAAGATCCAGACGTCCCGTGACTAGAAGCCTTCATCCGGTAAATATAGTTAAAAAAATAGGAACAGGAAGAAACGGTGCTTTTCAGGCTCTAGCTCCGAACCGGCCCTGGAACTGCGTTGGTGTGAAAGCCCCGAGAGAGGCAGCAGCTGCACATTAAATGTGTCCTATGCCATATCTTCACATTCATTTGTAACACACACGTAAGGGTAAAAGACAAACATCTTTAACAAATGTAATGCAATGAATAAGCTTAATTGTCACAGAAGCACACATAACGTCATATCTAATATTTAAACAAATCATTTCCTTGTCACTAAAGCATTGACCCACGCTATTTTTCGTCGTTAAATGCCAACCCAGTCTCAT
This sequence comes from Trematomus bernacchii, assembly GCF_902827165.1. Lineage (NCBI taxonomy): Eukaryota > Metazoa > Chordata > Actinopteri > Perciformes > Nototheniidae > Trematomus > Trematomus bernacchii. The sequence continues at coordinate 1,716,041 of NW_022987709.1, forward strand.
GGCATTTCGTGTTATGGTCACGACATCTATTGATTCGTGTTCACCAACACGATTTTCACCTTTTTTTCACATATGCCGAGCCGTACGTAGCGCTGTAACTTCCTCCACAAAAGCAGCCTTCTGTTTATTCAACGTGGTGGGGGCCGAGGGAACCGGGCAGAGTTTTTCGCCGGTCAACGTGTGTGAACGTTTAAATCTTCCTTATTGAGCTTTAAAACAAATGAATAACGACTATATATAATAATAAAATAAACACCGGCTGTTGTTATGCCTGCTGTAACGTTAAATTACTCCGTTCTCCGCTTAAGTAATTATGCCGTTACAAGCTTCATGTTGTATTTATCATCTAAATTTGCCGAAACAAGTTTAATATTCTGAAAGCCAGACTTTGTTATTTGAAATCAGATGAAAACAAACTGTAACGGACCCTGCCGTGTTATCTATGATTACTATATGGCCTTACTGTACATTCATAATTTCAGCTGGAGGGAGGGGGGCGGCGCTGCGGAGGAGCAGATTGCGAGTGAGAGGTGCCTGTCATCTTCCCTTTACAAGCTTCACAAATGTATTTATCGTGTGATTTTGGAAATAAAAGTTTCATATTCTGAAAGCCAAGACTTGTTTATATATTATACTGTGGGTAGCTATGACGTCAGAAGGAGTTACCGTAAATGAGAGCTGCCGTAAAAGTGTTTCTAGGATTTCTAAACGAAACTATTACAGCTGTTATAAAGCATTAAATAAAAAGGTCATGAAAGAGATAAGGATGGAGAAAAGGTTTAAGGAAGTAAGCAATGAATACAGATGTCGAAAATCCTCTGTTTCACGCGATGTCGAACATTGAAGACAGAGGACGGCGGTCCCCCCAATCTTACACAGCGGGAGAAATAAGATCATAAAGCAGATCGGAGGAGACATCACGATCTTCCCACATTAGTGCAATTCACCTATACTTAAACCCCAAATAAAAGAACCCAATAAAAACAGTTGTTAAATAATAGTGAAGTCACGTTGTAATAATACTCATCTCTCGGTTTGAGTGTTCTTTTTTCTGCTTTGCCAAAAAGCCACTGTGTCAAGTGTCTAGTGACTATTTCTCTTAGCGGATGCATGTCAATTTCAATCAATACATACAACTATTTTTTAAATCATAAAACATTTTCTAAATCCATAAAAGCATTTCAATTAAGATTGGGAGTCATGTCGTTACTTTGTTGAGAATGTGGCCATGTAATAAGCGGGATAATTTGCAGCGACTGGACATTGTGGGGAAAAATAACACCCAGGGATCCTGATCGTTTCAATGAAGTTGAATACAGAATATTCATATTTGTCAGTGATTTCATGTCAATTCGGCGAACATAAACATAAATGATCGTGGTGAAGATGATTAAATTAGGATTAAAAAATCGGGAGAGCCGGCTGCAATTCCTCTCGTTCGTTTTTTTCGACTAAACAACAATTATTTGTTAAATAACAAACATGGTGATGTTTTGTAAATGATTACATGTCTTATTTAGCACAGACTATGATCCTATCCGTGACATATGGATCTTAACAAAGATCCGCTATACAGTAGTACCAGACATACTGTACATCCCAGTTTACTGTATCGAAGTTGATTTCACCATGAGCTCCAGTGTGGAACCCCACCCGCACCCCCTGGTGGATCAATGATCCATTCAGCTGGCTTCACAATAATTACATTTATTTATCACGGGGGGCGGTGGTATCAAGTCAGACTGGGGGGCCGGCTCTTCATCACGAACCTTGCAACGGGCCGATCACGGACCGTGCACGAGCCAACCAAGACCCTCGCGTTTCAAACTGTCCTAATAAGACGCTCCATCTGTACTGTACTTTGTAAAAACACCCCAACAATATTAAAACAAATATACTGCATAAAGCAAACTATTGTAAAGGTAAAGTATGAGCATAAAAAATAAAGAAGTGTAACTTTTACATTATTATGATTATTTAATATATAAAGGACTATATATTATTGAATTACAATTAAGATAATAAGATTAGATATACTTATTTGATCTAAAATATTGATGTTTTTTCGTTATAGTAGCCTGTGAAAACCATAACAAATAAAGTGATTAAATGCTACAGTATTCAGCAAACACAACTGCAGAGCTGCAACATTGCAAACAGACTAAGTTCTACAACACCAAGTTGTCTTTGTGTATTTGTGAATGAAGCGCCATCTCATGGTTAAATCCTGTAATTGAACAAATGGGGAAATTTGGCAACGCCCTCTAGCAATTTGGCAGCGCCCCCAGCCACTGGGATCCGCTGGGTTTTTGGTTGGAATCCGCCCAGTGGAGTCCTATCTGGAGTGCTACATCTGTATGGATAAAATGTAATGTGAAAGAGAGAGTCATTACTTAAGTTTCTTTCATAAGCCCTTTTTTTTATTAATTGTCATATCATGGTCAGAAACTTGTTTATATTTATGAACAAAACACAAACCAGATAAATAATATGTATATATGAATATATGTGTAATATTAACCTAATTAGGACACACAGTGTCACGGATGCAAAGCACCCAAAGCCGGGATCAGAAGAAAATGTTTCTGCAGGGCTGCAGCACCTGCAGATGTTAAAGTGCACCGTCTCTATACATAAAAGCAATCTTACTTCCACCACATGGAAGAGAAGTGTTTCAGCTGCAGTTCAGCAGAACAGTAACAATAAGAGGCAGGTTTTAACATATTTGTAGCTGTTACTGTCTTTGCCTGTAGGAGCCGATGCTGACGTGTCTACGCCATTCACTGTATACAATTGTTCTACATCTGCTGCTTAAGCTGCTGTAATTGTTACTTTGTTGCATTCAGGTGCTTTGTATCTATAAAAATCATTCAACTGACCCCCAAAAAACGTTAATATATAAATACAATTAAAAAAAATCACAACATTGTTGTAAAGTCAGAGTCTGATTGCAGAGTTTTTGCAGTAAAGAATTGTATATAAATATAGCATATCTCATATAAAAAGGAAATCAGTCTCCTTGACAGGGAAATATTCCTCTTGTTGGGATATGTCAGGCTGAACAGACCCAGTCTTGGCCCTCTGCTCCTCTTCCTCTGCTGCTATCTGAAGGACTAAAAGAACGAAGAAAGTCAGGAAACACAGAATAATGCATTATTATATACCTGATTTGTTAGGGACCCTTCAGGACTGTTTTAGGTCTTAATGGGGGATCTTGTCAGCTCGACTCATCTGCTGCTACATTCTAATCTGCAGCCCCAGAACTGCAGCTAGCATTGAGGGTTTCCTAATGCCCCTTTTCCACCAAAACCGGATCCGGTTCGAGAACCGTTCTTTGCTTTTCTGGTGCTGAACCGGTTCTTCTCTGTACAGGGTGCGTACGGGTGCTGAAAGACCTTGAAATGCTTGAAATTGTACGAGGTGTTTTCAAGGTTTGAAAAGTGCTTGAATTTTGGGAATGGTGCTTGAATTTGGGATAAAGTGCTTGAAATTGTTAAATGCTTTACTTCGCTTTTTAGATTAAAAGAAAATAAAGAAGTCGGAGCGCGCTTAATTGCTTCGCTTTTACATAAAACAGCTCCGCTCCGGCCTTCCCGCGCTAGCTGCGCGTGACCGGCAAGTGTTTTGTTACGTGTAGTGACCTGGGCATTCTGATGAGAGTGATAGATTGACAGTATGCCAGGAGGTTGCCATTTCAATGAGCGTTGGCTAGCAGAAGACAAATACAAGCATGGCTAAGACGAGGGTCAAGCTCAAGAGTAGCCTCCTGCAAAGTGTTGCAACCAATAACGATGCGAGAGTCCTGCGCTGACGAGCCACACACCACACGAAAGGTACGCCCATAGTAGAGCATTTTAGATTAGGCTATCGTTGCATGTAAAATACATGACACTTTTCCTGTGCGCGGCAAACAAGCTCGCCAAAATGGCTTCACTAGTCTGGCAGTATTTTAAGTGTCTGAAAAATGACAATAAAATAGCGGTAGGCAACGGTGGTTTGAAGCAGAAATCCTGCAGCTCCACCCGCTTTGTGACGGACCGGTGAGCGGAGCAGAACACACATTAAGAGTTAGACCTACACACTTAGCTATTTTATCTACCTCTGGAACAAGCTAAACTAGAGTTATACATATATTTATTCTCACTCGGTCGGGTCGCTCATTACTGGATCAGTGAGCTGCAGGAGGATACTGACGGGCTGTCAGGAGAGAGAGGGGGAGAGGGGGAGAGAGGAAAAGAGAGCGATATCGGTATCGGCCGATACTGATTCGGCGATCGGCTCCAAATTGGCGATCGGGGCATCCCTAATAATTGTATATGATATGTTTTATAATGATTGATCATGAAAGTGTTATCAAAGCTGGTAAAGTTTGCAGCTAGTTTGAATGACTTTGTATTACTACAGAGTAGCTTGTGAATTTACTCCAGGTGGAACTAAAGTCTGATTTAACACTTGGTTATATTCACATCATTCATCCACATCTGTAAAGTAACTAAAGGTATTACGTACATGTAGCGGAGTTAAAGTCCACCATTTACCCCTGACTTGTGTTTACTGCCAACCTAAAAGTACCTCAAACATGTTAATAAAGAATGTATTGAAAAGTTATTTGGCTGATTGTTTTATATTGGCTCAGCCAGGTTATATGGGATGCCCAGTCTACGTACAGATGGGTCACTCATTTTGAAATATTAAACTTAGTTTTCTTTTCTAACATTTTTAATTTTTCATCCTCATGTAGAATGCTATTATGAAACACACATTTGGTTGTTTATAGCATAAAGAACATCTGATTTAATGTGAGGTAGGGAAATAATCATTTGAGTATAAGTATGTGTATATAAATATGTAATTTACAACAGCTGTAAGATGCTTGAAAAGCTTGAAAATGCACCTTGAAAATTCACCTTGAAAAGTGCTTGAATTTGACTTTGGAAAAGGTGTAAGAACCCTGTCTGTAGCACCACTTGTGTTTCCACCGCTCAGAGCCCGAGCAGAGCTTGAGTGAAGCTGCGTCATTGCGTCGTCGTTTGCGTCATCACGTAAACGTTTACGTGCCTTCTTATGACACCCACACGGCGCGAAAATCCCTCTTATCGACAACAACAACAATGATCCCGGTAGTCTTTCTTGAGTTTTTCCAGCTTGTTGCTTATTTGCTCCAGAGTCCGGTGGTATCCAGCGGGGCCAACTCCCGCTGCAGCTGCTGGAGAATAGCTTTAGACCGCGTTGTGCCGTCCAACTTCCTCTGCACCTCTTGCGTTTGACCAAAGCCCGAGGAGGTCATTTGTCTCTTCAGCGGTCCATGCTGCTTACATTTACTGGCATCCATCCTGGTTCGTAGTTGTGTGTGTTGCTGTACAGAATTGTTGATCAGGTTAATCCCGCCCCCCGCCTCCGACGTAAGCGTGACGTATTGGTTCTTGGTTCTTGCCAGGCAGCCGAGTGGGGGCCAGATAAAAAACGGTTTTTCGGTGCTTAGAGCCGGCTCCGCTGCGGTGGAAACAGGAAGAACCAGACTTAATCTGGCTCTAGCCCGGAACTGGCTCTGGAACCGGTTTGGTGGAAAAGGGGCATGAGAGGGTCGCTAAGGCTCCATGCTAATTTTCTTACACTAACACGCAACATTCACAACCAGTTGACTTACCATATTGGTTAACCAAGGAAGAGCTGAAATAGGTAACAAGACAACAGGATAGGTAAGCATGTTAAGTCATCTCGAATCTGAATGTACAAACAATTTTGGTTATTAGACAGCTTAGTTGAATACTCAATTCTGATGGGTCGAGGCGGACGGTCATTATTGAAAAAGAACATGGAGCTTGATCAGCACATTATACCGAAAATGATGAAAATGATTGTATTGCTTCCACTAAGAAAACAACTGTCAGAGTTTTCTTTTCCACTAACATGTCCTTAAACATTGCAGAGCCCATACTGTCACTGTTCCTGTTAGTGTTTACTTCCTGTCTGTCTTCTTAAGCTGTACCTTTACCTCTCATTTATCGAATTTTCAATTCCTCTAATCCTCGACTCCTCGACAGTGACCCGATAATCAATGTCAGCGAGCCATCTTGAAGGACATCTTATTTCTCTAGATGCGCATCGAAAATCGAGGATCGAGGAGGCTCTCTGGAGGAGCTATAACCGAGGGTACACTGATGTATCCTCCGGGGCAAACTGTTCCGTTGTGATTATAAGTTATTTAAGATGATCAAATGTGCGTCAGACTATCTGCCCTTTACCGTTTGTTTACTCACTAATCACATCTCCCCTGGATGTTAGGCTCCTTTTTTATTTTAATAACTGCTCATGAACTCAGTTCATTTCATGTTATGAAAGATCTTTCCGTCAAATCAGACCAGCGCCTTGTCCCCATCTGTAGCATGTTATTGTCTCATTATACCACATTGTGAATTAATTAAAGTAAATATATAAGTTGTCATGAACACAGTTCTGCCCATCAGACAGAGTGCTGCTGTGCCTCCTGTCATCATTAATGGACGTCAGAGGAGAGGATTTCTCATTTCTCTAAACTCCTGCTGCTTCCAGATGTGTTCATGATGACTTATATATTTACTTTTAATTCATTCACAGTGCGGTATAATGAGACAATAACAGGCTACAGATGCGGACATATACATACACATATATTTATATAAATATATACAATGTCAGAATCAAACAAGTATGAGAGCACTCTCATAATAACGTAACACTATCAGAGACTGACTAGAAACACTTTTGAAGAACTTTGTTTTGCAAAGTATTTGGTCTCTCCAGTTCTTGTGTGGGATGGACAAACAAGTCACCATGTTTGCTAAAAAAGCATGAAAATGACTGAATTATGTAATGAAAATTAGAGTCTGAGTGGCTGTCTGAACTGGTTAGATCTCCAAACACCAACCCAATTAATTAATAAATACAGAAACTGGAACTTTGGAGCAGCCGTTTTTACAAGAAGGTGCTGAAAATCTGAATGCTCTAACTTTTTCAGAGAAAGAAGGATTGAAATGTCAGCAGTCGTGGGTTAGTACTGATGAAGTGCTATACTGAAGATAACTGACTTGAGTCAAGACCTGATTAGATTAGCATAAACGCTAGAAAAAGGGGTAACAGAAAGCCTGGCTATGTCCCAGTGTTCAGTTCATTTGAAGCATACAGAGGCCTTCAGGTTGGACCTTATTTTCAGAAGGTGTGGTGATGCAGCTGGGGTATACGTACTGGTTGTTCTTCTTTGAATCTGAAGGAGCTACTGTAGCTGTTGTTGAACTCGGTAAACTTTTGGTTTCAGGCTGAGCGGGTGACAGCGCTACCACAGCTTTATTCTTCATCAGAGTGCACAGGACTGAAGAAAAGCAGAAATATTAAAGTACTCACATATTTAATAAAAAAACACAATTAACTGGTGTTGAACTGGTCTTTACCTTCTCTGGTGATGTCCTCAGCAGCAGTCATCGCCCTCCCGCCGATGTCATTCACCATGTCGTCCACCACAGCCTCATAGCGGAGGAAGATGGGCCGAATCACTTTGTTGTAGATTACCTGGGAGCCATTCCACGAGATAGGAGCCATGCACCACAACAGGAAAAGACACTGGAACCACAAAGATCAGAAATGGATTGACTTGGTTTACTATACTGCTCACACAGCTCCAACACCATTGTGAAGTTTGCTGACGACACGACCGTCATTGGCCTGATCACCGACGGCGATGAGAAAGCGTACAGAGAGGAAGTCGAAACCCCTGACATCTTGGTGCAGGATAACAACCTCCATCTCAACGTCAGCAAAACCAAGGAGCTGATTGTGGATTACAGGAAGCTGCAGAGAGAGGGACACGCCCCCATCGCCATCAATGGAACTACGGTGGAGAGAGTCCGCAGCTTCAGGTTCCTCTGTGTCCACATCACTGAGGACCTGACATGGACTCATCACACAAACACCATCACCAAAACAGCTGGACAGCAGCTCTTCTTCCTCCGCAGGCTGAGGAGGTTCAACATGGACTCCAGGATACTCTGCAACTTCTACAGTTGCACCATAGAGTATCCTGACTGGCAGTTGCAACACCCTCAACTGTAAGACTTTACAGAGGGTGGTGAAAACTGCACAGCACATCACCAGGACGGAGCTGCCATCCATGGAGGACCTCTACTCCCAGCGGCTCAGGAAGAAAGCCCTCAGGATTATCAAAGACCCCCATCACCCCAGCAACAAACTGTTCTGTCTGCTGCCGTCTGGCAGGCGGTACCGCAGCATCAGGACTAAAACCACCAGCCTCAGGGACAGTTTCATTCCACAGGCCATAAGACTGTTAAACACCTGAACTTTCAAAGAACATCCATAACATTCATCTGGCTGCAACTTACAAATTATTTATCTAATATATCATATTCCAATCACTTGTATATAGACTCTTATTGCACTATTCACTATTTTACTATTTTATTTGTATTTATTTTTTCTGTTTTATTGTGTTTGCACTGCTGGTGGAGCCTGTGACCTAAGATTGTCATCTACATAACTACACTGTAGCTATGTACGTATGCCAAATAAAAGCCTTGAACCTTGATATTCATGTACATCTTGAATCTGATTCGTCAGCCTAGATTCCAGACCTCTTAACACATCTGTAATTCCATTTAGCGATTCTAACTGCCCTTAAAATGGGCAGAATTCACACTAAACTAAGTTCTGTTAAGTTATACCAAAGTGAGCTTAGAATAATTTTAAACAATCATTGGTCCTTCAGTCTTTTCTCACCTTAAAAGCGTAGTAGAATGGGAACCAATAGAGGAAGATATCGGAGAAGAACTCTCCGAGGCTGAAGACGCCATACACCACCCAGTACGTCAGCCATTTTGTGTCGTCTTCTTTGCTTGGACTTTCAAGGGCTTTGATTCTGCAGATACGAGTGGAAATAGATTGTCAAATGTTTCAGGTCAGCTGATGAATTCATTTATCTTTGAAATACCTTCAGAAATAACAGAGTTGGAATTTGACTGAAGCATGTCCAGCTATATCTCAGTAGAGCTTTGGTGAAGGCTACCAGTACAATGTCACAACCAGGATATAAAGATCCTTTCAATGTAACATAAAACATCTGAAGAGGGTGGGAACAGGGTAAACAATAAGAAAAAATGAAATTCTACTAAACAAATTTGTGTTTTACGTTAACACTTTGCTAAAATCGTAGTTTTGTGAAATGTAGGCTCTAACTCTTAAATTAAGTTGGCAAAATTCCTTACAATTCATTGTCACAAAACAAAAAGGTCAGATACTATTGGTTGGTATTTAACAGGTTATTGTATTGTAAGCTATTCATGTGTTTTCTTTCACTTTCAAGAAATCAGAGTCTGAAGAGAAACAAGAAACTCTAGCTATTCAATTAATGTAATAATGATAATACATTTTATTTATTAAGCGCTTTATCAGGTGCTCAAAGACGCTTTACAGATGTAAGAAAATAAAGTAAAAAAAAACACATTAGTCACAAGGACAGGTCATCAATCACAAGTTAAAAGCTAGTCTAAAAAGGTGAGTTTTGGTCAGTGTTTCGAAGGTGGGGAGGTCAGTACAGTCTCTGATTTGTTGTGGGAGGGAGTTCCAGAGGGTGGGGGCAGAGATGGAGAAGGCTCTGTCACCCCAGGCCCGGTGCTTGGTCTGGGGATAGAAAGGAGGTTGGCTTCTGATGAGCGAAGGCTGCGGGAGGGGGGTGTGGTGGTGGAGCAGGTCAGTGAGGTGGGGAGGGGGCTGGTTGTTGAGTGCTTTGTGGGTCAGGAGGAGATTTTGAAATCTATTCATTGCATGTTTTGAAGGGCAGGGGTGATGTGGGCTCGGTAGTGGGTGTGGGTGAAGAGGCACACTGTAAAAAATGGCTGTGAAATCCACAGTTATTTACAGTGTTTGTGCACAGTAAATTACTGTATACTATTTTAGAGTATAATACTGTGTTTCTAACCAAAGATTACAGTACCTCTGGAGTTACTTTAAAAATATCAGTAGTAACGTCCCAACTGTATAAAATCTCAGTAACCAACAATGTACTGTAGATAATCACAGTAACCAACAATGTACTGTAGATAATCACAGTAACCAACAATGTACTGTACAAGATCACAGTAACCAACAATGTACTGTAGAAGATCACAGTAACCAACAATGTACTGTAGAAGATCACAGTAACCAAAAAAGAAAGAACCAACCGAAAAACCCTATTTCTAGAATAGCTAAAATATCTTAAATAAACCAACATCTTTTTCTTAATATAAATAATCTTTATGCAGTGTAATTACTAGTTTGGCTATACTAGATATTGTATATACTTAGTAGATATATATTTTTAAGACCCTATGTCTTTGCAAACCGGAAGAACTACAACTGTGGTGCTGATTTGTACCAAGCTGCATAGCGTGCCTCTAGGGAATTGTAGTTTTTAAATATATTAGTGTTAAGAATACACTGAGGGGTTTAAGGGGATGGTAAACACATGTGTGTGATCAGATTTTAAATATCAAATTGTGAAATGGGGGAAAATCCATTTTAACCATATTTGACCCAAATTTGACAGTGCCCCCAGTTTTGACTATACTCACATGATAGCTGAGGTCAAGAGCTCTCTAGGCTGCTACACACCCACCTGAGACCAAAGAACGCGTACCGAAGGCGTCCCGACTTTTACGTCAGCTTCGTCGGCTGCGTCGGCTACGCCGCCCGCCTACGCCGCCCGCCTACGAACACACCGCAAATACTTCAGTCGACGAGTGACAATAACTGTCCTTACCAGCAGGCAGCGGTAGTGTATATTCGTCATTCAAAAGAGGCAACAACCGGAAGACAGACTGCCTTTTATACACCAAGAGAAGAAGAACAGACTGAGTGATATAAACAAACAAACACAGCGTCTGGGTTCCATTTTCACTCTCTCTCGTCGATCAAAAACATGTATCGTACGGTACTGGCGTTATCAGCAATTGGAGTGTTGCTTGCGGCTGCAGAGATTAAGAAGCGGAAGCGAAAAATCAGGAGAAACCGCACTAAATGGGTGAAAACATGGATACTACAGCGAGAAGCTCAGGGGGCTTTCCCGAACCTGTGTCGAGAGCTGGAGTTGAATGAAATCTCAGATTTCACAAATTTTGCTCGGCTTTTTCCTGTTCAGTTTCACATGTTGAAGGAACTCATCACTCCACTCATCCAGAGGCAAAACACAAATTACCGGGATTGTATCTCCGTGGGGGAACGATATAGCAAATATGTCTAAAGAACTGTACAATGTCAACAATCGACTACAATACGATAAAAATAGTGTGTAATACAATAAAAAAAAGAGTTTGCCAAATATGTCTAATGCTGTGTTATCAATGGCAGTAGTATCAAGGTACGAAATAAAGTTTTGTATTGCCTATCCTGCTATTTGTGTTTATTCTTTTAATCACACAGCGTTAATAAAAAATAAAAAATGTGCCTACATACTGCCAGTAGCAGCCGCACATTATTATTGGTTTAACTACTAACAGTATATTTTTAACACATTTTAAAATGACCATCTTGAACAGCTACAACGTTGAAATACTTCTAGGCAGATTGTGGAGGATAATGGGAGAAAGAATAGAGGGGCAGACAGAAACACTATCTGAATAATGGCCACTTCTTGCAAAATTTACATTTCCATGTGATGCTCACAATAGGTAAATGAACAATGAACAGTGGTAGACAGTAGCTCATTTACTTAGGCACTGTACTTAAGGACAATCTTGAGGTATTTTAGACTAATCCTGCAACTGTATACTTCTGCTCCACAACAGTTTGAGAATGAAGAAACCATCACGTATGAAAGGTTACATGTGAATAGAGGGGGCAGAAACAGTCTTGCAAATGTACATTTCCATGTGATTCTCACAATAGGTAAATGAACAATGATCATGCATCAGTAATTATAATCAATGATATATATATAAATAACACTGACAGGCAAATGATGTATCATCATGTACATATCATGATGTATCTGACTTTTATTGTAGTATAGCTAATTGTATCCTCATTCTCTAATGGCTGTAGTATGAAGGTACGAAATAAAGTTTTGCATTTTGCAGTAGCGGTAAAAAGTGGTTTATTTATTATGCACAGTGTTGTTAGAAATTAAAATCAATATTCAATGACGTAATTTAGGTTAAACGCACAGTAAGCTTTGTCGTAGCAGCTGATACCCCCTCTGTCACTGTATGCAAAACCATCTCACCCTACAAGACAGTGAGATATACACAGACACAGTATGCAAAACCTCACCCCCTAAAAAAGCGTCTGTTGATCACACATACATTTAAGATTCACTCTCAGAGAGATGACCTAATCAGAGAAACTAAGACAATGAGAAAGAGGAGGGAAGTTCCCTCCCTACGTCACCGCCCACCATTGATGAGGAGGGGTCACCACTGAGATATAGAGAGAGGTGAGGGAGCTCTGGACAGCACTTCTTCTTCTTCACCACGAGACTTCACCCCTTCACCCCGGCGAGGCAACAGCTGCTCTGTCTCTCCTCTTACCCTCTGCTTGTTGTATCATCGTGCCATTTAATTAAACTCAACCAATTTGAACCTTTCCGGAGACTCCATTAGTCTCTTCATTCTAAGCTTCTCTCCTGGGCGCGAGAACAACGAATACTTCTAACAGTGTACAGCCAATACAAAACGATAAAAATAGTCATTAGTGTGCAATACAATAAAAAAATGTTTTGCCACAACTGTCTGTAAAAACAAATGTACATTACAAATCAGTGAACTGTCTGTACAAATAATTAGCCACATATCTCCATGGGTCTGTTCCATTAAACACTTAAAATAGCTCTTTTCCACCTCATGCAGGAAGATTGGCAGCATATCACATGTCAACCGCCGCAGTCTGTTTTCGTAGACTTTTGAATGGACCGCGATTTCGTCATTAAGTTGACCCTTGCCAGTTAATTCTTCCAGGAGCGTACCTCAATCAGAGTGATTGCTTGTCCCGACTTTCCCGACGCCTCCCGCGGCGGAGGCGTCGGGAAAGTGTGAAGGTGTGAAAAGGTGCCGTAAAGAGACGACGGTGCGGGACAGACAAACCTGATTAGGGCGCCGCGAATGCCCGACTGCCTCTGACGGCCTCTGACTCCCAAATTCGGACTGGTGTGTCCGGGCCTTAACAGTATGTCCCATGTCTGTAGTCCCTTTTGTTGCTTAATTATAAGCCTTCAAACATGCACCGAGGTCAAGGTTCAAAGGTCAGTATTTCAAAGCAGGAGCCATGTGGAATCTTCATACTGACATATGTTACTCTCCAAGACAAGACCTTTCCAACAATGTATTTGGTGTACCTCTACGGCAAAGTTTTCATTTTCTCATTTCATGGTCACAAGCCATCCCCAGGCGTATAGTTTCAGAGAGCACTTTCAAGGCTCAATATATAGAAGCTTTTTTTTTTGTTTATTTGTTTTTGTTTTATGGGGAGAATTTATGAATAATAAACTTTGTGTTGTGATTATATTTTGTGTTGCAGTTGAGAATGGAAAAAGGTTATGGTTAATGTATCTGATCATTTAGACTGATTTTAAAGTTGTATTTAAAGTATCCTGTCTAACAGCACAGGATTCAATGGGATATACTATATAGTATCAGAAAAGGCCACATTAGGTGCGTTCACACCGGAGTACTTTGGTGTACTTTTCCCACAATAGTTCATCAGAACTACGATATATTTGCGTTCACACCAAAAAGCCCCAGGAACTAAAGTAGCTCAACTTCGTTCGCGAGACTCGCTTTTCAGTCCCTGCTACAGAGCAGGGTCTGTTGTGGGAGAAAGTAGTTCCTACGTCTGATTGGCTGTGCGGAATGCAAACCACGCCCGTTTGACTCCGAATTTTTTGTTGTAAGCGGCCATTGTATTTCCTCGCTTCGCAGCACACACGAAGAGATTCCTTTTGTGAAAGCAGTTATTATAGCAACACTAAATAAATCAATTGGAGCGGTGGAGTGATGAGGATGAGGATGAGGATGAGGATGTGTCTGCGCTTCTGGCGATTGACTCGGAGGACGCGAAGCGCCACATTCAGAAGCTTCGACTGAATGCAGTTTCTGTGGCTCTGCAAAGTTAGCAGACCTGGCAAAGTCATGTCGGGACGACTACCAAGGTAAAATAAAATACATGCACTGCACTGTTTTAATCTGCACAATACTGGTCTTAGATGTACTTTTATTTGCTCAGTAGATCGAGCTAGCCATGGTAGAACTTGCTAACGTTAGGTCCAAGCTGGCTAATAACATCTAGCTAGCTAGCTATTCTCATCCATGCCCGCTATGAACACGTTTTGACTTGTGAATAAGTGTGCAATGTTCTGTAATTTGCTTCACTAACTCATGGCACTAATCGTGTGTTTCAGGCGAGGTGTTTCTCTCAGGATTAGAAACTAGTTTTCCCCTCCGGGATAAAACGATAATATAACGTTAGCAATTAGCATGCTAGCTGGACATAATGCTACCTCTGTGGCTAATGCATAGAGGTAAACAATAGATTGTAGTTGCTATAATTTCAAGTAATTTGCAACATTCATTCTACATGTTAATGGTAAAAGCTTAAACAGTTGATTACCTGCATGCCACAAAGACTGATGTTCTAATATTTTTGCACATTGAAGTAGAAATGTAATTGAAATTCTATTTACTGCCTAAACATTGTTCCTTGTATTATCCTAAATAGTTTGACCTTGTTTCCTCAGAAGGCTTCTCAGACTACATGGAGGATCCCTCAGAGAAACACAGTTTCCACGTTCAGTTCCCCCCCGCTGAGAGGAGGCAGCTCTACACCCTGTGCCCGGTCAGCGGACACCATCAGGACTACCATCCTGACCGCTGCTGCCATACTGCAGCAAACAGGAGGGAACGGAGGTGAAAACACACTTTATACATTTAGATATGTGGAGCACAAAGAAAAGCATTGCTAAAAAACATTTAGCAGCTAAACTGTGGATAACAAGTAAACCACATTGGTTTGTTATTCAATATTCAAAAGCTTTTTGAATCATTACATGTCACTTGTTAGACGCTTTTATCCAAAGCTTACATACTCAATACTGTGGGCAATCCCCACAGGAGCACTTTGGGGTGAAGTGTCTCAGGGACACAACGACATGCTGACTGCAGTGGGGTTTGAACCTGTGCTCCCCTGATCCGAACACCAATGCACTTATCCACTGCGCCAGACGCCTCCCTATCATGTCCTGAGAGCCCTCCATCCCCCAATTGCTAGTGCCTTCACCATTTAAAATGTTAATAGTCAAATCAAAGGTGTTCCCTGTGTTCCTCCTGTTGTGTGCCTGCAGAGACAGATTTGGACAATGTTGTGTCGTTGTTGCGATTAAACTGATCTTGTATCTTGCATATTTCACCTTAGGAAAGTGGGCACGCGATGACAGCTTCCTTGACACCATCATGGCGATGGCCCGCCGTGCCATGGTCAGCAAGGAGAATGAAGACCTGCGTGCCAAGGAGATGCACGACGAACGGCTGCTGCATTCACACAAGGCCCAGGAATCGAGGTGGAGCAACAAAATACCTTTCTGGCTGGGCTTCTGGCAGTGCTAAGCGAGCTGATTAAATCCAACAGGCCTTCAATACAAAAATTAAGAAAAACTTGTCGTTGATAAACTGTACAATGACTTGTTGGGAGGCGTGTGGTGCAGTGGTCTGGTGCGTTGGTGTTCGGATCAGGGGAGCACAGGTTCAAACCCCACTGCAGTCAGGATGTCGTTGTGTCCCTGGGCAAGACACTTCACCCCAAATTGCCTACACCTGTGACAGTTAATTTTGTATTATTGTGATTATATATATATATGCCACTGTTATTAATACTGACACCTAACTTTGCACAAAGGTGTGTCTGCTGCTGAGCCTACCTATTGTTATTATATATATATATATATATATATATATATATATTGCCACTGTTATTATATTGTTTTGATACTACTGACACTTATTGATCTGCTGCTGATAAATAAAAGAGAACCTACATGCACGGCACTAGCATCATGACTGTCTTTGTTTAAACCAGCAGCAGTGCAGCGGTACACAGACTAACCTGTGTGTGTGTAACGTAGTTCTTCAGGTGTGCATGCTTAACATGTATGTATACAAACGTTTTTAAAGAGCTTTCAACCTCATCCCATTGTCTTTAACACACATTTAACATAATATACTCATTAATATACAAATATACAGTATGAGTACTGTTTTGATACTGACATTTAATCTTTGCACTATTGTAATTGTGTCTGTTGACTGGTAAATAAAAGAGAACCAAATGCACTGTACAAAATATCAGCTTTATTGTCAATTTACAATTTCCATGCTGTTCAGATGCCTCTCCACAACGTTGCTTCCAGGCGAATACAGAGGAGTTGAAAAGAGCCCTTGGACATTCGGAAATCTTCGATCCACTGCACATGTTGGCACCACCTCCCACCAAGGCGATGTTCTATTGTTCACCCAGAGTTCCGTAGTATTCGCATATCTGGAACACATACAAAGACACAAATTAGCCCTACATAACTCCATAAATCCTACATTAGATAGTATTAATGTGATTTAATGAACGTACCATTGCTGTTCTTTGGGCGTGATAACGATCATCATCCTCGGCTGTACAACGGTGAAACATGTCCATAGCGTGTGATTTCGTCGTCTAATCCTTTTGTTAAGGCTTCTTAACCGCCTTCGCCTCCGACTCAGCATTTCTATTGCATTTGAATGGTCGATCTGTATTTGTATTTGTGGCTGAGTTATTGGCTTAAATAACTCCGTTACGAAGCTGTATAACACGACCATCAAAACGTCAACTCCATACCGTGTCTGAGGTCGGAAGGTAAACAGGCATCCAGCGGAAGCGGAAGTTTTTTTTCTTCTTCTCTCGGTTTTTTGGCGGATTGCAACTTTAAGGTGCATACCGCCACCTACTGTACTCGCCGTGAAGTTGTTTGCAGCCTGCCAGGAAAACCTAAGCAGAAGAAGAATAAGTGACGTCAGCGGCTCATTTGCCTAATCCACCCCCAGGAACTCATTTTGGTGTGAACGCGATCTGCTTTAGTTCATCAGAACTAAAAGAACTCTCATGAACTAAAGTTCTCAGGAACTACTGTGGGAAAAGTACTTGGTGTGAACGCGCCTATTGTGTGTGTCGGTTGGAGTGGACTGACGGCAGTGAGAGGAGGATAGGCAGGCAAAGCAGAGCTCCTCCTCACAACATTGTGTGAATTTTACTAATAATTCAATATCCAATTCAGCAGTGGATATCGACTTATTTAGACTTCTACAGGCTTTGGCCAGATACGTTTTAAATATGAGGACGAGTCGCTACATATAATATGATCTCCTTTCAGGCCCTCCACTGTGCTTTCTCCGTCTGCAGTGTTACAAATCTGCAGGATAATTCTACCTTGTTTACATGACGGTTAAGAAAGCAGCTTACTGGAGAAAACCTACTGTACACCTACGTGCATTAAATAAATAAATAAAATAAAATTCTACTTTATTGTCTAAATGATCAGAAACTAACAGTTCTTCCATGCTCATCTGCAACACAAAGTGTTACATTTTATTCATAACGTGCATCTCCTATCCCCATTCTGTGTAGCGTAGCTTATGATTGTGGGTACAGGCTTATTATTTTTTCTTTTCTTTCTCAACTCCATGACTCCACCCCATTAATGCCAGATTGCCTACACACTACTAAATAATAAAAGACATATTTGCATTTGGTTGTTTGTATTCAAAGTGTTTTAAAATATTGTGTATTATCTAAGAATAGTGATAATGTATTTGCCAAACAGTGCCTTTTGTTGTGTCTCGTCTTGTGTTATGTTTATGTATTATGTCTGTCATTTCATGTTTAGTCAGGTTTTCATGTTTATTCACGTCATGTCAGGTCTGTCTATTTATGTCATTCATCTCTAGTTAAGTCCCCGTGTTTCATGTCGTGTCTCGTTTTCTATTTCCTGTTTTATTTTGTACTTACCTCTTGTCTCTCATTTCTGGCCCTGTTACTTCCTCCCTTTGTGTGTTTTCCCGCCATCGTCAGCGTCTGCCCCGCCCCTGATTGTTTCCACCTGTTCCCACTCACCTCATGTTTAAATAGTCCTGTCTCCCTCCTGTCCTGTGTCAGTTAGTCTTGTTTGTTCCCACGTGTGGTCGTGCCAGGCCTCAGCAAAGAGAGGATCATTTCCAGTCTTGTCAGGTTTTGTTATTTTGTTATTTTTGTAGACTTAACCCTTGTGCCCTCCTCGAATGTTCATCCTTTCGACACCTTCGTGGCAAAAATGTACACGCCCCAAACAACTGCTATTAAATCATCATACATCAGTATCTTTTTCTACTTTTTTTTTTTCATGAATCACTTAAACAACTTCTAACGTACTCAAAACTACCAAACATTCCATCATCTTCTGGATTTTAACGCTTTAAATGCCTGTTTCATTATTTGAATTATCTCATTATTTATGACAAAAAAACACAAAAAAAGAATTTTTTTCAATATAATAATTAGTAGGCGGATGGAACTTTAGTGGTTATTAGAGTCTTGGATATGTCAAAGATTAGCAACAAAATTGATTTGACTGCATTATTATTGTTTACGCAGTATCAGATACTACCTCTGGACACCTTGTGGCAAAGATGTACACGCCCCAAACAACTGCTATTAAATCATCATACATCAATATCTTTTTCTACTTTTATTTTCATGAATCACTTAAAGAGCAACTTGCAGGTTAGAGACACCAGTGAATAAAAGTGTAGGAAAATGATGTATACACTACATTTTCATAAAAATATACATAAATATACTAGGGCTGTCAAGTTAACGCGTTAATAATGCGTTAACGCAAAAAATATTAACGCCACTAATTATTTTAACGCGAATAACGCATGTGTATTTTTTGTCCTCGGCCGCCCCGTAGTTTCAGAGCGCATCGAGTTTAAAATACCATCTACAAGCTGATGCTGACAGCCCCGCTCCTGCCGCCCGCTTGTGGCAGACCACACTTCCACGCTCACCGGCAGGCCCGGACTGGCCATCGGGAGGACCGGGAGGGTGAGTGTATGTGTGGCGCGACTCGAGCGAGGCACACCTTACGTGATGTTGTTGTTAGCATCTGGTGCTAGCTAGCTGCGCTAACGGATATAAGGAGCTGTTTCAATTACATTTCGCCGACAACTGCGCCGAGCACTTGACTTTATGCAGGTCGCCAGACAGTGGGACATTGTACGAAAAGTCAGCACACTCAGCACGGATAGTGCGCGCAACATGATTGCAGCGTCCAGGCAGCTCCCGTTCGAGCATATATGCCTTGAGCTGCACATAGCTCCAACGATCCATCACAGTGTCTCTACATTCTCTCACACACACACACACACACACACACACACACACACACACACACACACACACACACACACACACTTTGTATTGTATGAGAGAGGTTCCAGGTTGAATCGAATATTTGTAATGTTCAGAGGTTGTTGTGTTTAATATTCATGAGGATATTTGTCATTGTTCAAATGATAATAAACAAACATATCAAGCATATTTGTCCACTCATATGTTGATAAGAGTATTAAAAACTTGAAAAATATCCCTCTAAGGTACATTTAGAACAGATAAAACATGTGCGATTAATTTGCGATTAATCGCGATTAACTATGGACAATCATGCGATTAATCGCGATTAAATATTTGAATCGACTGACAACCCTAAAATATACACTACAGTGACATCTGGCGTCGTTTTTGTAAGACATTTTTTCTTCCGCATAAAAAAAGACAAGCATGTGACGTCACATGGGGGAGAGCGGCCGGTCTAACGTATTAATAAACATGGATCACAATGCTAGTTTGGACACAGAAGAGGTTGAAAATGTATATTCGAATGCATATGACGGACCACAACCATATCATTATGAGCCTGCTAGGCATCCAAGAGACCAGGAGCAGCCAAGGATTAGAAGAAATAACGGAAATGGAGCTGTGGGGTGAGGAGAATCAGTGGAGAACTGGGCAGCTGTCTTGGTGAGTGACCGGCGTTAGCTACAGTTAATGTTAGCTAACGTCGGTCACATCACAACATTGTAAAGTTAGCTATCATATATCAGGCTATAACTAAAGTAGTATTGATAACATAGTAACGTTACTGGCAGGACTGTTGATACTGATCCATAACAGAAACTAATGCGCAAGTATCAGCCGTATCTTGCGTTACCTAATGCAACTCCACACTAAATCTTACGGTGCTGTGTACCGGAAGGGGAGAGAGAGAGGAGCGAAGGGGGGGAGAGAGAGGAACGAATGGGGGAGAGAGAGCAGCGAAGGGGGGGAGAGAGATGTAATACGGTTTCCTGATAAACGTTTTGTTTGATAGGCCTCAGCTGTAGAGAGTATGTGCTGCAGGGAGGTGGATGCACCTCGCACAACGCACCCAGGACCGAAAGCTAGCTCCTGTCCTTTTCCTGTTAGGGAAACTGTAGACTCGATGTCCTGACTCGCCATGATTAAAAATGGTGAAATGCAATGTAAAATTACCGAAAAAATACCAGCTCACTAAATCACAACCACTCAAACCAACTACGAACTACTACCGCGGATTGGGCAGAGAAGGAGTCCGAGAAAGTTGCTCCCCCATGTGACGTATTATGACGCGTTTGACGTTTAAAAAAAAAAGCAGTTTTTAGTAGCAGAGCTCAAAACGGCTCCTTTTCCCTCTGAATTCCTGCCCTTATGTCTCGTAAAACATATCAAATCCTGCATTAACTTTTTTAATTGTAATTTTCAGGCAAGGTTAAGCATAAATCTAGTAAAAAAAAAAAACTGCAAGTTGCTCTTTAAACAACTTCTAACGTACTCAAAACTACCAAACATTCAATGATTTGCAGGATTTTAACCCATTCAATGCATGAAATTCTTACATTTTTGCCAGTTATATTATGGAGCTGTGTGTGTGTGTGTGTGTGTGTGTGTGTGTGTGTGTGTGTGTGTGTGTGTGTGTGTGTGTGTGTGTGTGTGTGTGTGTGTGTGTGTGTGTGTGTGTGTGTGTGTGTGTGTGTGTGTGTGTGTGTGTGTGTGTGTGTGTGTGTGTGTGTGTGTGTCCTGCAGCATGTGACCTGGTGGTCTCTCAGGTGAAAGAACAAGTGTGTGTGTGAGAATCTGTAAGCATGCACGGATCATTTCATGGGTAAAAAAAGGCCATCTTTTGAGGGATGTGTTTGATGTGTCTTTGAAGAGGTGCTTGATTACTCAAAAACAAAAAACAACTGTTAGTGTGTTTATGCACCTGGCTGCCAAATATAAACATGCAGTTTGACCAAGGGCTTATTTCATTAGTGAGCAGAGAAGGAGAAATACCTGGAGCAAAGAGAAGGAACTCAAATGAAGAAGCATTTCAGTGCAGAAGAGACTTCAGAAATAACCTTGCAGCCTTCTTCTGCCAGCGAGCTGCAGGACTCATCTGAAGAAGACACAGGGTTCGAGGGGGGGTCTGACACTGAATGCTCTCTGGAGTCCAGCATTTCTTGGAGTTCCTCTGACCCTTCCTCTGAAAGTGGAGAGGACACTGAGGGTCCGGCCCACAGTGAGGGGAGAGAGAACAATGGAGGTTCTTCTCCCAGGAGCTGGGGAAAACCAGGGTGTCCTCACAGATTGTGAGAAGAAAGCACAGATTGTGAGAAGAAAGCACAGGCCTAAAAAATAGTTGTTCTTTCACCGGCTCCATTATATAACTGGCAAAAATGTAAGAATTTCATGCATCGGCCTGTTATGTCAAGTCTTGGACCTTCTCAATATAACTATAATTTAATTACAGTTTCCAGATATTGCAAGAGGCCCATGAGTCTCTTTGCTAATTATCAATGGTCTTTGCAATTAACAGCAGATGTACCCATGTTAAGTAAATTGGCAAAGGTCAGAGGAACTCCAAGAGAGGTCTTCCTCAGATATAATACAGTTAAAGTCTTGTTAGTTAGTGGTTCATATCCAGCATGCATTAGCTAAGAAACGATAAGGATGTTGGTGTGTTAGTTAATGTAAAGAAATGTATGTGCGCTCATGTGCAGATGATATATATAGTTTGTTAATTGGATAATTCATATCCTGCAAGGCTCCTAAAGACTTCATGAGATAATGACCTTTTGACATCTGGAACTTACATGTTGCTCTGATGTTGGTGCGTTCAAGTTTAGGAGACCTGACAATGTGTGTGCGTTAAACATGATTAGGGAACATGTTCGTGTGTCATTTAGAAAACCTATATAAACCCTGGGTTTTCTTGTGTTCGTGGGAGCATTTCTGCGATTGGTTGCTCTTGAAGCAAGGTAATGTTTCCCCATTGTTGTTTGGTGGTGCGCAACTAAATAATAATGATTAATCTCAACTATTTCTGTGTTTGTGTTTCATTGATTCCTCTCTGTTTCATTCTTTCATGTTGTGTGAGTACTTGGATCGCCACAACATTTTGGAGGTCCTACCGAGATTGCCGATGCTGGAGGTTGCTGTGTTTCTCCCTGGAGGTCTCAACTCACCCTGATCAGGCAGCTACATAGAAAGCTGTGGTAAACTCGAGGAATTGAGAAACCAGACTTGAGACTTCCACAGAAGAAATACCAACTCACAGTAAGCAAAACGTATTTGGAATGAAATGACTTTTGAAGTTGTATTGGTTAAAAGGAAAATGCAGAGGAGTGGATTTGAGATATTTAAGGCACAGTTATGGTTGAGATCTGTTGATTGTTTGTTTTGTTTGTTGGTCTTGTTTTATGTTGATAAATGTTTATACTGGAGAGATCACTGTATCTGACCTCGTAATCTGCCTGAGAAGCTAAGGGTTTGATTGAGGGGATATGATCTTTGCTAGCCGTAAGGACATGTTATGCTGGAGGAATCACTGTATCTGACCTCGTAGTCGTGAATTCTGCCTGAGAAGATCCTAATGATTGTCTTAAGGTTCAGATATTCATTTGGCTGAGGGGATATGATTTGCTTTGCGAGCCAAGTGCACATCCGGTCCGTTCGGTAATTAAGAGATTAATAAGCCCGATCCGAGTTCAGGGAGTTAAAAGTATAAAACTTGCCTGGCGACTCTGTGAATTCACTACATACAAAAGTGGAGTTTTCCATGTTTTGTCAGACCGTAATGTAGAGTCTGTGATAAAGCGCTAAATGTTTTGGTATACCATAGTTTGTTGTTTTAATTTCTTATTGGTCAAAGAAGCTGCAGTTTGAAATATGTCCCCCCTTCTCCTGAAAAGGCTGAGAGTTCCAGCCGGGGTGTGTCTGTCTTTGTCTGTGAAAGTATCTCCCCCCCCCTTCTCCTGATTCTGCTCTAATTGTCGAGCAGCAGCCCGGAGTGTATCTGCTTGTTCTTTCGTCTGATGCCTGAAAGAAGGCTGCATTGTGTTTCTCTGTTTAAAACAAGGAGTGAAAGATCAACGAGTGATCTGTAGTTGGAGTGATTACATTGAAAATTAATAGATCAATGTGTGATTTGAAGTAGTAGATATATTGAAATAAATAAGAAACAATGATTTGTTGCTATTTAAACATAGTCTTTGAGAACTGATTGTTACCATTGAATTGCATTGTGAATTTCATGGTATTTGTCATTTGACTAAGAATTGTACTTAATTATATTTCAAAGGAACTTAATTACATACAGTAATGTTAAGGCAAAGTAAAAAGAGGTTTACTGAGTTTATAAAGTACATTAAGGTAAAGGTTTTATTCAAATTAAATATAATAGTGGATTTTTCCACCTAGTATAAGACATAGAAAGAGGATAATTTGTTAAACATGAAATAACAAACACACTGTAAGAAATATATATTGTAATGTTATTTAGGAGTTGTATTTATCATACAATAGTGACTCTCATTTGATGGTTGTTTAAAGTAGATAGGAAACTGAAAACACAAACGATTCACCACAATTGTATTTTTTAAGTTTATGAAGAAAGAGTAGTAAGTAGTAAACAGGAGGTTTTTTATAAATTTGTCAGTCAGAAGGAAGCTGTTAATGTTTAAGTATGACAGAGGCTCTGTACGATGCTTGCTCAAGCCCTTTCACACTGTTGGATAACAAAGAGGTCAAGTGTGATTGATGAGAGAAGCTTGTGGACAGGAGCAGCTGCAGGGCACAGTGAGGAAAGAGAGAGACAGGAGAATTAAGATGTTTTGAAGAGTCTAGAGAGAGTAAATGTTATATAAAGTTAACTACTATTCTGGAAAATGTTCCTATGGTTTACTGTTTTATGAGTAACATAAAATATAAATATATTTATATTACTAGATATAAGAACAACATGCTTATCTAGGTTAACAGAAAATTGCTATTAACCAGTTTCAGCTGCAACTATCCTATCTTTGTTCTAAAGAGAACATACGTTGAATTTACAATTAATGTTAAGAAAGTTCACAATTGATATCATTAAAGACCGTTTTGGATTAATGGATTGTTCTTTAGGGCCCAGAGATATTTGTTCTTGGAATATATGGCGTGTCTGTCATAAACATTCATGCTTAGATGGAATAAAGTGTTGAGATGTTCTCAGAGTGGGAGTTTTCACAATGCTTTCTTTGTTTTTATTTAAACAATTAAGTGATGAGGAAAGAAAACTGTTCCGTGATGATTTCTTTAGGTTTTAGCTTTAGTAATGAAGATTACATTTTGTGAGGAAACCACCAATAATTCCTTTAAGTGTTCCAAAAAATATATTCATTAACTGTAATCAGATTACTTGGGGTTTCAAATATAGCGCGGATTGAATACAGTTACTTGATGTTTTGTATTATTACAACCTAACCCTGCTTGTAACACAACTTAGATAAATAATTTGAAAAAGAATAGAATAAGCAAGTAGATAAAAGATGAGTCTATAGTGGTTAAGGAGGGTTTCCTTGTTTTGCTCATTGACTTAGAACTGAAGTAAAGGAGAATAGTGTTTTATGAAAACTGTCATTCCTCATGGTTTTTAAAGATAAATCATCAGTTTTATGGACTTTGATGTTGAAATGGTGGAGAAGGAATACCTTTTTGGTTTCGAATTTAAGAAGATTTTAAAGATGATGTTTATGTTCTTTTCCTGACTAGAATTTTAAAAGCAGGACGTCAACTAGACAAAAGAGATTTTACAATGTAGTTTTACTACTTTTGATGAAGTAAAGAATCTGGGTAAACTACCACCATTAGTTTGTTTTAACATTCACATGTTTCAGCATTCCTGACCATATAGACACTCAGCCATTTCATTTTGTAACCCGTTGGGGGAGAGATTTAACTTGAGTTTTCTCTAGTAGCTGATTGGCTGTGATTACAGCAGCATTGGATAGTTATGCGCCACCTTTGGGTTGTACTCTGAATCAGTGTGTTGGTGAAATGTTGCTCACTACAGAAACAGAAGAAGTGTGCAAAGAACGCATCTCTGAGGAGGTTTTGACATTTTGCTTGTGATGGACATGAACCCTTGTTGTCAAGGCAACAGTGGTGTGAAGAGGAACTGCAATTTTTGGGGATTTCTACTGTCCAGAGGACAACGTGTGTCTGCTGATTGTACCACATTGATCCAAGAGTTTCCTTCCCTCCAGATGCCAGAGAGAGTTTCCTTGAGCACTGACCAGGGCTGTTTCTAGCTTTTTGGGGACCCTGCCACTGACTACAGCTGCAGAGGACAACGAATCACTGACTGTTCTCATTATGACAAGATCTTGAGACAGGCTTGTCTCAGACTGTTTGTTCTGAAGAAATCATGCAATGATTTTACAGCATAACTGTGCAAGAGTTTTCCAGAGGGTGGTGTAGAACATTATGTTTAGTGTTTAAGAAGAGAGGCTGCTTGTTTAATGATGGTCTAGAATACTGAAAAGATTAATACTATTAATATCCTTTATTTTAGCATACAAGACATCTGATTATTATATCACACAGAATAATCTTGAAATATAAACTAGCTATGGGTAAAACGTGTGGTTGTTATACCATTGTTATAATGAACTGAAAGTAAATAGGGAAATAGTATCTGGTTAAAGATGAACTGATTTGATATCCTAGAGAGGGTTAGTTATAGTGTGAATAACTTTACAAAGTATTTACTAATGTATTTTGAAGAATAAATAACAAAAAAACACGAGTCCAGTTTTGTTTTTTAGATTTAAATTGTCTATTACAAAAACTGTTCACCTTAGGTCTAGCTTTAGACTTTGATAGTAAAGGAGTATTTAGGCTTATTTTTTATATATCTGACATTTTTTAAATATGTTGGCTACTCACTAAATAGAGATTTATTAAGGACATTTCTGAAGATTGAATATTTGTTCCATTTCTAAATATTCCTATTTAAAACGTAATTTTAGAGTAACGAAGGCTGATGCTGAACTTGGAAAAATGTGTTAGTGGTCTGCATGTCGTAAACAAAAAGGCTTTGGTTCGTTCAATCACCAGTTAAATCTGATACAGTAATACTGATCTACTTTAGTACCTGGTACTATAATATGGTTTGGTATGATTGATTTGGCTAACACTTTATTTAACATCCTGATGTAACATTATGAGATATGTTCACTTCTAAGGGTAAACAAATTAATAAAAAGGACTATTATTATTATTATTAATTAATTCAAATATTAATTAAAAAGGCCGATGTCTGCAGGTATTACTTAGGGATGCCTTGCAAGAACATTTGTCAGGCTTTGTGTTTCCTAGGGGCAGTACATTAATGAAGTTTATTGATAATTTGTTTGTTTAACATCTGAAACAAATTGTGCTGCGAACACGGGAAAAACGTTGTTGCATTGTTTGACATCAACACAACAATGTCACTGATTAAAAACTCCAGCTGGTAGAATATCAAAGTGCACTACTATAGGACATGAGATCTCATCTGACTTAGACTTTGCAAAGACTGAATGAATGTGAATTGATTTGTCAATTCCTGACTGCTTTCACTTCCGGTTACGCACCCGGAAGATTCGGATGCAAGTTTTCAGCGCTTGTCCGTGCATCCATATGCTCGTTACTTTAAAACGTTTTGATGTGATTTAGGTGCCTTTTTCTATACAGTAGTATTTGCCACGACGTTGTCCTTAGACTTTCTCGACGATGTTCGTCGCATGAATAAGCGGCAGCATTAGGGCAATATCTGTGAATTACTCTCACACCCTACACACTACTGAAACCACAATCAGGTCATCTACGATCTACGGAGACCTGCTCCCGCCTGTAGAGTGGCTCCACGCTTCGGGCTGGGGCCTGCTTTCACCGGGCGTGTATTGCTGTGCGGAGGGGGATGTGCCGCGGCTGGGGCCTGCTCTCCACCTGTCCTGGTTCTGCTGTTACGGAGGCCTGCTCCCACCTGTCGTGTGTTCCAGTGTCGTGTGCTGCTTGCTGAGGAGACCTCTTATCCCGGGGATACCACGGAGGGACCGGTGCGCTTCCTCGCTGCTGCTTTCGCCTGTCCTTTGCTGCTGTTGAGGAGGAGGATTTTTTTTTTGCCCCGGGAACCTCGCGGATATTGTGTGCTGGTCTGGGAGGATGGCCCATATCGTGATTCTGCTGTGCCTGTTAACTGTTCTGGACTATGAGAAGATCTCTAGTCATCCTGAGAAGCCTACTGGATTCAGGTCTGTTCTGCCACCCGCAGTAGGCATCCCCTGCAAAGGGTCGGATGTGTTACACAAACAGTTACCGGTCACCTTGTCACAGACAATCTGCTCGACAAAATATGTTTGTCTTTTTTGTTTGCCTGCGATGATGGTACTTCAGGACTGCTTCTTAAGCTCAAATCACACTCTCGCAGACTTTTCCGGTGATTCTAAAATAGATGACAATGTGTGTGTGTCAATTAAGAGGAAAAGATGCCTGTTTTTTTTGTTATTATTACTGTCAGGAAATGTTCAACCTAACCCTGGTCCGCTAGTAGTAGTCAGATCGCTACTCCTGCTGATTTTAAAGCTAGGTCTGGGTTGGGTTTCATCCACTTGAATGTGCGCAGTCTGTTAGGTAAGCTAGATTTTGTCCGCATTTGGGCAAGCTCGACTGACGCTGACGTCATTGTGTTATCAGAAACATGGCTAAATAAAACTATTTTGGCCTCTGACATATCCTTAAATGGTTATAATGTGTATCGTACCGACCGGCCTAATAAAGGTGGTGGAGTTGCCATTTATGTTAAGAATAAGTTCAGTGTAACCACATTGATCTCCAAATCTGTCAATAAGCAATTCGAATTTTTAGCCTTAAATATAGAAGTGGCAAAGGGGCAACAAGTCATGGTGGTAGGGTGTTACAGACCCCCCTCAGCTGTCAAGGACTCCTTGTCTTCACTAGCAACACTTTTATCACAATTAGACTACAAGGAAATAGTGCTACTTGGAGATTTTAACTGGGACTGGTTAACTGCAGTATCAGAGGATTTAAAAAACCTTTGTATCTCTTTGAATGTTACTCAGATTGTTGACAGTCCTACTCGCCCTAACGTTAAGTCCCCTAATAAATCCTCCCTAATTGATCTCATTCTAACTAATGTTCCCTATAAATACCTATCTGTGGGAGTATTTGCAAATGATGTGAGTGACCACTGTGTTGTAGCCACAATTAGGGACACTAAGGTCCAAAAGGTTAAACCCCGTATTATTATTAAGAGACACATAAAACATTTTGTGGAGCAGGGTTTTGTTCATGATCTGTTTGGGTTTGATTGGGGAAAAATCGATCTGTGTGCTGATGTTGAAACTGCATGGTCTTATTTTTATCTTGGTTTTATGGAAATTATAGATAGACATGCACCCCTACGTACTTTTAGAGTAAAGGGACGAGACAATCCTTGGTTTTCTGCTGAACTATCCAGTCTCCTGCATGAGAGAAACAAGGCCTGGGCAAAGGCTAGGAAATCAGACTCAGAGGTTGAATGGCTGCGTTTTAGGCAACTGAGAAATAGCTTCACTTCACAGGTCAAAAATGCTAAGTCGAAGTACTATTTGTCAGTTACTACAGAAAACCTAAATAATCCTAGGAAATTTTGGAAAGCCATAAAATCGCTATCCACCGGTGAGATCCGAAATGAGCTACCTCCGTGCATTACCACAGCATCTGGCTCTATATCGGACAGGGCTACCATGTTAAATTGTTTTAATGAGCATTTTGTGTCCTGCGGTTCTATGTTTGATTCTGTGACTAACTCTGCTTTTGTGAACACCACAGTCGGTGACTCTGAACAATGTGGTCTGGAAAACCCTTTCAGTTTTACTCCTTTTACTGTTGATGTTGTTCGTGAAGCTTTAACCAAGTTAGAT
Organism: Trematomus bernacchii; assembly: GCF_902827165.1. Taxonomy (NCBI): domain Eukaryota; kingdom Metazoa; phylum Chordata; class Actinopteri; order Perciformes; family Nototheniidae; genus Trematomus; species Trematomus bernacchii. Next base: position 1,745,395 of record NW_022987709.1, read on the forward strand.
CCTAAGAAACCGGCCGGCCCGGACAACGTGGAACCTTTCTTTTTAAAGATAGCTGCAGATTTTATTGCTCCACCTCTCACTACTCTTTTTAACCTCTCCCTCAGCACAAACACAATTCCAAAACTGTGGAAGTCAGCGTATGTCCTGCCTTTGCTGAAAGGAGGGGAGGCAACTGTTTTAAATAATTATAGGCCCATCTCTAAATTGTCAGTTCTGGCTAAGGTTCTTGAACGCCTAGTGAGTGAACAGGTAAAGGTGTTTTTATGTACAAATGACATCCTGTCAAAACATCAGTCAGGCTTCAGAAAGCAACATACAGATGAAGCGTCTTATTTTGGACAGTTTAAAGTGCGAGGGTCGTGATCGGTTCATGCACGTTCCGTGATGGCCGGCCGGCCCCCAGTCAGACTTGATACCGCCCCCATGATAAATACATTTAATTATTGTGAAGCCAGCTGCAATGGATCATTGATCCACCAGGGGGTGCAGTGGGGTTCCACACTGGAGTCATGTGAAATCAACTTCTAAATAATAGATGTTGTTTAGTCGGAAAAAACGAACGAGCCGGCTCTCCCAATTTTTAATCATCATCATTGATGTTTATGTTCGCCGAATTGACATGAAATCACTGACAAATATGAATATTCTGTATTCAACTTCATTGAAACGATCAGGATGGGTGTTATTTTTCCCCACAATGACCAAGTCGCTGCAAATGATCCCATGTATTACATGTACATGGCCACATTCTCAACAAAGTTACGTAACGAAACATTCTGTATTCCTTGCTTACTTTTTATTTAATGCTTTATAACAGTTGGAATAGTTCGTTTAGAACAGGCACCTCACTCGCAATCTGCTCCTCCGCAACGCCTACCACCTACCTCCGGCTGAAATTATGAATGTACAGTAAGGCATAGTAATCATAGATAACACGGCAGGGTCCGTTACAGTTTGTTTTCATCTGATTTCAAATATTTCAAATGTCTGAAGTTAATAAATACATTCTCAGTGTTCAAGTCAATAATAGTCATATAAGAAAAGTACTGATCTAATAACAGAGATTTTATAAGGACTTTTCAATGTTCGACATCGCTCATGTGAAATACAGTAAACTGGATGTTGTGGTGCCGAGAGGCGGGGTATCAAAAGTACAAGCTAAACTTTTATTTAGCATCTGAACACACTTGTAAACAACGTGATGCCCGGGAAGCGAAGACCCGGCGGAAACAGCTGGTCTGGTTCACTAAAATGTCCGTGTACAGTATATCTGGTACTAATATATAGCGGATCTTTGTTAAGATCCATATGTCACGGATAGAACTATATATTGAGCTTTAAAACAAATGATATATATTATAATAAAATAAACACCGGCTGTTGTTATGCCTGCTGTAACGTTTACTTTCTCCGTTCTCCGCTTAAGTAATTATTACTTCCTGGTTAGCTTTCCGCTCGAAATTTAAATCTGAAAATGGCAAAATAACGGAGAAAAAAACGTTCACAGAGAAGACGACAACAATTGTCACTTGCACTTGTCATTTAGCATCTGAACACACTTGTAAACAACGTGATGCCCGGGAAGCGAAGACCCGGCGGAAACAGCTGGTCTGGTTCACTAAAATGTCCGTGTACAGTATATCTGGTACTAATGTATAGCGGATCTTTGTTAAGATCCATATGTCAGTAGAGATGGGATGGCAGAAGGTGCTATATATATATATATATATAATTCCAAAGCTGGTAAAGACCTTTCAAATTTAGCAATAATAGTCATATAAGAAAAGTACTGATTTGTTCTTGAATCAACTTTTTTATGGAAAATGTTTTATGTAATTTTATTTCATTTTAAATAAAATGAAAGACATTCACAGTTAATGTAATTAGATATACATTATTAATGCCATACATTTTTAAATGTAATTAGATATACATTATTAATGCCATACATTTTTGCATAAATATTTATTCAGTATGATAGCTGTCTAACAGAAGTTAAATCCATTTCTCACTTATTCTGACAATGTACTTAACCCCAAATAAAAGAACCCAATAAAAATAGTTGTTAAATAATAGTGAAGTCACGTTGTAATAACAATAACTCATCTCTCTCGGTTTTTTTTGTTTTCTTTGTGTGCTTTGCCAAAAGCCACTGTGTCAAGTGTCCTAGTTGGGTTACCGTAACGAACAGCAGCCGGCTCTCGATTTTTAATCCTAATTTAATCGTTTATGTTCGCCGAATTGACATGAAATCACTGACAAATATGAATATACTGTATTCAACTTCATTAAAATGTTATTAACGTGCCTAAACTCAGTAATTCACTAAAGATTACTGATCCCTCCGCGTCGCGGAGGGATCTTGATCCCTGGGTGTTATTTTTCCCCATAATGACCAAGTCGCTGCAAATTATCCCGCTTATTACATGGCCACATTCTCAACAAAGTAACGACATGACTCCCAATATTAATTAAAATGCTTTTATGGATTTAGAAAATATTTTTATTGATTTAAAACATAGTTCTATGTATTGATTTAAATTTACATGCATCCGCTAAGAAAAATAGTCCGTTGTTACCGTTTTTTAAACAGTCAGAATGAAACGGCAGCTCTCAGCTGTGTGTTCACACTCCTAACTCTGATCTTTCTTTTCCAACAGTTAAGTTAACTGTAGGTTACTCTGAGTGACAAGCTTACAGTTAGTGAAGTAACACTTTTTTTTTGTGAGTCACGACCTCGCTGTTTCATTCTAACATAACGCTCCAAATATGACTGTTTCCACTCGGACTTCAATACAGCAACACCATTGTTTGGTTTCCATGGTAGCGTGTCTCTTTAGTAGCGTGCACTCCTTTCCTGTAAATTACAGGTCCAGCCAGGCAAAACAGTAATATGAAATATGAACGTTAGTTTTTAACTGAAATGATCAAATAAAGTCAAAATGTCACAGTGTTTACAAACATTGACCATACCGTTCACCAGCCCCCACCCCACTCTTTGTTTAAAACGAATTGGCCATCGGAATGTGTGTGTCCCAACCCCCCCCTGTGATATCTCTTCACAGGGGGGAGAGAGTTAGACGCTCGTGAATTGTCAACGGGGGGGGGGCCTCTCTGCACGGAGGAGCCGCGGAGAAGTGAATCACAGTGATCTGCTATTTTAAAGTAAATTCAACACATATCGACCCTAAATATAGCATATATTAAGAACGAGAAAGTGTTAACATCGTTTTTTGTAAACATATGACCAGTGTGCGAGGGTGATGACATCAGAGCATCGTCCTATGGGCTTAGCCCCGGACAGGTACAACAGGTATTCACTCAGAGGGGGGTAGTTACCCATTTACATGTCAAAAAGCAACATACAGTAGGCGGGTGGGGGATGGTGAACGTTTACATTTCTCTACAGCAGTGGTTCCCAAACTTTTTGTGCCCAAGGCACACCAAAGGACAAGTAAAAATCTCAAGGCACACCTATTGTGCGAAATAGCCCTTATAACACGTGTTATCACTCATATCATGTAAAATATCTGTAAATGTGCATAATTATTTACTAATGCCAAATAAAATGTATAGATAGAACAATCAGTGGTTCAAGTTAGTATATTCCTCAGTGTAACATATCCACTAGTTGCAAAGCTTAAACATTTTTATATATTTTTTTATTTTAAGGGAAAGGATGTTTTCACTACTCAGTTTGTCAACTATGTTACGGACAAACTTGATGTCATTACAATCATTTGATTAAGTCCTGCACTTCAAGTAAAATCAAATTTGAAAGGCTCTTGAGTCTATTCTACCATATATCCAAAGATTTTTTAAAGTTTAAAAAATAATTGTATTAAAGTTTTGTTTTTTCATGTGATATGTTCAGCACTGTCATTAAGTTTAGGGATATTTTGTATTATAAAACTACCATACAGGTCATTTTGATAGTTTTAAGAGATGTCATGTAAAACTCCAACCTGTGTAGATATACATTATACTATAAAGGATATCAGAAGCACTATTTTAGATATTTTAAATTTGAAAAAATGAGGTGCAACATAGTTGACAATGAAAGTCAAACATTTGACGCAAATAACATAGTTGACTGGACACATTATTAACCATCAGCACTATGTTAATTTCAAGGCAGAAGTGCAAAATTCCATTGATAATGATGTGTAATGACGTCTACATGTCGTACAAATTGTCAACTAGGTTACCTGTCAACTAAGTTACTACAGTTATTACAGTACTGGGTAACTCAGTTGACAGGTAACCTAGTTGACAATTTCCCTATTTTGACCCATCATTTCAATGGTAGGCCTTGCCTGGATGACCACATGTCATTTTCTTGAACAGGTTAACATCACATTTGCACATATAATTGAATTAAAATCATTAAACAATTGTAAACCATAACAATGTACGTAACATTGTTGATTGTCAATGAGTATATTAATTGACCATGTGCTATTATACATAAAATATTGTAAAAATGTAGAGGACAATCACCACAGTGTGTTCAAAATGTCTGCCAAAGAGGAACATGGCATCATGTGATGCTGGTGACATGGTATTGGGACAAACCATTTTTGAGTTAAAGGGGGAAGTTCTGTTAGTAACATAGTTGACAGAACTTTTGCGGACATTCATATATTAAGATATTTAAATTATTTAAAGGGGGAAATCAATTAAAAATATGTTATTATTCTTTAGTATTTAGACTTTTGAAATAAATGAATCATTTTTTAAATTTACTTTAATGGTTTTTATTCATTATTTTGAATCCAAGACACCCTCAACTGAAAAACGGACATAGCAAAAACTGACAATTTAAGAACATCATGACACATTTCAAGCTAAATAAAGCATAGGATGCACATAATGTTTGTGTGATATTATAACATGCTTTCCAATAATAGGCAAAATATGATATTTTTGAAGAAAATAGTTAGAATAATTATAATTATCATCAATGGACATCAATGGACATGGAATGTACCCTAAATTGTAGAATCACTCAGCAGTTACATACACCAAACCTTCCAGTTATATTCCTATCAATATTATGAAGGCTTTTACAGAAGGGTTTGGTCATATATAATTCATAGCCTGAATTATATAACATTTTATACCTAAAAACATGGTGAAAATTGATATTTTAGGGCTGTTGACAGTATTTTCTGATTTATGGAGTGATACAAAGAGATATCCAAAATCCCTTCTGTAAAAGCCTTAGATACTAATATGACTACAAAATGAAACAATAATTTTGATCCTGGCTTTATCCAAAGTTCAGATTTCGGTTCCTGAAATGTGTTAAAATATGCGCATATTTCATGAGATAATGGTTCATTTGGATATTTAAACATGCTATTTCAGAAAACTTGTAATACAAAAAACAATTGCCTTATTGTAAGTAATTAACTGGAGAAATATTTAGCTGATATCTTTAAGTTAAAAATACCCTATTCACCTGGGGTGTCTCGCCTTAATTAGATGTTTGATAAGTGCAGATCACATAGTAAAACACGTACACAGATACATTATTTTGTATTTTTATTAAATTCGACAATGTCAATTTCACTTTCCACTATGTCCACCGTTGTTTTTCACAACCAATGGCAGAACTTTATTGAGGCCTGTAATTAGTCAACTACAGGTCTCTTGAGTCAGTCTTTTTCTTCCAAAAAGCTTGTGACAAGATGTTATTGCTCTTGGGGCATTAAAAACAAGATTTTAACTTTAGTTTTTTATATAATATCTGCATTTTCTATTGTGAAAAACTAAGTCTTAGTTATTTAATATATAGCGCCATCTCCTGGTTAAACCCTGAAATTGGAGAATAGTGGGAGGGCCTAACATTCCTGAATACTGGTCTTTGGCAGGCAACTGGCTGGCAACTGGCTGGCAGTCGGCAGGAAGCTGTATGCTGGGGTCCAAAATAAGAGGCTCCATCTGTAGCACCATCACTGCCACAATGAAAGTGGTGAATGACATTACAAGTATTTTAGATAAAAAGCAGAGTTGTGCAGCTCTATTTATTGACCTTTCCAAAGCGTTTGACACCGTCGATCTTCGCATCTTAAAGCAGAGGCTACTCAGTATTGGCTTATCCAGCCATGCAGTGGGGTGGTTTGTGAACTACCTCTCTGAAAGGTCCCAATGTGTTCACTTTGATGGGCTGTCTTCTGAGTGGTTGAACATTGCTAATGGTGTTCCTCAAGGTTCTGTTTTAGGTCCACTTTTATTCTCCATATACATCAATAGTTTAGGTGAAAATGTGGATGAAGCTACTTTGCATTTTTATGCGGATGACACCGTGATGTACTGTGCAGGTCCCTCCATTAAGGAGGCTGTTGTTAAATTACAGGCTGTTTTTAACATTATTCAGACTCAGCTCTCTGAACTAAAGCTTCTTTTAAATGTTGAGAAAACCAAGGTAATGCTCTTTTCTAAAGCTAAAAAGACTCCAGAGACTGCTTTGGATATTTTGACTATGCAAGGACAAGTACTCCAAGTGGTTAGCTGTTACAAATACCTTGGTATCTGGCTTGATGATTGTCTTACTTTTAAACTTCACGTCACTAATCTGCTTAAAAAGCTGAGGGTTAGACTAGGTTTCTTTTTCAGAAACAAGTCCTGTTTCTCTTTTGAAGCCAGGAAAAGGCTAGTCACTGTGACCTTTTTACCTGTGCTAGACTATGGTGATTTGATCTACATGAATGCACCTGCCCATTGCCTGGAAAGGTTAGATGCCGCCTATCACAGTGCTCTGAGATTTGTTACTAACTGTAAAGCACTTACTCATCACTGTACCCTGTATGCCAAGGCAGGTCTGCCTTCACTTACTGTACGGAGGCTCAGTCATTGGTACATATTCATCTATAAAGCTATGTTGGGTAAACTCCCAACTTATATATGCTCTTTGATCTCACGGAGAGTGGCAAGTAGCTATTGCCTGAGATCACAGGATGTGTTTTTATTACATGTGCCAAGTGCTAGGACTGTTTTAGGTGCTAAAGCTTTTATGTGCGCTGCTCCTCTAGCTTGGAACACTATGCAAAAAATATTGAAACTCAGCATTTTGATTCCCTTGCATCATTTTAAAGCACGACTGGATGAAATATTATTGGATACCTGTAAATGTAAATAGGTGCTAATGTATACCCCTGTAATTATGTTGTGATGTCCTTTTTGTTTCTGTTTGTTTTTATATGTGTAACTCAATGTACCGCAGGTCTCCCTTGTAAAAGAGATCGTTGATCTCAATGGGATTTTTTAACCTGGATAAATAAAGGCTACAAACAAACAAACAAACAACACTGACCCACCGACAGAGTGATTTTATTTTGGGATGCACGCATTACTTTTGGAAGCATGGATTTCTGACTATGCAATATTAGTTGAACCATTGTGAGACATGGTGCATGAAATTTGTATTTGTGTTGACTATGCATGATCCCTGCATGACTTGATGACTATGTAACTTGATATTTAACATTGTTGATTCTTTTTGACAGGAGAAAGTTTTCCTGATGATGAGTCATAGGACTTTGAAATAACATTGTATGAGCAGATGGGTACTCTGAGGTATCTTACTTGGGGAAACATGGTCTCTATGGTTTTGAGGACAATGTTTCCAGGAGGGGTATAATGGGTTTATTGTTCTTGTTCACGTGAATCTTTTAATCCTCACATGATCCAGAGGGCAAATGAAACAACTTTTTGCCTAAACAACTTTTTTCCTACATGGTTAAGCTCCTGATTGGGTTCTGCTAAAGATAGGTATGATTAAATGTATTGTTCGACGTTGAGATCTGATTGGTTTCAGCACCGTGGCTGAACAATTTTGCAGAATATGTTTGTTGTGTGCTTAGGAAATTGTGGGTAAGTAAAAACACAACACAAACAACATTTCATGGTTTCAAGAAGTTTAAAAATTATAGGTAAGACTCTAAGACCTAGTGGTCGACTGTAGGCTGTTAACCCAGAATGCAAGTGCTATTTTCTACCCTGGTCAAAGCTGTCTTTCCCTTGCAATCTTGAGGAGGGAAGATGGATCATTCTGAGGCAGAGGTTTAAGGAGTCTGGAGGCGTCTGGAGGCAAACTGGAGTGTCAATGAAGGCAGCTGGATGACTACCTTCAGTTCCAGCTATTCTTCCACTGCTATTGTCTTATGGGTTTGGGTCAACACGAAGAACAAAACCCAAGATGTCTGAGATGATTTACAGCCAAGTATATTAGTAATCTCAAACTCCAGAGAAGAAGATCTACCGTTAAACTGTTCTTTTAAAGAAGTCTCAGTTTTTCTGACTACAGTTCCGTCCAATTCAAATGGTAATGATGTTGCTTCAGATGTCATCAAGGGATTTTGCTATAAGATGGGACATCACAGCATGAAGGCTAAGATAGATATTCCATCTAAAGGCTACGCATGGAGATCAGAACGTGCACCCCCTGAAGAAGTGTTTAATGGACAATATAACAGAAGCAGAACGAGTGGACGACAGTTACATCTTGCTATAAGTGTTTTGGAAGATTTTTCATTATGTATAATCAAGTATTACATTGAATGTTACTTTGTTATTAGGTTATGTATGTATGTTTGTTAAACTTGAATGGGACAAATAGATTTTTTCCTCTTAAGCATACTGAGGTTTTTAATGATTTTCCATTTAAGTAAGAGTAGATTAGCGCAAATTGTCTTTTCTTCCACTTTTTGTGTTATAATCAAAAAGGTGGTTTTTTGGCTATTTGTGAGTAGTACAGGTAACCCTGTGATTTCTGCCTTGAGTAAAATGATTATTCATTGATAAATATTTTTCAGAAAGTAATTTTGGACTTTCCAGGGCGGATCTCAAAAGGTTATTTGTAAGAGTTTTTTTGTATGATCTGGAAACTTAAATTAATAAAAGGAGGGAATGTTATGTCAAGTCTTGGACCTTCTCAATATAACTATAATTTAATTACAGTTTCCAGATATTGCAAGAGGCCCATGAGTCTCTTTGCTAATTATCAATGGTCTTTGCAATTAACAGCAGATGTACCCATGTTAAGTAAATTGGCAAAGGTCAGAGGAACTCCAAGAGAGGTCTTCCTCAGATATAATACAGTTAAAGTCTTGTTAGTTAGTGGTTCATATCCAGCATGCATTAGCTAAGAAACGATAAGGATGTTGGTGTGTTAGTTAATGTAAAGAAATGTATGTGCGCTCATGTGCAGACGATATATATAGTTTGTTAATTGGATAATTCATATCCTGCAAGGCTCCTAAAGACTTCATGAGATAATGACCTTTTGACATCTGGAACTTACATGTTGCTCTGATGTTGGTGCGTTCAAGTTTAGGAGACCTGACAATGTGTGTGCGTTAAACATGATTAGGGAACATGTTCGTGTGTCATTTAGAAAACCTATATAAACCCTGGGTTTTCTTGTGTTCGTGGGAGCATTTCTGCGATTGGTTGCTCTTGAAGCAAGGTAATGTTTCCCCATTGTTGTTTGGTGGTGCGCAACTAAATAATAATGATTAATCTCAACTATTTCTGTGTTTGTGTTTCATTGATTCCTCTCTGTTTCATTCTTTCATGTTGTGTGAGTACTTGGATCGCCACAACAGGCCTACAGTGGGAAACTTGTTTAATCTGGTGGAATAGAGTAGAAATATCAAATATCACTACTTTTCTTCTAAATGAAATGCTGACATTACAAAATGCATGGTGTTATACTGCAATGGCAGTGAGATAAAAAAAATGTGGTTTGAATGGAAGTCAATGAGGCATTTTTGAGAGAAATGAAATAATTAAAATAATTAAACAGGCATTGAATGGGTTAAAATCCTGCAAATGATTGAATGTTTGGTAGTTTTGAGTACGTTAGAAGTTATTTAAGTGATTCATGAAAAAAAAAAGTAGAAAAAGATATTGATGTATGATGATTTAATAGCAGTTGTTTGGGGCGTGTACATTTTTGACACGAAGGTGTCCAGAGGTATCTGATACTGCGTAAACAATAATAATGCAGTCAAATCAATTTTGTTGCTAATCTTTGACATATCCAAGACTCTAATAACCACTAAAGTCAATTTTTTGTGTTTTTTTATTAAGAGAAATTAAATAATTCAAATAATGAAACAGGCATTTAAAGGGTTAAAATCCTGCAAATTATTGAATGTTTGGTAGTTTTGAGCACGTTAGAAGTTGTTTAAGTGATTAATGGAATAAAAAGAAATATTGATGATTTAATAGCAGTTTTTTGGGAAAAGACCTTTTTTGTTACATTCAATACTGTGCATTTGGGTTCTCCAGTTTGTGTCGAGGTCGTGACACCTTTTCAACTACAGCACGTCTCTAAAATGGCTTGGCAGAAGAAATGGCTTCATATTTTTTGTGTTGATTTGTTATCGCCACTGTTTTAAAAATGCAATCTCCATGTTTTTGGATATTAATATCCATTGTTTTATGGATGAAAATATGTAATAAGTGTAGGAATTGCAGCTGTTGGTCAGTTAAGCACAGTTTATAAGACATGGAAGATAATTGTACATCGGATATGCAATGGAAGACTACATTTGTGGTAGCCATGGTATGCTCACCCATTTAGCACAAGAAAATACATGTTCTTGATACCATTCAACAATTAAGAATACATTGTTAAAATGTATTGTTTGCTGTCTCCCTGCAGTTATTGGTGAGCTTTAAAATTGTGTCAAGAATTTCTGGTAATCTGTAAATTACCAGCATGACATGAAGTATACTATAATAAAGAAATTGTTTTACAGTTACAATACTGATACTGTAACTTAAAATTATAGCTTTAAAGTTTCTATTTTACAGTTTAAACACTATTACCGTAAACAAAAATACAGTACTTTTTAAATGGCAGTGTTTTATTTTATAGTTAAAATACTATTAACTTAAAGGTCCCATGTCATGCTTTTCCGGTTATTACCCGTCCCCTTGTGTGTTATGTAGCTTTTCTGCATGTAAACGGTCTGCAGAGTCAAAAACCCTCAAAGTACACCCTGTAGCGAGTAAAACTCTAACACAGAAAAGACCTGTCTATGCTGCCCCAGAACGCCTCGTTGGAGATTTTTCATTTTCAATTTTTTCACAAATGGACCAATTGGTCCAAATGGACCAATCCGCGGAGCCGTTACGTTACGTCCGCGGAGCCGTTCCTCACACACACACTCAATCTTTTCTCAGCTGCTGCTACGCAGATTTCTCAGCCTGAGACGGCGGGACGCGGCAAGGCTGCGCGTGTGTGCTCGGGCTGGTTTCGGGCTGGGTTTTGCTGTGTCTCGCTGTCTCGCCGACCCCACGCAGCAACCAGGAAACCACACCAGTAAGCCAGCTCACACACTGTCCGCTCCTCGCAGCAGCGAGCCTCGCAACGTCCCGCCAACAGGCACCCAGACCCCACGCAGCATTCTCATCTGTTTGTCATTACTGGTGTCATTTTCTGGTTGCTAACGCCATTGTAACACATAATCACTGATGTTCCGCTGTAACAGTGGTGGACTCATCAGAACAGAGTGGGCGAGCTGACCAATCAGAGCACACTGGGCTCACAGGGAGGGGGGGGGCAGGAGCTCCAACAAGGCGTGTAGGACAGAGAGTGAATACACATACTATACAGAGATGCTGTATGAGAAACCAATGTGAGTTTGGAAAATTGCACAATGTAAATCTATTCTAGTAGAGCTCAACAATGGAATTATGATCAGTAGAAATGGCCATGTCATGGGACCTTTAAACAAAAATACAATGCTTGGAAATGACTGTGTTTTATTTTACAGCTATAACACTACTGCTGTGACGGTACATCCACACAGCAGCGTTAAAAAAATCTTGGAGGTGGGCGTATCTGAAGCTTGGGGTTTTTTGCGAGCAACACGACCAACAACCAATCACATGAATCTCCCGCCCCCGACATACGAAGCAAAAAAGCCCGAAGTAAACTGGATATAAACTCCCCAAACAGGCGAAAACCTACCACTGTCTCTGCCACCTCCCTCCATGCCTGGCTCCTCCGGTTTGTATCCGGTAGGTAAATAGGGACTGGTCATAAAGCACCGGGTGATTCCCTACTGCTAATTTCTCCTCCATTTTTTGGAATATGAGGAAATGACTGGGTATGTCTCTCCCAGCATACACGCGGTTTGTACTGTCAGATTTGCATAAACGGGATTTGATTGGCTGATGCTTCCACCTCAGCTTCAAAAGTTGAACATTGCTCAACTTTTGAAGCCTGAGATGCCTGGAAAGCTCCGCTCTGCTTCCCACAATGCAGTTTGGCGAAAAGTGAGGCAAAGTGACGTCACCCCATTCAAAGTGAATGGGCAGAAGCGTTGGAAGATTTTTTTAACGCTGCTGTGTGGACGCTCCGTAACAAAAAATAAAGTAATTACATATTACTGTGTTTCATTTTACAGTTTAAACACTATTACCGTAAACACAAATACAGTACTTGGAAGTTACTGTGTTTCATTTTACACTGTTACTGTAAATAAAAACTTGTAAATACTGTGATTACCTTACATACTGTAAAATTAAATACAGTAAGTAACTTGTCAATTGCTGCCAGTTACATACTATGAATTTCACGGTACGTTTCTTACAGTGCAGAGTTCTGGATGTGTTGGAGTTTGTTGAGGGTGTTGGATGATGAGCCATACAGGATTCTGTTACAGTAGTCCAGTCTTGAAGTGATGAATGCATGGATTAGGGTTTCTGCAGCAGAGAAGAAGAATGATGGGCGGAGGCAGGCAATGTTTTTGAGGTTGAAGAAGGCAGTCCTGGTGATGTGGTTTATGTGTTTATCAAATTTGAGCTGGCTGTCAAAAATTACTCCGAGATTGCGGATGTGAGGGGAGGGGGTTTGAGTGTAGTTGAAAAGGGTGAGGTTGAAGTTCTGGGTGGTGTTGGTGCGGGATGTGGGGCCGATGAGGATGATGTCAGATTTGTCGCTGTTCAGTTGAAGGTAGTTTGTTTGCATCCAGGATTTGATTTCTGAGAGACAGTTGGTGAGTCTGGAGTGGGTTGTGGTGGTGATGGCTTTTATGGAGATGTGAGGTTGGATGTCATCAGCCTAGCAGTGTCGACGGATGATATTGCCAAGGGGGAGCATGTAGAAGATGAAAAGGAGGGGACCAAGCACCGAACCCTGGGGGACGCCTTGGGACAGAGGGGTGGTGGAGGAAGTGCAGTTGATGATATGGATGAACTGGTGTCTGTTGGTGAGGTATCATTTCAGTGTTGGTGATGTTGAGTGATGATTCCAGGCGGGACAGCAGGATGGTGTGGTTGATGGTGTCGAACGCTGCTGTGAGGTCGAGGAGGATGTGGATGTTAAGGTTGCCGGAGTCTGAGGAGAGGAGGAGGTCGTTAGTGATTCTGAGGAGGGCTGTTTCTGTGCGGAATCCAGATGGAAATGGTTTGAAGAGGTTATTGGAGCTGAGGTGGGATTTGAGTTGGGAGGCTACAACATGTTCAAGGAGTTTTGATAAGAAGGGGTGATTTGAGATGGGCCAGAAGTTGGACATGATATCTCGGTGAGTCCAGGTCTTTTGAAAAAGGGTGTGACAGCAGCCAGTTTGAGTGAGGAAGGGGACTGATGCAGAGCTGAGGGAGGAGTTGATGATTGTGGTCATGAGTTCGGAGAAGGCAGGGAGGCATTCCTTGACTAACTTGGATGGGTGGAAAGTTGCATTGGGGTCACAGGGGAGAACTGAGAAAGGGGCTGTGAAGTGAAGGGGGGTGGGGAGGGCTGCTGAGGTGGTCATGCTGTTGTAAATATTGTCGATTTTGGATTGGAAGAATGAGAGAAAGGAGTTGCAGTGTGCGGGTTGTGAAGGAGGAGTTGGCGTTGTCACAGTGTTTCAGTTGTGAGTAGTAGTTGGATCGGGCTGCTTTGAGTGCATTATCGTACTGTTGTAGGTTGTCGGTGTAGGCATGGAGATGACATGTTTTAAGTGATTTTCTTGTGCAGGCGTTCCAGTTGGCGTTTGCGTGATTTCATTTGGCGGAGTTCGGGGGGTGTAACAGGGAGCTGAGTATGTGAAGGAGATCTTTTTGGTAACTGCTTTCATCACGGGGGGGATATATCCAGTCTCTGATAGTGTTACGTTATTATGAGAGTGCTCTCATACTTGTTTGATTCTGAAATGGTATATATTTATATAAATATATATGTGTGTGTGTGTATATATGTCTGCATCTGTAGCCTGTTATTGTCTCATTCAGTGGCGTCGCCTGGCCTGGGCATCCGGGGCTTTAGCCCCGAATGTTTTTTCTGTAGCCCCGGACAATTCTCCCTCAATAATATAATACATTAACCGTGCTTTACGTGAACCTCATCATGACACAAGAGAGGACGGCAGCACTGTAATTTCCCGTGTTCAGTGAATGCAACAGAGGCATGACACCAGACCAATCAGAGAGTTGCATGGAAATAAACGTGTGCTTGTGTCATTCAAGCTCGGCTCTGTGTGTGTGGCAATAGCGCATTGTGTGATAGAGAGAGAGAGAGGGAGAGAGGGGGACGGAGGGACCGTGTCAGCATGGACCGTGTTGTTAGCATCTGGTTAGCTAGCTGCACTAACGGACATAAGGAGCTGTTTGTTCCACAAGAAGCTGGAGGAGAGTCCTCTCCTCTCAGACTGAGAGACTCAGGTGAGCTAAAGGACTCTCTGAGTGTTTAGATAGTTAACTTTAGTAAGTTATCTCAGTGGGTCTCAAACGGTTTGGTCACAAATTATTCAAAAGATTATTTCCGCGGCACACCTTCATATGATCATTATAGTTATTAAAAAAAAGAGAATAAAGGAAAAACCGTTATGAAATACTATATGGCAGTAAAACAAGAATAGAGTTTAAAAGGGGAGTGATTAGTAAAATATCCATAAAGAAAAAGTACATCTGTTTACAGTTCTGCTTCATATGGGTGTTGAGAGAGGTATCCATAGATCTCTTCATTTTGCTCTCAAAGTGCACCAGATTGATGCATTTAACTTCAATATTTAAAAAAAAATCTTCCCGGGGGAGCTTCCCCCCGGACCCCCCTAGAGGAGGTGAGCCCCCCACTCATAAAAAATACCACTTTATCCCTGCCTATATGCCGTGAGCTGATTATCGAGCCTTCATTGTAACAGTCGCGGGTGTACTGTGTGTGTGCGTGTGGGGAGTGTTGCAGTAAAAAATGCCACTGTAGTGCCGCCGCCACTGTGGGCTAAGCCCCGAATGTTTTCAGGTCCAGGCGACGCCCCTGGTCTCATTATACCGCACTGTCAATTAATGAAAAGTAAATATATAAGTCGTCATGAACACATCTGTCCATCAGACAGAGGGCTGTGCCTCCTGTCATCATTAATGGACGTCTCTTTAAAATGACCGCTCAGAGGAGAGGAGTTCTCATTTCTCTAACCGCCTGCTGCTTCCCCTCCTCTCTCCTCGGTTCCCCTCCACGACTCCTCTGCTCGCATCTCCTGTGGGCGGGACTAAGACACGAGGATAGGAGTCGAGGAGGGGAATTATGCCGCAGTTCCACTACACGGTCAGCCTCGGCCACGCTCGGTACGGCTCGGTACGGCTCGGTACGGCTTGGCCGCGTTGGGCCTTAACAGGGCCGACTCACTTCATGCTGCGCTTCCATTACAGTTTAGGAACTGGGGTAGTTACTATAGTAACGCAGTGTAGGCGGAGCGACGCTGCATACAACTGCTGTGACGTCATCTTCAATGCGATACCATCGTTAACTTGTTTCTGTGTCTGTGGTGTTTTATCACAGCAAGAAGGAAGACTTTGTTTCGGAAAAGGCGGCTTATAGCAAGACGTAATAGAGAAGAAGCTCATGGGAGACTTATGGCAATCGTAGAAAGCGGCAGAGACTACTCCAGCACGACTCAACGCTACTCGGTAAGCTAACGTTCGCTAACTAGCAATGTGTTTCACGCTCACTATACGACCAAAGTGTTTCAAGTATTTAATTAATTGTAGCTACCACTTTAAGTATTAAAATATGTATGCTTTTGTTTGTGTATTTCAGACGTTAGGTCGCCGCCGCAGACCATGTGTTTGGATGCTCGACCGAGCTACCGAGTGGTGGGGTGTGATTGTTCCATCTTTCACACACACTCAGTGGGTGGAAAACTTTAGGATGTCTGAGGACACATACACCTACCTGTGCAACAAACTGCGGCCAGCGATGGAGAGACAGGACACATCATTCCGCAAGTGTATACCTCTAAAGAAGAGGGTGGCCATCGCACTGTGGAAGCTTGCGACCGGCTCAGAGTACAGAAGCATTGGACATCTTTTCGGAGTGAGCAACACAACTGTGTGCCGGTGTGTGCACGACTTCTGTGCTGCTGCAGAGACGTTGTTAGTACCGGAACTAATTCGTTCACCAGACCGGGCGAAGTTTGCAGAAATGGCCGACTACAATGAGACGAGGTGGGGGCTCCCACAGTGTGTAGGTGCTATTGATGGATCACACATACCCATCTTGGCACCACAGGAATACCACTGTGACTATTTCAACCGTAAAGGCTGGCACTCCATCATCCTTCAAGGAGTTGTTGATGGTAAGGGACATTTCTGGAATGTGTTTGCAGGAATGCCTGGGAGCATGCATGATGCTCGGGTTTTGAGGCTGTCCTCATTGTGGGAGTTGGCCAGTCGTGGCAACTACTTTCCACCTTGCACCAGGAACATTGGTGGGGTGAATGCTGGCTATTACATCCTGGGAGACAATGCCTATCCCTTGCAAAACTGGCTCATGAAAACGTTCCCTGACAATAGACAGCTGACAGCAGAACATGTGATCTACAACAAGGGCATTTGCAGAGCACGGGTAGTGGTCGAAAACGCATTTGGTAGACTGAAGGGAAGGTGGCGTTGCCTCATGAAAAGAAATGACTGTGATGTGAAACTTGTGAAATCTATGGTGCTGACATGCTGTACTCTGCATAACCTCTGCGAGAGTCATGACGAGGCCTATGATGATGAATGGGATGCACCAGCAGCAGCAGCAGCAGAGCCTGGGGTAGCAGTGGCACAAGGTGCAGAGGAGGGGGGGCACTGACATAAGAGAGGGTTTGATGCGCTACCTGAATAGGAAGTGAAAGATTGTGGGCCATTTAAGGGTAGTGACATTTTGTTTTGTGTTTATTATTACTACATTGTGTTGAACATAAATAAATCTTTTTTTCTCTTTCACATACATGTGTTTGTCAAATGATTTAAACCAAAAAATGTTATCAGAATTGACTATTTAGTAAATATTTGAATTTCAAGTACTGCCCCATAATAAGAACATTTGAGCAAATATCAGATCCTGAAAAGAAAATCTCTAATAAATTAAGCAAATATCCAAGTAAACTATAAACAAATACAAATGATCTCTTATCATCCTCTTTCTGTTTTTTTTTCGAAATACCCCCTTCCAGTTTATTTATAAAAGGTAGTCTTTGACTTTAATGTGTCAGTTACCAAACAATGTTTTAGAGGAGGACCTCAAGCTAGCAAACTATTTCTTGCTTTAAATCTATTCTTCGAATTCACTTTTTATCTTATGGGCTTTTACCTAACTGGTGTTTCTTATTGCTTTATAAATTCATGTACAATGTTAGATCCCCAAATGTTATTAGTAGCCTATTTTTATTATTATTTAGAACAAATATAGGCCTATAACTTCTGCCTCAAAATTATGTGCATCTGAATTTTTTTTAAACGTTGGACTACGACACAATTCTCAGTGTTTTTGTTCTGCTGATTTAAAGCCCTTTAATGAAACGTGTACATTTCATTTCAGTTTATGATTGGATTACAAAATTGTGTGTGAGTGGCAACCCAGTGACTTTGTTTACATGGTCACGAAAATCAGTTGGTTAATCAGATTATGGCAGGAAATCAGATGATGCATTTATCAACAAGAGATAAGATGAGAAGTACTTTATTGAATCATAAAAAAGCCATGGCATTGTACAAAATAAAAAAATGTGTTGCTGCATCATAAAAAGGCAAGGCATTGTACAAAATTAAAAAATGTGTTGCTGCAGCATAAAAAGCATGGCATTATAAAAACAAAAAAAGAAGGTAAAACATGTACAAGAAACTACTGTACTACTGTGGCAATTACAGAGGTGGTTCGTCTTCATGAAGAGACGGGTCACGTCGGCTGTCCACAACCTGGCCAAGAGAGCGCAGGAAGGCTAGGTTAAATGCCTGAGTTTGAGCGTTCTCCTCCCTTCTCAAGGCCATTTCCTCCTCCCTTGCCCGGGCAGTAGCCTCCATGGTCAGCTGCCAGTGCCGATCCACCTGGGCCAGGTTCCGTACATGGTGCCGTTCCTCCTGTGCCAAGTGCTCGTCTCCTCCTCGTTTCCTCTTGCCTGTATGATGATAAGATAATTATAGCAATAAGAATTAGCAATAACAATGAAAAACACAGGACAGGTACAGGTCACACAAGGATATAAGAATAAAATGTATAAGCAGAACTACAGTAAGGATGAACTAAAGACAGTTATGCCCTAGATGTTTACAATGATTGTGAAAGTGAATTACATTATGTCCAGCCTGTTGATAATGAATATAAATATATGTATATAATAGGATGTCACACACAATTGTACTAGCTGCTTACTAGCTAGTTACTTGTAACAGAGCACTTCCACACAGTGGTATAGCTTATTTTACTTACTGACGATGGATGATCTAAAGTTTAAAAAAAAGTCACAATTGCAGTCGTTTTGCCATGCCTATTTCTTACCTAGAACCACACGCTGCGGTGTCGCGATGGCACTCGGCGTTGGTGGTTGAGTTGGTGTCGGGTGTTCGGTTGGGCCTGGTGTCTGGGGTCGAGTTGGGGTCCCTTCTGGATTCGACGATGACGAGGACGGATCACCCATTATTCGGGACTGTTCCTCCTCACTAGAGACAATGGCATCATCTAGAACAGCAACATGACTTGTTAATTCCACAAACTACTGCAGCACAATACTAAATAGCAACAACAACAACTGTAGAAAAGAAAAACTGAACGTAAACAATGGCACATGTGGTGGTAGCAAACAATAGCTCTAGCTAATGCTATCTGCCTTAGCTAGCTATGTAGCTCTTCGGGGATCCATACAAGCATGGGTTGTAGAACTTAAATGTAAGGATAAAATAGACTTGTTTGTTAGAAGTGAGCTTTATAATAGATAGGGACACAACGTTTTCAAGCAAATAACAGAGCGTTAGCAAAGACTTACCATGCAGAGACTCCAGCAACGCGGTTGCAGAGTCCAGGCCTCCCTCCCTCCCAACGCTGGCCGGTCTTCGGCCATAAATATCGTCCATCAGGTCGAACCACTTCCAGCTTCTCCTATCTGAACCACTCCGGCCGTTGTGGTCCTTGACGGCTCGATACTCACTCTTCAACTTTTTCAGTTTGTCCCTACACTGCTGGAAAGTCCTTGCGTGTCCGCGTACGGACAACAGTGCAGAGACCTCCTGGAAAACTTTGAGGTTCCGAGTTGTGCCGTCGAGCTCCCGCTGTATTTTGTCATCTGCTATCAGATGGAGGAACGTCGTAACCTCGTCAACGGACCACGGTGTGCTTTTTTTTGCCATTTCTAGCTTCTCTGTTTTCAAAAATGCTGCAAGCGTCACATTATATGCGACGCTCGGGATGATCAACTCGCGCGAGAATTGTGACGATTCTCTCTGACCAATCAGCAGTCCGCCCAGTTGTTGGCCCGCTAGTGTGGCCTCGATAGAACCACAATTTTCTAGGGCCAGAAAAGAGGTGAAAAAGTGGCCCCGGGCCGGGCCGGGCCGGGCCGGGCCGGAACTACGCCTAGTGGAAGCACAACCAAAAAAGGGCACGGCACGACACGGCACGCTTAAAGCGAGCTCCGCGCTGCAGTGGAACTGCGCCATTAGAGAAATGAGAAAGGGCCAATGTGTTTGAATGAAGGAACATCTGGGATGGAGATGGTTTTAATGTCCTTTTTAAAGACAGCAGCAATACCACCACCCGCCATTGTGTACGAGGTTTGTCAATGTAGGAGAATCCTGATGGAGTGACTTGATTTGTTGAAAAATATTCGAGGTATTTTTGCCAGGTTTCAGTGATATATCCAGGTTATTGTCTGTTATAAATTCATTCTGAATGTGGCTCTTATTGTTTATGGATCTTGTGTTGAGGAGGGCCACTTAAAGATGACGTCGCATTGCGATTGGATGAGGGGACCACGGAAGTGGATGGAGATTGGTCAGATGCCCCTTTCACACCAGAACTTTTCTGGTTCG
Source organism: Trematomus bernacchii (assembly GCF_902827165.1). Classification (NCBI taxonomy): domain Eukaryota; kingdom Metazoa; phylum Chordata; class Actinopteri; order Perciformes; family Nototheniidae; genus Trematomus; species Trematomus bernacchii. The sequence goes on from NW_022987709.1 coordinate 1,765,684, forward strand.
GAACCGGTTCTTCTTTTCAGCCCCCATTTTGTTCACACTGTCCAGAGCCCGACTGGTGCTGCCGCGGCTGCGTCATGACGTCACCGTTTACGTCGCTGATTTTCTCCCCAACGGCGCTCACTACAACAACAATGGGGGACTGCGTCGGGTCGATGATCGTGTTGCTTTTAATCATACGAAGCCAGATTAAATTAAATAACGACTTCTCCAACCTTATACTTTTCTCCAGAGTGCCGTGGTTCATTGTTTATTAATGTGTTTCAGCGGCATTTACCGACCGCTGCAGTGCTGGCTGCTCTTCCACGGGAGTTTATTCTCCCGTTAGCTCACAGCAGCGGCCGCTGTAAAGTATTCACTGTCCGACTGTCACACAAGCAGCTGATACATATCCCCAATTCCCCATAAGTGAATGTGTGTCGGTCTGAATTGACGCTGTTTGGCATCACAACGCTGTTATGAAAGTTTCTCTGGTATAAAATGGGTGATGTTAGCATAGCAACCGAAGCTAAACTGACTATAACTTGACTACTTGTTGCTATCCTATTGTGGCATAATCCGTTTTCTACAGGCACATTTTACCGGCGTATTTTTCATTATGATTCTACTTGTGATAGTCGGACATGACAACCTGTGCAGCCCATGTATTGATTCCATCCGATAGCTGCTATAATGCAAAACAAAACGTCTGTCTCCACAATGATCAATAACAGCGAAGGGATGGTCAAAGTAAGGCACAAATAAACAGAATCACACGAAGCCTGGTTAGTGTTGTCTGACTTTATAAAGTGTGTTTTTTTTTTACAAGTGTGTGGTTGCATTCTAGTCACTTTGCTCAGCACTACTGCTTGTTACAACTTTTATTTGCCGTACTCGCCTTAACTGTTAGCTCAGGTTAATCTCGCCCCCCTCCGACGTAAGCATGACGTATGCGGTTCTTGCTTCTAGACCAGGGGTGCCCACACTTTTTCAGCTTGGGAGCTACTTTTAAAATGACCAAGTCAAAGCGATCTACCTACATTAAAAATGCTAAACATATATTTATTTATATTTATACTGACTGTACCTTATCTTGGTGTACCTTGCATAACTGCATGAACCCGTATGGCACAATACAACTCAGTACATTTTTGGTCATTACCTTACTCTGATGACTTGCACTGGATGGAATCTGCCAGGGTTGCATAGTCCGGGCAGTAGCTGCTGGTAGCCATCCTCAAGCAGACTTCCAAATGATCGTCAGTCATGGTGGAACGGTTTTTGGACTTAATGTGGGAAAAGGCTGACTCACACAAATAAGTGGAGCCGAATAATGCAGTCAAGAAGGTAGCACATTTTCTCATGTTTGGGTACTTTCCCTCTGTGAGTAAGTTCCAGAACTGCTGTCCATGAGCCCTGGCCTTCAGCTGAATGTCAGCTTGTAGTGTCAATATCTCATCCTCCACTCCAGACGAGTTCAGGTGAAACAGCGTTGCAACTTTTGATGCGAGTGAATCCACCTCAACATCTTCCCGAAATGGGTAGCACATAAATGTAGCGACTGGCTCGAGCAAAGCAAAGTCTTGAAAGCGTCTGTTGAACTCTGACACAATTGTCCCAATCTGCTCTGTTTAACGCACAATGTCCAGTTGCGCACAAGCCTTCCTTTGCGCCTCCAGCTCTGACGCGAGGTTTTGGAAGTTCCCCAAATCATGGCGCTGCAAATTTTCGTTTGAACGCATTAACTGAGCTTATCATATTGACCACGGTTTAGTCTTTTCCTTGCGGCTCTAAATTAAGGTCATTCAACATGTTGGTCAGATCGGTTAAAAATGCCAAGTCTAGCAGCCACTGATCGTCGTTTAGTTGGTTGTATTCTGCATGTTTAGAGACAAGGAGAAACTCTTTTATCAGCCAGCCAGCCAGCCAGCCAACCAACCAACCAACCAACCATTGGGAAATGTGTGGGAAAAGGTGGAAAACAAACATAATACAATTAAATACAAATAAAAGCAATACACAGGAAGTGTATATACACAGTATGAATATTACAACATTTAATGTAGCCTTACTGTGAAGACTAACCTAAATACGGTGCTTTTCTACAGATAACCTTACCACTGCCCTGGTAAGGTAAAACTAGGCCGATTAATAAGATGTGAAGTGCTTTGTAACTTTGACCCGCAAAAAATATGAAGAAAGAGTTATCTCTGGGGCTGCCAGCTGTAGCCCCCCGGGACCCGAAAGTGGCGTAGCCTAAGTACTTCAACATCAATGCATACGAATGTATGTGCTCGATATAGGCTGTATTGAACAAATAAACTAACACAAACTAACTATATCACTATAACATGATGGTGATAAAGAATGCACCTAACGTATTGCTGTTCATTATAGTAATACAAAAACGGCGCAATAACCCTCTTGAGTCTTTTTTAGATGTCTCCTTAAATCACCTTTTAAATGTAGCCTACTATACATGGCACCCTGTGTGTTACATATCAACATGTTCAGGACAGTCTCTGTTCTTGGTATAAAGTCACTCACCTTAGAAAACTCTTGTGAAAACACAGACTTACTCATGTCATCCATTTTTCTGGTGTTTTAAATTTGGTTTACCAAAGTCTTAGGTTCACAAAAGTAGTGTAATATATGACTAACACTGTATATACATTTGTAATTCATGTCTAAAATGAAAAAAATGTAATTCGAATTTTGAGTAAAATAGTTGTTTATCAATCTACTTTCCCCACAGCAGGGACTGAGATACATCAGGACTGAATGACTTCATATTACATACCAAGGTTGTGTGATGTGTACAAATAAAAATTCAGCATTAGAACTCTTTTTCAACCAACAATTTATTATAAATGTTTTTTTCAACCAACTATTTATAAAAATATAAGAAACTGGAAAATCTTACTATTTACAATATCAGAACTTTTTCAACCAACTACTCATTATAAATGTAAAGACTGGGGGAGCAGTGGCAGGGTCTGTGTCCGTCTTCCAAGACAGTGGGGCTGGCTGCTGTGCAGGTGGGGGTGATGGTGCAGGGCTGCTGGTGGCTGTGTTGGAGGGAGGTACGTTTGATTGTCCCGGGTTGATGCTGGTGGCTGTGTGGGAGGTACGTGTGCTCTACGAGACCTCCTTGCTGGCCGGGTTGATGGTGGTGGCTGTGTGGGGGGTACGTGTGTTCTAAGAGACCTCCTTGCTGGCTGAGTTGATGCTGGTGGCTGTGGTGGAGGCCTTTGTGCCGAGGTGTATCTTGACCTGGTGGCAGGCACAGATGGAGGTGGAGGCAGCTGTAGTGATGCTGGTCTGCTGGTCCTTGGTGGTTATGGCAGTGGTGAAGACCCTTGTGCCACAGTGTATCTTGACCAGAGGCCTGTACTACGAAGCTGGATTTTCGCTTAGCCGGCTAAATTCAGGGAAATCTCGGGCTTTCCGGTCCTACGACGCTGGTTCTCTTTTTAGCGGGCTAGATCTCCATGGTAACTTATGCTGAGCGGCAAACCTGCTCCGGAGCAGGTTAGGTGGCAGGCTAAGAGATCAACTCAGTGAAAGCACCGCCTGCTGACCAATCAGAGCTCCGTGTGCGGAGTTTAAAGCTATCAAGTCATATTACAGGATAGAGGAAATACAGAAAAACTGCCGTTGCAGGAAAGACGGCCGTGAAAATGAATAGAATATCCCCTCCCATCTTCAGAGCAATCTGACTATTATATTATTAGCGTTAAGAAAGCTTACTTAAATATCTGCCACGACATAAGTAACCGGATCAGAGTAACATTAAGTACAGTCCGCGGCACTGTGAGTGCAGACGTCGATGTGTCCCATTATCATTCATATCATATCACATCATAATGTATCATATATTTCCTTATCTGAGTCAGCTTCTTGAGCCGTATCTGGCCGTGCAACACTCACAGTGTCACATACTGTATGCAGAAGTATTATTTTAAGCAACACATTAAGTTGACGAAACACTCGAGTCAAATGTAATTAAAGTCAGATCGTGTCTTAGACGGGGCAGTGATTTCATAAACCTGTTAATGTACGCATTCAAACACTTTTTCTGTTACCAGCTGTATTCACCTTGCAGGTGCAGCTATGTGGCTTTTATCCTGGATAAAGTGTTTAAGTCATGGATGTTTAAAGTTTAACTTCTTCATATTTGACTAATATTAAAGTTCACTTTTCATTCAGGAAGTATGACGCTGTGCTGTCAGTACACTTGTCCGTGTTTGAGATTGGTCGAATGCTCCAAATACCACCCCTTTTATGTGAACGCGCACCTAACTAGATAGGACACGGCTGGCTTGAGCGATCCACTTGATAACCAGCGTCGTAGTACAGCTTAGCGCCAGCGCGTATGTTTTGGCTTAGGCCAACCGGCTAACTCCAACATATCCAGGTTAGGTTGAACCAGCTTCGTAGTACAGGCCTCTGGTGGCAGGCACAGCTGGAGGTTCTGGCTCCTGGATATACGCCGCCTGTGGGCCGCTAGGCCCAGGCAGATGTGAAACCTCTCTGTAAAACAAATTCAAATGTAGGACAATAATTACTACTAAGTTCATTGAAATAAAGTTCAAGTGGCATGTTGCTTAAGCACAAATAACAAGGCACAACTAAAAAGAAAGTTTGGGAGGTGGGGCAGGAGTCTCTCTCTCGCACACACACACACACACACACACACACACACACACACACACACACACACACACACACACACACACACCACACACACACACACACACACACACACACACACACACACACACAGGTATTTCCAGTTACTTTACATTCAGTATAAAATCACAGACACACATATAAATAAATCTATAACAAAGTCCCCTCTGTACAAAACAGTAAAATACATGTCTATAGCCACTGTAAATGTCTCCGTTGTGGGACGAATAAACGATAATTTTTTCATCTACACATGTAACCTCACTTTTACACATCAAAATAACTTTTACACATAAAAAACGTTTACACAGAGTAAAGGTTTACTATTTGAGAGTCTATTTTGTCCCAAGAAAAAGTTCAATAAAGCTATTGTTCATTTTTGCGGTATTCCACACAAAGTGAAAGTACACTATTACTGTAATATTTACACTTACCCATGTCCAAATGGATCCTTGTTGTCCCTGTATTCTTCTTCTTCTTCAGAAGAGTCGAAGCCTTCTGGTTCTGATGCTCCATTTGCACGAGTGCTAGCGAAAATAATCTCTAGCGCGTCCGTAACTGTTATGTTTTTTTAGCCATTTTCTCAGTCTCTCTCTTGTTTCTCACATACGTTAACTGATGGGAGACACGTGGTTTATGTTTTTTTCTTGGTCGGTAGGTCCTTAGTGTCCATTTGTCATTTCAGACCAACATAGCTGCAGCTGCCCCGGCCGAGATTTACTTGACCGACATACGATACAACCAAATCCCACACAGTGTAAGCTGCTTTGAGTGGCCTTATTGGCTGCTGTGAGTTGGGTAAAGTCTCACAATAGGTACCGCTGGAAAGCTACAGTTCCAGCGATTCGGTGGTTATCTGCATGATATTTGTACTCCTTATAATCGAAAAGATCTGATTAAATACGTAGAATATGCGCACTTCGACATGGCGCTGCGAGCGTCGACTCCAGAGGGAAGCCATCATGCTCTTACTTTGAAACCTTGAAATGCGGAAATGTCGTCATCAGCAGGCCATCACAAAGTTTGTCTAAAAACTCTTTGTGTGTAAAAAGACGATCCACAAGCAGAGATTTGAGATCCACAAGCGCATTTTTGGTTGACAAATTAAAAATGGATTCACAAATGCCTGATCGAAAGTTGTCAATGTTAAAGAGATATTCACGAATTCCTTTTGTTTATTTGTAAATTAATTATAGTATTCACAGATTTTCTTTTTATTTGTGAAAATATTTTGCGTATTTGCAGATCCGTTTTACATTTGCTAATTTATTTGTGAGTTTGCAAATCTTTTAAATGCATTTGTGGATGGTGTTTTACATTTACAAATCACATATTTACACACAAATTATTGTTATGTTCATACAAATATTTATGAGACAAATCTAAGCCCATAGTCACGCGCCAAATTCATGTGCTCAACCTAGTTTGTGAGGGATTGCGCAATCCGAGGTGAGGCTCAACTCGTCGCTGACTCAGTTTGCATCTCTCACCGTGTATAGCATAGTTCAGTAACAGGCGGTCCGGATCCGGACCCAGACGCCGACCTATACGGACCCGGACCTATAATCAATACATTAATAGGGGATTTCAATTTTGACGGGGCGATTCTATTTTAACCGCCGCCGACAGGGGGCGAAAGAGACGAGTGAGCGATACAGGGAGAGAAACACAGAAGAAGAAGAGACGAGAGAGCGGCAGAGAGAAGCGGAGAGGAAAGTGAGTGAAGAGAATAATTAGCGATACAGGGAGAGAAACACAGAAGAAGAGACGAGAGAGCGATACAGGGAGAGAAACACAGAAGAAGAGACGAGAGAGCGGCAGAGAGAAGCGGAGAGGAAAGTGAGTGAAGAGAAGAGTTAGCGATACAGGGAGAGAAGCGGAGAAGAAGAGACGAGAGAGCGATACAGGGAGAGAAACACAGAAGAAGAGACGAGAGAGCGGCAGAGAGAAGCGGAGAGGAAAGTGAGTGAAGAGAATAATTAGCGATACAGGGAGAGAAACACAGAAGAAGAGACGAGAGAGCGATACAGGGAGAGAAACACAGAAGAAGAGACGAGAGAGCGGCAGAGAGAAGCGGAGAGGAAAGTGAGTGAAGAGAAGAGTTAGCGATACAGGGAGAGAAACACAGAAGAAGAGACGAGTGAGCGATACAGGGAGAGAAACACAGAAGAAGAGACGAGAGAGCGGCAGAGAGAAGCGGAGAGGAAAGTGAGTAAAGAGAATAATTAGTGATACAGGGAGAGAAGCGGAGAGGAGAGTGAACAGGCGTGTTAGCAGCAGACAGGGAGAGACAAATGACACATGGCGCTCTCCAAGAAGAGGAAAGTGGACAGTGAGGACAGAGCTTTTAACCCTGAGTGGACTCATTCATGTTCATCCTGCCCACTGGGAGCACAGAGCCAGTGCATCTCATTCAGAGACCGTGGCGCTCATTAAAAGTGCCAAAACGCCAATATGAGACAAAACACAAAGTGTTTGACCCTCTCAAGTCAGAACTGAGGTCACAAAAAATAAGCAGTCTCAGAGCCCAATATGATCAGTCCACCAGGATCAAAATTAAAAATAAATATCGTTCCAGCGCAGGCTAACCGAGGCTAACCAATGAGCACCTGCATGTGTGTATCAGAATGGCCCTGACACCATTTCAGCCCAGATTTAAACTCCTGGCAGGACAAGCTCAAGCTCAATTCTCGCACTGAATTAAAAAAAAGTGAGTGAGGGACTGCAATATAAGAGGGAAAGAAAGAGAAACTTTAAAACTGTTCAATTGTTATGATGTGTAAAGACTGATATTGTTCTATAATCGGCTGAAACTGTTAGGTCATGATGTGAAACGGTTAACAAAGAAAAAGGGAAACTCAAGCTGCTGCTACACTTTATTTTATTTATCTAAAATTAAGCACTTTTAAGATGCACACATTTTCAAAAGCTATTTTATTTATTTTCTCTATTTTATTTTTAAATGCAGCCCGAGAGGAACATTACACATATCCACAGTATTTACTGTATATCTGTATAGTTCAATGTTCATTGACAATAAATATTGTTATTTATTAATTGTACTTTCTTTATTTGATTGGCAGTCAGTTGTTGATTACATGCAGACGTTGATAAAGCTACAGGCTACTTCAATATATATCACACTAATTCATAAAGCAACTTAGACATTTTGATGTTCCGGACCTTTGCATGGGGAGATTTTCTCTAACTGGACCTCGTTGAATTTGAGTTGATCTAAATGATTGGAATCATACAGATAATACATTTATAGCACAGACCATTGAAGAAATATTAATATTTATTTCATTTTATTGTTATTTGTATTTTTACTTTTCATCAAGATAGGTGAGGCACTGCCTTACCTGCCTTACCTGCCTCCCCTGACCGCACGTCCCTGCTAGGAAGTACAAAAGTAGTAATTCGGTAGAAACAAAATGAGACAGATGGTATTTTACAGTTAATTAACGTGTTAACGGAGAAAGTCAGGTAAAAGTGGTTCTGATCTGGACCAAAATAAGACTTTTGGTGGAGGAGCGGGAGATAATCAACGCCAGCGCCCTCTCACAAAACTGAGAAAACGCCCAATTAAGGTGATGAGGTGCAGAAAACTCTGAACCGGCATCAAGGATTGGGCCCTCCCACGAGAAATTTGCATTATTATTTTCAATAGTCCATGGATGCATATTAATAGAATGTGTAGGCCCAAACACATTTAAATGTAAGCTGATATGAAGAGGCGATATGGCAGCGTGAATATTTTTACATTACAATTCATAATTCATCTTTCAGACATTTTATGACTCTGTTGTGGCATCAGCCATTTTCTGTGGTGTGGCCTGCTGGGGCAGCAGCATCTCGGCTGCTGACAAGAAGAGACTGAACAGACTGGTAAGGAAGGCCAGCTCTGTCCTGGGGAGTCCTCTGGACACTGTGGAGGTGATGGGAGACAGGAGAATGGCAGCCAAGCTGTCCTCCCTGCTGGACAATGTGTCCCACCCCCTACAGGACACCCTGTCTTCCAGCGACGGGCAGAGCCTCCCCTGTCATACTCCAATGTAACAGAAAAACAACTAAAGATAAACTAAATAGTAATAATAATAAAATGTCTCCACTGATCTGTGTTGTAAGTGTGATTTCTGTATGATTCCAATCGCTTTTTATAGTCAAAATCAGCACATTGGCCGAGCTCCGCTACAACTACATGGGAGCGATGAGGAGTGAGGCAGGGACGAGCTCTGCCTCACGTAAGCCCACAGTAACTGACTGGAGCGTGGGCACTAATGTAGCGCGGGCACTTATTTTGTGAGCGCGCTCAAGCCAGGCTCATTTGCTTACTTATTCTGATTCTGATATTCTGAAACATGCGTGTTTGCAGTAATGTTACACATTTACTCTTTTCAATGATTGAGACAAATATATATCCTTTAACCTCTTAAGCCCTGAGCCTGTTTTTCAGGTCTCAGGCTCGAAAATGACATTCCCAGAACAAATGACCATAGCTTCCCTTCTAAAAGGGTTAAATTAATAATCTTTTCTCTCAAAGTAATGATAAACCTGTGAGTTGGATGTAGAAAAGTCAGAATCAATATAGATGTTTTTTATTTTAAAGAAAATTCAGATTGAACATAGTAAAAAACTGTAAATTATAGTGTCCGTCCAAAAATTATTTTTTACTTATAGTGAAAACCACCCTTGGATTTAGGAATCCAAAGTACAACATATAATAAGTACCCTGTATCAAGATTGATGCAAAACAAGTGACATTTGACCTTTTTAGAGAGGTTTAGCAAAAAAAAAAACACTTCTGGGGTCATTTGGGTAGATTTTCCATATCTCAAAGTCAGTCAGCTTTATTGTCAAAAATTCTACAGGTGTTATACATCCAGAAATCTCAAAATCTCGTTTCCCGCAGTCCCATAGTGTGACATGTATACATAAAACAAAACAAAAAGGGCCTAGATAAACGTGGTATACATTAAACAAAAAATGGCGTTTCCTTTCCGGGTGGGGCTCGACACGAGACGGGTAGCAGAGGAGCTCCTGGCGGCTGAGTTCCTCTGCGAGTTTAGCTTCCAAACTGAAGAAAGTAGATATTTTTTCAAGAAGAAACTCACGGCTGTATTGTTGTCCTTTACGATATAAGTCCAACGGACATGAGGAACAAAGTGACAAACTCGACAGACTTGACGAAAACACTGTTTTTTCCAGACCGCGAGGGGCCGCTGCGACTGCTCTGGCCCCCCTTGGTCGATTTTGCTGATTGACATCTCTTTCTAACCGTCAGAGCCAATGGAATCGAGGGAAAGTTCCACATACACACACAGGTAACCAAATAAGGAGTGAGAGAGATGCGTAGAAAAACCGGAAGCTGCGCTAACCTCTGGTGGCTACCATTAGTAGCTAATTTTTCCTCTCCGATTTTTGCATAAAAATAGAATTATGGATTATCAATAATTTTTTCAAAGTGACAGACACATTGCTATAACCTATGGATTAACCTTCAGCCGCGTTTTTTCTCGTTTTAATGCCATTGAACACGACTTTTGATCAGAATAACAGCTAAGGTGAGCATATCTCCGTGTTTTGCTACGTCGTGTGTTGTCTGTATTTGCTTCCCCTGTCACGAGTTCTGATCGCTCAGTGATGATCCGTATATTTCTATAATCTGTGGACTCTCAGGATGTTATCTAAGCTTGTTTGTGCATATCCAATAAGTATATCGATCGGTATAGCTAGAGTTCTGTGCTAACGGCCTTAAGATTTTTTCGCTCATAGCTAATTCAGAGGCTCGGCGTTAGCTTTGTGTTTTTTTTTGCAAAAAATAAATTAAAATGATCAGTTAGCTGAGTTTCTTCCCGTTACATGGATATAAAACATTCATAGTTTATTGAATATTAAGAAGCCCTCAGACGCTGTTTCCTGCAGATGACGCGTTTTTCCCCCCGGTATCGGGGGGGGCGGTGCTTAACAGGTTAACTATGTTTTATTCAGGTCAGTGAAATTCAAGATACACAAATGTTACATATCAGATTTTTACCGTGAGCCCACCCTCGGAAATCAAATGCCCACCCATGGATTTCCGTGTCTGTGAAAAAGGATAAGGTGTATAAACTGGCATAAAATGGAAGAATTAAGTACAAGTAAAACTGTACTTAAGTACCACTGGCATCGGCATGCATGTATAACTGTTACATGTGACAGAGACAGAGCGGCCAATACCAGAAACCAGAACAGTCAAATATTTGTTTAATGTTAGCATTTGTCTCAGGGGACTTGTAGTTTTTGCTCTATCAAAATTGTGACAGACAGTCTCTTTCAGCCTTGTGTGTGAAGGCAGACTAGAAACATTTCAGGATTATTTCAGGTATTTGTGAGTGCAGGAAACACAACAAACAGGTCCGTATCTTAATAAAAAGATACTCACGAATAATATGCTGGATAGACAAAACCAATCATGTTGCAGACGAGGGCGGCACCGTATCCATACATCAGGTATAGTCCTGTCAGCGAGGCGGCACCTTAACAAAAACACACGGAGACAGTGGTCATGTCCAGTGAAATATTGCAGCACAACTCGAAATGTTAAACAATCTTGGGTGGCAGTACACAATTTTGAGTCACTAATGGGTCACTCAAAATGTGCCACCTGAAGACATGCCACCCATTCCTCAACCATGGCATCACCCTCTAAGGTGAGATTCATTTCAAACCTTTATTTATTCAGATTGTCCCTTGAGATCATAGATCTCTTTTTCAAGGGAGACCTGCAAAAGATTGAGATTGAGAAAGCGGTGAAGAAGGAAAGGACAGCTACAACAACTTACCTGAAATGGACAACTTGATTGACACGTGTGTGCAAAAAGCTGGTATACCAGGTATGTCGAGATGCTTAGTACATACAAGCATGACATGGCATCAGAATCAAGCCGCAAAGAGGGAAGGATGAGACCTGTATGTCTTTTTCCTGGACGTAGCCAATGCTTTTGGATCTGAAAATGATCAACAACATTAGCAAAATCACAGATCAGAGGTCCCATATGAACGCAACACCCAATCCAATGGTGTCGGAGATGCCAGTCAAGAACTTGGGGTGATGTCATAATGCAATACTCAAAGACTCCGACCAGAGCGACCAACTGAGGAGAGACAAGACCATACTCCCTGTGGCAAGTTAAAACAGTGGGGCTTACATTTCTGATTGATCCCCCATCTGATGTGGCGTGTGACACTCTACGGGTTACCCATCACCAAAGTTGAGAAGCTGGAGAAAACAGTCAATTTGTACATCAAGAAGTGGCTTGGGGGGGCAGCGGGTGTAGGCAGAACGATGCTCAAAGTCAGCCCCACAAGCCGAGCAGGGCGAGTGGACAGCATGGGAAAACCTGGAGGAATAAAAACATACCTGGAGGAATCTTTGGGAGATGGAATTTGGCATCATTAGATCCACCTACGATGTAGGGCTGTGCAATTAATCTTATTTTAATCTTGATTACGATTTTGGCTTGCAACAATTTTGAAAACAACGTAATCGAAATAAAACGATTATTTTGCTGCGTGCGCTTTCGCCCCTCCCTAAAAGCCCTCTCGTCCAGGTTGTGAGTGACAATAGTTGTAAGAGTTCAGCGCGAGCGAAGATGGCAGAACAAGAGCAACTCGTGAACAAGAAAGGTAAAACAAATTCTGCTGTTTGGAAATACCGTTCACCAGCCCCAACCCCCTCTGAGTGACAAGCTTTCAGTTAGCTGTCTTTGTGTATTGCAACCAGGGAGAGCAGTGACGGACGCTGCCACAATGGAACTCATATGAAATAAACAGCTGATTCCTCACACACACAGTAGCCTGTTGTTTCTATGCATAAAATAGTGAGAAACATGCCTCTGGTTAATTATTATATAACTTATTTTCTCCATAAAAGCTGGTGGGTTGAAAGCAATACGGGAGGTGAAAATAACTATATTGTAGAATACAGAAGAATTGTGATGCCGTGGCTTTACTGTATCTGAAAACTGACAGCATAATTGTATTTATGGCCCGGGACACACATATTTATTTAGATATGTTTTAAACAAGTTTAAATAAAAGGCTGGAGTGTTTCTTGCTCTGCCAGGTACAACAAGTGGGAGCGCGGTGCAAAGTATCTAGATAGAATACGGCGCTGGGTTTACAGTAGTTGTTGTTCTTATTATACATCAATGTAGTCCGCTGTATAGAAAACTGTAGTTTCCCCACAGCAGAAGACGCACATTCATGACGTAATGTGTCATACCCACTTAGCGGGAAGAAACTCAGCTATCAGACAATATTAAGAATTTTTAGCAAAACGAAACATAAGGGTAATAACAAAGGCTCTGAATTAGCCCTGAGCGATAAAATGCTAACACACTTAGCACAGAACTCACGTTAAAATACCCTCAGGGCCGTCCCTCCCTACAGGCCAATCATGCAGGCTGCATGGGGCCTCATATTGCGCAGGGGGCCTCGCGCAGGGGGCCTCGCGCAGGGGGCCTCGGCTTATGAGCTCGGCTTGTGCGCAGTTCTCAGCGCAGTTCTCAGCGCAGTTCAGTTACCTGCTAATGTACAGGAGGAAGAGTGATAAACTGTCTAGTTGACACCGTCGATCATCGCATCTTAAAGCAGAGGCTACTCAGTATTGGCATATCCAGCCATGCAGTGGGGTGGTTTGTGAACTACCTCTCTGAAAGGTCCCAATGTGTTCACTTTGATGGGCTGTCTTCTGAGTGGTTAAACATTACTAATGGTGTTCCTCAAGGTTCTGTTTTAGGTCCACTTTTATTCTCCATCTACATCAATAGTTTAGGTGAAAATGTGGATGAAGCTACTTTACATTTGTATGCGGATGATACCGTGATGTACTGTGCAGGTCCCTCCATTAAGGAGGCAGTTGTTAAATTACAGGCTGTTTTTAACATTATTCAGACTCAGCTCTCTGAACTTAAGCTTCTTTTAAATGTTGAGAAAACCAAGGTAATGCTCTTTTCTAAAGCTAAAAAGACTCCAGAGACTGCTTTGGATATTGTTACTATGCAAGGACAAGTGGTTACCTGTTATAAATACCTTGGTATCTGGCTTGATGATTGTCTTACTTTTAAACTTCAGGTCATTAATCTGCTTAAAAAGCTGAGGGTTAGACTAGGTTTCTTTTTCAGAAACAAGTCCTGTTTCTCTTTTGAAGCCAGGAAAAGGCTAGTCACTGTGACCTTTTTACCTGTGCTGGACTATGGTGATTTGATATATATGAATGCACCTGCCCATTGCCTGGAAAGGTTAGATGCCGCCTATCACAGTGCTCTGAGATTTGTTACTAACTGTAAAGCACTTACTCATCACTGTACCCTGTATGCCAAGGCAGGTCTGCCTTCACTTACTGTACGGAGGCTCAGTCATTGGTACATATTCATCTATAAAGCTATGTTGGGTAAACTCCCAACTTATATATGCTCTTTGATCTCACAGAATGTGCCAAGTGCTAGGACTGTTTTAGGTACTAAAGCTTTTATGTGCGCTGCTCCTCTAGCTTGGAACACTATGCAATTTGTTTTTAAACTGAGCATTTTGATTCCCTTGCATCATTTTAAAGCGCGGCTGGATGAAATGTTATTAGATACCTGTCATTGTGAATAGGTTGCTAATTTATACCCCTGTAATTATGTTGTGATGTCCTTTTTGTTTTCTGTTGTTTTTATATGTAACCAATGTACCGCAGGTCTCCCTTGAAAAAGAGATCGTTGATCTCAATGGGATTTTTAACCTGGTTAAATAAAGCTACAAACAAAGTAGGCTTACATAACAGTTAAAGTTTACAGCCTAAAAAATATGGAGCATTTTTTCCCCTTTTATTCATTTTTATGTCAATTTGCACATTTCATGGTGATGCTCAGCCTCTCCCCTTAACTCCTAACAGTCATCATCATGTCAACCACAACACAGAGAAATACTGATAGAAATGTGTGTGTAGTTGTTGATACATTGCTGACAGAGGGAACTACATTTGAATACAGATTTAAGAAATATCAGTTTTTGAGCATGTAATAAGCATGTTTTGTCTTGACTATATTACAACTATATTATAATAAAATAATATAGTATTTATATTATTGAATTGATTATGATTATGATTATTATCATTAGTAGAATTAGAATTTGCATTTATTATATTTTATATTTTAATCTTTTTGAGGCTAGTATTTGGCAGGAAATACAGACGTATTCACCTGTAAATGCATACTGAATGACATATGAAGTAAGAAGATATGATTCTACACTGTATTGAAGTAAACATGTATTGTTTGAACGGGTTTTGATAATCACTTAGAAAAAGAATGTTATTCTCACTTTTAAACTCACTGACTTAGAGATTCTGTGTTTCACACACCAACATTGGCTGTTATCATCTCTAAGAGCCAGATGCTGTTTCTAAGTCGTTAAAGACATCGTAAAATAGGAAAAGATCCCCTGGAAAAGGTAGGGAGGGGAGATCGGGACGGAGATAAGAATTGACTTTTGACCTTAGGGGACTTTGGAATTTCAAGTCCTGGAGAGAACTATTGAACCCGGCCAGAAGCGAATCCAGCCAATCAGGACACTTGGAGGAGGTGGTCAGTTTAAACAGCTCCTCCCCAGGGCTTCTCTGATTCGCTTGGGAGAAAAGTGGGAAGGAAGAATCGACAAATCTCCGCCCCAAAGACAGATAGAAATACTGACGTTTGTGTGTGTAAAATTGCTTTTGGGTTTGGTGAGTTTGTTGGTCCTGATATCTGTGTCCGCATCGAATCACAAACTTGAAGTCCAATTTCTTCTCGTTTGATGAGTTTGTCTGGTCCCGATGCATTTATCCGCATCGCATCACAAATCTAAAAGTCCGGGGTACTCGAGTACTCTGTATAACTTGTATATGTGTTTGGTTTCCTACTAGAAGTAAACTCAGATAATTTGTTATAACTTTGATTCCGGTGTTTTCAATTCCTTTCTTAATTTAATAGAGATCCAGCCTCATCCAACGAACGGCGCGTAGCAGAGGTATTCTACTCCAACAAGTGGTGACTCCCGACGTTTGTGAGCTGATCTCTAGAAAGGGACACCGACAGCCAGGGGACAGAATCCAGTCCAGGGGGAGGGCACAGAGACACTGTTGACAACTACACCAAGGCGCCATATACAAAAGGTGAGCAGACACCTGTTTTGATTATCAAAAATCTGTGATTGATTATACTAAAAAATGTAGAGTTGTCAGCAGCGTTCTCAGTGTTCTTAGTCACGGTGGGAAATACAATACATATTCTAGTTAAATTAGATTAATAGTGCTTAGAGAAGGGTATTTGAGTCCTGGATCTAGAGCAAAAACGAAGGCTGCAAGGCTAGAAAAAGAGGGTTAAATTCCCCGCAGATCATGATAAGATTGATTAATGCGGTTACCTTGCAACGCTTTAATTAAAGACTAACGAAGGTGTCAAAATAGGGTTAAATTCCCCGTAGGTCAATATAACATTGATGAATACGGTTACCTTGCAGTGCTTTCATTAAAGACTGTAAGGCTATAAAAGAAGGGTTACATTCCCCGCAGATCATGATAAGATTGATTAATGCGGTTACCTTTCGTGGTGCTTTAAATGTATAAAATGTCTGTAATTGTTATATGGTGGGTGATAGAGGAGGAGAGAGACGCGACCTCCAACTAATTATTTGGAACGACCGGCTCTCATCACAAAACTGTTGTGGGGATAATCAGGCTCATTAAACGTGACGATAAAGAGATTTTGTTGACTGAGTTTTTAACTCTTGACCTGAAGTCGCAATCACCGTGAGGAGATTGTAGAAGCTTACTTCTGGAAGTCACGCTATCTGTTGAAATAAACATCGCACAATAATAATTTGCCTGACTGTGATATGATAAGGTATGAGAAGCTCTGTGTGATTTTTTTTTAAGTCAAATCTGTGTAATACTTGAGAGACAGAGAGCAACGAGAAGGTGGTATAATGTCTGAGACCCTACCTCCACCCTATGGAGATAATGGCTCACGAATGCCACTTATGAGTATCCCATCTAATACTCCTAAAGGAAAACGCATTGTTAGACCTGATATTCAGGGATAAGGAATGTTGGAAATAGTAATGGAAGATATTGAAAATCTTAAACTGGATCAACCAACCATGTTAGTGAACCCTGCTAATATGGAGCTAAAACATGTAGAATGAGTAGCAGCAGCTCTGGCAAAGACAATAGGTCCTAGCATGCAAGCACAGAGCGGTAATATGATAAGGGCTATTAAACTGACCCTTTTTGGAAATGGGATTTTCCGTTACATAACGGAAGACTCAATTCAGGCCTTAAAGAACGCTTTACAAACAAGTCAGGGAGTGTTAAATGTGGAGCTATGTTGCTCAAAAGGGAACTTACACTTTTGGGAAGAGATCTCCCTTTCTATGTCCTGAGGTGCTGCAGATTCAAAGCAGCATACAGGGTCAAAGACAGGCGTGACCTCTGGAGAGGAAGAAAATCTAAATCTGAACAGACCACAGAGCCCATTAAAAGGTTTTATGGCCTCTACACTGAGAGGAAGATCTGGAGATTGTAAGGAACTCTCCCTGAATATCCACCCCCACACCATTGAGGGGAAGAGTGTTCCTTTCACCAATAAACAAATCATCTCTTAACCAAGTCAGATTTCAAAATAGCCATACCTCCAGTTGTTAAGAAAAGAGGGAGATTCAAAAAGTTATCAATAAATTGCCCAGTATATTAAATAAATACAAACAGACACGTATCAATATAAGTCAGATAATGTAGACGAGGTCAATCATGGAAGAAGGCTGACATTTCATGCCTGATATATAAGTAATAGTAATAATAAATATATAGCTGATATTAAATAACTGATGTATAAGGCTCGATATTTCTGAAAATGGGAACACCGTTAACGGCGTTCTATTTCAGTAAAAGGGGGAAAAGGATAGGATATACATCAGACAATATGTATGTGAGATTATTACGTTTTGAGGAGAAATTTATCAATTTAAAATACTAGTTATGGTATTTTTTGTTTTGTTTTATTTGTTGCTTTTAAGAGAAATTGATACATTTAAAATAATCTAGCTTTGGTTATTTTTTGTTTTGTTAGTTTGTTCCTTTTTTTGTTTTATTTTTATTTTTGTTCTATTTTTGATTTTTATTTTGATTTTTGATTTTGATTTTTGATTTTGATTTTTTGAGATGATTTCAAAACCATATTTCCAGCAACTTAAGGGCTTGGTATGAGACTTCTCCACACAGGCTGCTGACGTCAAAAGGGGGACCCGAGAAACACAAGGCCAACACAGCAGATTACGTCTGGTTGGAGGGGACCTCCCATGCCGTTCGCCTAGATGGAAAGGGAGACAACTGGTACCACTGGAGCCAGTGTGCGGTCGGGAAAAACACCTGCGAGGACCCTGGACGACATCAGGACAGAGTTGGCCCTCGTCGCGAGGACCCTGGACGACATCAGAACAGATCTGGCTCTCGTCAAGGCAGTCGACCCAGGAGGCGCCATCAGCAGACCGGAGGAGGAGGATCAGGACATCTCTCCAACAGTCGACCCAGGAGGCGCCATCAGCGGGCCGGAGGAGGAGGATCAGGACATCTCTCCAGCATCGACCCGGAAGCCGCCATCAGCGGGCCGGGGGAGGACAATCAGGCCACATCTCTCTAGCAGGCACCCCAGAAGCCGCCGTCAGCGGGCTGGGGGGACGAAGATATGGCAAACCAAGACGGCACAGGGAACTCCATTTCCCGCTGAAACAGGTTGATATAGCCGGTGTGGAACTTTGTCTGAACAATCCATTTTTTTTTGAGGAACTTTCAACTTTATTTTTATATCCCATAATGTAAGGGATTTGTATTTTTTATTCTACAGAACTATGTGTTACCAAAAGAGGGAAAAGTATGATAATGTCTTTTCTGATTTCTGTGGCTACTTTTATTGCCATTTTGGTGACATGTGGTTGTTGTGTGCCTTGTATCTGCTCATTGTGTGTTAAGACTCATCAGTTCCACCATTGAGGGAAGAGTAAAGATGACTCAGCTGACAAGGACTTTGCTTTTTAGACATATTTTATTCTCCCTCCACTGTCATAATAAGTTGTTGTTGTGGACTGTTCCTAAAGGTTTAAAGTGCTCTATATCCCAACTTCTGATGGGTTTATATAAATGTTGGGACAGACACAGTAAGAAGAAAATTGACAGTGGTAATGTTTCAAGTGCTATATGTTGATCTCGTGAGGTGAGATCAAAAGAGGGATTGAAGTAAGAAGATATGATTCTACACTGTATTGAAGTAAACATGTATTGTTTGAACGGGTTTTGATAATCACTTAGAAAAAGAATGTTATTCTCACTTTTAAACTCACTGACTTAGAGATTCTGTGTTTCACACACCAACATTGGCTGTTATCATCTCTAAGAGCCAGATGCTGTTTCTAAGTCGTTAAAGACATCGTAAAATAGGAAAAGATCCCCTGGAAAAGGTAGGGAGGGGAGATCGGGACGGAGATAAGAATTGACTTTTGACCTTAGGGGACTTTGGAATTTCAAGTCCTGGAGAGAACTATTGAACCCGGCCAGAAGCGAATCCAGCCAATCAGGACACTTGGAGGAGGTGGTCAGTTTAAACAGCTCCTCCCCAGGGCTTCTCTGATTCGCTTGGGAGAAAAGTGGGAAGGAAGAATCGACAAATCTCCGCCCCAAAGACAGATAGAAATACTGACGTTTGTGTGTGTAAAATTGCTTTTGGGTTTGGTGAGTTTGTTGGTCCTGATATCTGTGTCCGCATCGAATCACAAACTTGAAGTCCAATTTCTTCTCGTTTGATGAGTTTGTCTGGTCCCGATGCATTTATCCGCATCGCATCACAAATCTAAAAGTCCGGGGTACTCGAGTACTCTGTATAACTTGTATATGTGTTTGGTTTCCTACTAGAAGTAAACTCAGATAATTTGTTATAACTTTGATTCCGGTGTTTTCAATTCCTTTCTTAATTTAATAGAGATCCAGCCTCATCCAACGAACGGCGCGTAGCAGAGGTATTCTACTCCAACACATACATGCACATTTACCATTTACCTCACTGTATAAAAAAGTAACTGTGTTGATAATAATAATAAACAGGAATTATATTTGCAAAGTACTTTGTTTCCAAACATTTTTTCACTCCTGTTGGTTGGGGGGGGGCCTCATCTCACAATGTCGCTAGGGGCCCCACGTTGGCCAGGGACGGCTCTGAATACCCTTATTACTTATTGTATCTGCACAAACAAGATATCGATTAGAAAACTGAGATTGCACAGATTCGACAGGTATTAGTATCATTACTGACCGATCCGAACTCGCGACATGAGAAGCTAACAAAGACATCACACCACGTAGCATTAGGTAGCCAACACGGCAATATGTCTTACCTTTGTTGTTTTCTGATCAAAAGTTGTCTTCAATGGCATTACAACGATAAAAACGCTGCTGAAGGTTAATCCATAGGTTAATCCAATGTGTCTGTGTCACTTTGAAATGATTTCTGATAATCCATCAGCAATAAACCTAGTTTTCAGTTTTCAGATTTCAGAGCGTAAGATAGGTTTCGCTTTGGGCAAACTGCGTGCGCATAGTGTTAGAAATTAAAATCAATGTTGATTTGGTGTAATTTGAATTAAATACACTGTATTTAATTTAAATCTGTTTTATTCTAAAAACCGGAGATTCACACGTGACTTCCGGTTTTCCGCTGTTGAATTTCGTCATTTCCGGTTAGCATTAGCATGTGGCGAAATGCTACGGTTTCAAACCGTGAATTGAAGGTGAAATAACGTGATGTTGTACACTAAACACCCTGGGTTTAACACTCATTTATTGACGCTGGAATGAGGTTTATTAGGGAATGTTTAAATAACATTGCCTTGACTCTTTTCAGTCTCTCCTGCTCTCGGGGTTCAAGAATAACTAACAATAGCTCTCATTTCTCAATGGTAACGTGTGTGTGTATGTGAAAATTCCCCTTCGATTCTATTGGCTCTAACTAGGGATGCTCCGATCGATCGGCCGCCGATCGATATCGGCCGATACTCACTCTCTATCGATCGATCGGTGCTCTCTAAAAATGCCGATCGCAAGAGCCGATCGCATGACGTAAAATTATGACGTAAAATACATGACACTTTTCTCTGTGCGCGGCAAAACAAGCTCGCCGAAATGGTTTCACTAGTCTGGCAGTATTTTAAGGTGCCCGAAAAGGACAATAAAATAGCGGTATGCAACGTGTGTGAAGCAGAAATCCTGCAGCTCCACCCGCTGTGACGGACCGGTGAGCGGAGCAACACACACACTAAGAGTTAGACTTTACACACTTAGCTATTTTATCTACCTCTGGAACAAGCTAAACTAGTTATAAATATGTTTATTCTTCACTGTCGGGTCACTCATTACTGGATCAGTGAGCTGCATGAGATACTGACAGGCTGAGAGGAAAAGAGAGCGCTTCCGCTCATTTCTCCCGTGTTCCAAAGTTAATGTAAACTTGAATAATGTACTTCATTTGAATGTATTAATTATGTTGGTTGTTGTTTGTGGAAGCGCCAGTGAATGAGCCCCATTAACTGAGTTTTAGACATCACTTTAAATGGAAGATCCCTATAGGCCACGCCTACTCGATCGGATCGGTATCGGCCGATACTGATACCGGCGATCGGCCCCAAAATTGGCGATCGGAGCATCCCTAGCTCTAACGGTTCAAAAGAGATGTCAATCATCAAAATCGACCAATGGGTTCCAGAGAAACGGCAAATACACCCATTTCCACCCAAATGACCCCAGAGGTGGTTTTTTTGTTGCTAAACCTCTCTAAAAAGGTCAGATGTCACTTGTTTTGTATCAATCTTGATACAGGGTACTTATTATATGTTATAGTTTGGATTCCTAAAGCTTTTAGTCTACTATCCCATCATTCAAGGGTGGTTTTCACTATAAGTAATGTTTTTTTTGGACGGACACTATAATTTACATTTTTTGACTATGTTCAATCTGAATTTACTTTAAAATAAAAAAAGTCTATATTGATTCTGACTTTTCTACATCCAACTCACAGGTTTATCATTGCTTTGAGAAAAAAGATTATTAATTTACCCCTTTTAGAAGGGATGTTATATATTCTGGGAATGTCATTTTCGAGCCTGAGACCTGAAAAACAGGCTTGGGGCTTAACAGGTTAACCCTGAAAGGGTCTGTCGGCCATCATCGGTGTGACAAAGCTCTACCATCCCCCCTCTGTTAACAAAAGATAGTAGCCTATGTTGCGGACTCTCTTTGTTTCAAATAATTGCCCATCGGAATGTGACAAAAGTCTCCCATGGGGGATGGGAGACTTTTGACTTTTGTCACATTCCGATGGACAATCGGAATTACATGCAGGGCAGCATTGTCGGTCTGAAAGGGTCTCTGGAAATATCAAACATTTAATTAAAGTTTTTAAAATGTTTTAGAAGTAAATGTCCTGCATTCAAAATGGTCAATTGCCCAAGTGAAAAGTATTATCATCTGAAAGTAAAATGAATCATTATGTTATTAGTATTAAATACATATAAGTATTATAAGCATCCCCTAGAGGATGTGACGTCCACCCGCCAATTAAAACATGTTCATACAATAATGAATACATTTGAAACCTTCTCTATGTATATAACCAACATGTCAATAAGTTTCAGTTTTTGTAGTGTATTGGTCTTTTGTAGAGATTTTTCATTTATTCTTTATATATTCTATTGTGTATTGCTTGGAGGGGCGGGGGGGGGGGGGCACCAAATCATAATCTCGCCTAGGGCACCAAAATGTCTAGGGCCGGCCCTGAGTGCATCTGTAGGTGTTTTTATAAATGGTGTTGTTTTGTGTGGTAGAGGGTCGCTGTCATTGATGCGTTTTGCACCCCGGCCGTTGTATACGCTGTGACGTAATAACTCTTCTTTTTTTTTGAGGGAAGGGGGGGGGTCAGAGGGCCTAGGTATAAAAGTCACGGCTCGCCACTGGGTTTAAACAACTGGTTAACACTATGGACAAGCGTTACGCCATGCCATCTCGGCATCATTTCACCAGATCTGCACTGCCTGCCCTATATGACAAATGCCGTGGGGCAAGCGTTACGCCATGCCATCTCGGCATCATTTCACCAGATCTGCACTGCCTGCCCTATATGACAAATGCCGTGGGGAAGTTGAAAAAGATGTGGCTTCAGCTGAATACTTTGCAGTTGAATTATACTTAAAGTTCAGGGTAATCAACTGTTAAAGATACTGTTCGAATGATTATTATTATTATTTTTTTTTTTAAAGTTCAATAAATTGATGTTTTCAAAGTCAATGAATAATCGTATTTAATAATCGTGATATCAATATTGACCAAAATAGTTGTGA
Organism: Trematomus bernacchii; assembly: GCF_902827165.1. Classification (NCBI taxonomy): domain Eukaryota; kingdom Metazoa; phylum Chordata; class Actinopteri; order Perciformes; family Nototheniidae; genus Trematomus; species Trematomus bernacchii. The sequence continues at coordinate 1,788,796 of NW_022987709.1, forward strand.
TTATGATTTTTGCCATAATCGAGCAGCCCTACTACGATGTTCTTCCCACTCCCAAGAACCTAAACTGGATCTGGAGAAGATCCATCATGTCTGCTCTATAGCAAAACCAGTCTGTCCAAGACCTCTACACCTGGAGGCACAACAAGTTTCTCTGAAAACTAATGATCATCCTGGAAGGAAGGAGAGCTACCTCCAATGTCCTCTCTCCACCAACACACTTGTGCAGCTCTAGTAGAAAAGACAGTAAAGAAAAAACATAAATTGAAGATACATGGTCTGATACATGACTGTATTTGTGTTATATATCACTGCTCTGTTAAAGTGTTATATACTAAAGATTCAAAGGTTTATTGTCATAACATATACACAACTACGTTGACATTTTGTGAAAAATTGAAAATCCGTTAAGCCAAGTCTCCTTGTGGGCAAAATCATGTTAAAGCAGTGAACTGTACGCCTTAGATTTGTCCATCCATCCATCCATCTTCTCCCGCTTATCCGTGGTCGGGTCGCGGAGGTAGCAGTTCCAGCAGAGAGCCCCAAACTTCCCTTTCCCTGGCCACATCAACCAGCTCTGACTGGGGGATCCCAAGGCGTTCCAGGGCCAGCAAAGAGATATAATCCCTCCACCTGGTCCTAGGTCTACCCCTCGGTCTCCTCCCAGCTGGACGTGCCTGGAACACCTCCCTAGGGAGGCGCCCAGGTGGCATCCTTACTAGGTGCCCGAACCACCTCAACTGGCTCCTTTCAACGCGAAGGAGGAGCGGTTCAACTCTGAGTCCCTCCCGGATGACTGAACTTCTCACCTTATCCCTAAGGGAGACGCCAGCCACCCTGCGGAGAAAACCCATCTCGGCCGCTTGTATCCGCAATCTCGTTCTTTCGGTCATGACCCATCCTTCATGACCATAGGCGAGGGTAGGAACGAAAATGGCCCGGTAGACAGATAGATTTGCCTTCTGGCTCAGCTCACTTTTCGTCACAACGGTGTGGTAAAGCGACTGCAGTACCGCTCCCGCTGCTCCGATTCTCCGGCCCATCTCACGCTCCATTGTTCCCTCACTCGAGAACAAGACCCCGAGATACTTGAACTCCTTCACTTGGGTTAAGGACTCATTCCCTACTTGGAGTGGACAGTCCATCGGTTTCCTGCTGAGAACCAGGCCTCAGATTTGGAGGTGCTGATCCTCATCCCAGCCGCTTCACACTCGGTTGCGAACCGATCCAGTGAGTGCTGAAGGTCGCAGAACCACATCATCTGCAAAAAGCCGTGGTGCAATCCTTAGCCCACCGAACTGCAGACCCCCTCCCCCACGGCTACGCCTCGAAATCCTAACCATGAATATTACAAACAGGATTGGTGACAAAGCGCAGCCCTGCCGGAGGCCAACCCTCACCGGAAATGGGTCAGACTTACTGCAGAGGACCCGGACACAGCTCTCGTTTTGGGAGTACAGAGATTGGATGGCCCTGAGTAGAGACCCCCTCACCCCATACTCCTGCAGCACCTCCCACAGTATCTCCCTGGGAACCCGGTCATACGCCTTCTCCAAATCTACAAAACACATGTAGACCGGATAAGCCTACTCCCAGGCCCAGGCGCGCCGGATTCATTTTAGAAGTGGGGGGGCCAAAAAAGTGCGTGTGTATGGCCCAATCCCAAACCACGCCCTACACCCTACCCCTACACACTCCCCCTCCGTGACGGAGTGAACTCCGTGGAGTGACACATGAGGCTCCCTCCTGTCAGATGGAGGGAGTAGATACAGCGACAAGCTTTGGGACAAACTCCCCTCTCTCCGGCAGAAACAGGAAATGCCGTAACTGTATCAACGGTATCAAATCAGCATCTCTTTGACAAAAAATGTAAATTAATAACTAAAATAAAACTCCAAACATCTCTAATTGTGTTACTTTTTTGTAAAGCTCTTTTAGTTTTAAACCTGATGTTTATAAGTTTCTTAGTTTTTGCAACAGTCTGTAAATATACACAACTTTATAATAAAATGCACACATTTACCTTTTTCTAGACTAAACACATGGTAGATCCTAAGTTAAAAACATATGAGGTTATCATGAGGTTGTTAACATCGCAGTTTATCAGTGGATGTTTGCTGGAAGCACAATAACTGCATGTTTTGCATTGCTTTTAAATTTCAGTTAATATAGTGGTGAGAGACTCCCGATACATTAGATTTATAAGTTCATTAATTGTCTCATGATGCATATTTCCCGGTGAGCATGAAGCTCTTCAGAGTGGGGTTTTTCTCAGCTACGAGTTCTTTTGGAAATTGCTCTCCTTATCCGCACGCATCTGATTGCAATTTGCTAGGCCCTGTCGGGTTAGAAACTGCAGACAGCGCAGTTGCTCCATCATTCCATCTCTTCTTTGTTCCTGCTCAATACGCTGTTGTTTGACAAGCTGTATGTTGACTGGTGTTTGACTTAAGAAAGTGCACTTTTTTTTAATACACTCTCTGTGGAAATTAGACTTTTCGTGGCTGTCCAGGAGGCTTGGGCACTTTTTCCAGTTATTAACTCCGATATTAACAAAGCTATCATCTCCACATTTTGAGAAAGTTACAAGCCGTTTGACAGCAGCAAATCTGCATATTTCACAAAAGGCCCGTTTAGTGGTTTTGCAAAGAATGAACCACTCTCTGTTTTTGTACCATTCTGCGTTGAAGTACCTTTCTCTTTGCCCAAATAATCTAGCGGTCAGTTAGCTGCAGCTTTACCCGTCTCAACGACGGCGGTGGCGGCGGTTTTGACAGTCTCTGCGGCCGCAGAGGAGCTGCTGCTTTTGGGTTCATCTGGCTTCGCTGTTTCTAAGATTGATGAAGGTCCAGGCTCCGGAGACGTGGATGTCAGGGATGTGACCTTCCAGTTGTTAATTTAAGTTTAGATTGACTGTATAGTTTTCTTCTGCGCTGGTTCTTCTGACGTGTTTGCAAGTGTATATATTTTTTCTATCTGGTTAACGGCTGACTGACACACACAGAACAACGTGACAAATAAAGTAAACAACGTAACGAATAAACAAATCTAAGCTTTTTTATTGGTTGTAATTTACATGGATACATTTGAATGGTGTGACAATGTCCTATTTGATTGGGTTAAAATGTACATATTCTTCCTGTTATGTCTGCCTGCTTTATTTTACCTAATGCAAAGTGACCTGCTCCATCGAAATCAGTCGCATTGACCCGAAGACACATTTTGAATTGTATACACTGTTGGAAAGAGGAGATTCCTAGCTTTCTAATGATATCAGGATTGTTGTTGTAGGCTACTCCAAATATGAAGCAAAATATGTCACATTATATAATGACTGTTACAGAGTCATCATTTTGAGAAAAAGGCCTTTAAAGTTTCCTCTTCTCTGGATCGATCTGATTGATTATTAGCGGAGCAAATGATCAAAATAGTACGAAGGGAAGATAGGGGAAGCCCGCGAGTGTGTGTGTGTATATACGTGTGTGTTTGTGTATTTTTGCGTTTGTGTGTATTGTGTTTGTTTCCCGGGGAAAACACTCACGAGAAACACCGGCTGCTGTTATGCCTGCAGTGACGTAAAGTTACTCCGTTGCTTGTAATTATGCCGTTACAAGCTTCAAAGTTGTATTTATCATCTGAATTTGCCAAAACAAGTTTAATATTCTGAAAGCCAAGACTTTGTTTATTTGAAATCAGATAAAAACAAACTGTAACGGACCCTGCCGTGTTATCTATGATTACTATACGCCTTACATTCATAATTTCAGCAGAGGGAGGGGAAGCGGCGCTGTGGAACAGCAGAGTGGCGAGTGAGAGCTTTACAAGCTTAAAAAATGCCTGTAGCTAATGAGATTGAATATAACAATCAAACATAACAAAATATACACAGCTATATCAGATCGCGTTTTAGATGCGACTTTAGAGTAGAGGGGAATTATTGAAACGGGATTTGTACAGTGTTCCACGGCATCCGCCGCTGCGAAAATGTGGGGCAGGGCTGAAAAGTGGGGGGGCCAATGGCCCCCTGGCCCCCCCGCTTCCGGCGCCCTTGCCCAGGCCCCCTCCAGGATCCTTGCGAGAGTAAAAAGCTGATCCGTCGTTCCATGACCAGGACGGAATCCGCATTGTTCCTCCTCAATCTGAGGTTCGACTATCGGCCTGACCCTCCTTTCGAGTACCTTAGAGAAACCTTTCCCGGGAAGGCTGAGTAGTGTGATGCCTTTATAATCGGCACACACCCTCTGATCCCCCTTTTTGAAAAGGGGAACCACCACCCCGGTCTGCCACTTCTTCAGTACTGTTTCCGACTTCCACGCAATGTTGATGAACGTGTCAACCATGACAGTCCCTCAACACCCAGAGCCTTCAGCATTTCTGGGGCTTTGCCACTGTGGAGTTGTTTGACTACCTCAGTTACCTCAGGTGTGAGTTGAAGGCCTCCTGGACTTGGGACTCCTTCAGACGTTCCCAGTTCACCTGCACTACACGTTTGGGTTTACCAGGTCTGTCCAGAGGCTTCCCCCACCACACGACCTAACTCACTACCAAATGGTGATCAGTTGCAGTGTTAATTTCGTCAACGAAAACTATGACGAAAAATGTTCGTCAACGACCTTTTTTACATGACTAAGACGAGACGATGACGAGCTAAAAATAGACTCTTGATAACGAAAACTTTGACGAAATGTATATTTAGTTTTCGTTGACGAGACGAGACGGGACTAAGGTGTTAATGGTGGACTATCGGACATTCAAAATGCAGGGTATTTTCCCCCAATTGTCCGTCTTGTCTGTCAAAATGCATCTTACGTTTCTAACTTGCAATATCATTATTTCCGCTCTCTTCACTTCAGAAGAGCGATCTCCCTGTGTCTCTCTGTGTGCGGGGGGCGGGGCCTAACAGACACACTGCAGCGGCACACAGAGATCTGCCGGGGACGGAGCGTTCAGAAGTATAGAGCAGTGGCGAGCCATCAGGGCCCTCAAGGCCCTCTGTGAGGGCCTAAGATATTCCAAAAAATAATATTTAAAAACATTAAAAAAAAAGTATATATAAATATATATTTTTTTAATATTATTTTTGTTATATTTTTCATTAGTTTTACCGAAAAAAAACTTGATTTAATTGTATTTAAAATAACATTTCCAAAGAAATAAATCCTTCGAATCTGCCTGTTCATTCTCTGTTTGAATGTAGGGGTTACATGAAAGAAGCTCACCTGGCCCTCTCTGCGATTCACAGAGGGCCCGCTATAGTAACTGAACGAGGGAGTAATGTCAAATGACAGTACAATTGACCAATCATATCTTCCCTCTAAATGGGTGGGTTTTATTATCGCGGACATTATGACAAGTTCCGCCCGCTGTGAAACTTTTCTTGTTTCCATAGCAACAACAACTTCCTGTCAACAGCGTGAACTCGCCTTCAAAATAAAAGCATGCCAAATTACACTTAAGACATACAACGGCAACGAAAGTAACAAACACAATGCAATATCATTTTCAATGTCAAAGAACACAAATTGGGTTCACAGGTGTTGTTTTGTGTGGTAGAGGGTCGCTGTCATTGATGCGTTTTGCACCCTGGGCCGTTGTTTTGATATTCCGCTGAAGTATACGCTGTGACGTAAAACTATTTTTTTTTCTTTTTTCGAGGGAAGGGGTGGGGGTTAGAGGGCCTAGGTATAAAGCTCACGGCTTGCCACTGGTATAGAGACACTCTACAAGGCTCAATATGGACAAAGCTCGTTTGCCATTAGTGTTTTCGCGTTAGCGCGTTGACACGAGTAGAGTAGTCTGTCCAAACAGCCGGCCAAAAGGCGTCATATTCAATCAGAGAAATGCACAATTTTCGACTTCCTTAACTCGTTGCCCCAATTACGAGTAACATTATCACATCAGGTGTGCAGAGGTGGGAGAAGTACTCAGATCTTGTAGTTAAGTAAAAAAATACCATAGTGTAGGAAGAGTCCCTCTAGTATAAATATGATCATCAAAATATAGTTAAAGTAGCGACAGTAAAAGTAGTCATTGTGCAGATTGGTCCATTTCAGAATAATATATATGATATGTTTTATAATGATTGATCATTAAAGTGTTCTCAAAGCTGGTAAAGGTGCAGCTAGTTTGAATGACTTTGTATACTGCAGGGTAGCTTGTGAATTTACTCCAGGTGGAACTAAAGTCTGATTTAACGCTTGATTATATTTCACATCATTCATCCAGATCTGTAAAGTAACTAAAGGTATTAAATACATGTAGTGGAGTAAAAGTACACCATTTACCTCTGAACTGAAGAGGAGAAGAAGTACACAGTAGCAAAACATTTAAATACTCCAGTAAAGTACAAGTACCTCAACATTTTACTCAAGTACAGTACAATATTTTAACATAATTATATATATTTCATTTATTTCACATTTAAATAAAGCAATTAATTCGGTTAACAATTTGTTAGTTTTTCCCTTTAAAAAATAACAAAAAGTAAATACAAGAATACCGTTAAAGTACCGGATCAATAAGCAGTATCGATAAGACTAGTAGTACCGTAGAAAACCTTAACGATACCCATCCCTAGATATTACACAAGTAAAGTGTTAACAGAGTGAAATGTTGCTTTACGAATTTCAACACTTGATGCTGTCACCTTGATTACAATGTCAGAAACCTGTATAACTGAATTGGTTTAAAGAGAGAAAACATTTCGACTAAAACTAGACTAAAACGTTTTGAGTTTTCGTCGACTAAAACTAGACTAAAACTATGAAGGATAGAAATGACTAAAATGTGACTAAAACGAATAACCATTTTCGTCTAAAGACTAAGACTAAATCAAAAACAGCTGCCAAAATTAACACTGATCAGTTGACAACTCCGCCCCTCTCTTTACCCGAGTGTCCAAAACATACGGCCTCAGATCCGATGATACGATAACAAAATCGATCATGGACCTTCTGCCTAGGGTAGCCGATTGGACGGTATCGGTATACCGTTAAGCCGCTGGACAAACGGTGCTGCTATCTGTATCTGATTGGCCACTGTGAATGCCACTCGTCATCTCTCCTGACAGCGCTCTTATTATTGTGAGACTCCCGGGGGCAGACGCAACATCTTGCAAGAAACAGTGTCTCAAGGCTTCTTAACAACCTATTAATGATGCATACCCACTTAACGGGAAGAAACTCAGCTAACTGACAATATTAACCATTTTTACCTACACGGAACAGAAGTCCAACACCAAGTCTAAATCAACACTCAGCGAAACGGGCTAACGGGGCTAACGGCTACTTTAGCACATAACTGGCAAAAGCGATACTTTCTACGTCATGCAATCTGCACAAACGACATATGACATGAAAGCTGAGATTCCACAGATTCCGTTGGTATAAGTCTCATCACTGTACGACAAAACTCACTGAACTAGCAGCCAGGAAAGAGCAAGAAAACATCTTCAGTTTACGTAGCCATGATGATAATTACATCTTACCTTTGCTGTTTTGTGATCAAAAGTTCTGTTCAAGGGCATAAAAACACTGCTGAAGGTTAATCTAATGTAACTTGGTGTAACTTTGAAATGATTACTGATAATCCATCATTACAATTATGAATAATAAACGGATTATAATGGTTAGCCGACCGGAGCTTCCGGTTTAGGAGGTGTGCACGCAGCGTCTCGTTTTAACTGAATAATGGTCATGTTTACATGGATTTATGAACGGCCCCTAATTACCGCCCCCCTTCCAGAGACACACTGTCAAACACACTCATACCTGCTTGGTATGACATTGAAAAAGTTACATTAAATAATAAATAAAAATAAGTTACAATAAAATGACTATTGTTTAATCTTCACATCTTGTATTCATGTCTATAATTTTGAGCACCAAATTATTGAAAAGTATCGATAAGAGTATCGAAAAAATACCGGTATCGATAAGCAGTATCGGTAACGATAAAATCCTAACGATCCCATCCTATCCTTATGTTCGAACATGGTGTTTGTTATGGCCTTATATTTGTGTATAATTTAATACAAAAGATAATTAATAATAAAACTGAACAGAGTATCATACTGTCTATACTAGTAACAAATGCAAGCATTGTTTCCTTTGATAATTAGAGGAATGATTGACCAACACAAACCATGAGGATTCTAACTCAGCAGATATTCACTGACCTGGGTGCGTCAGTGAGCGCAGCAGGCAGACAGGTAGTTGTATAAAAAGTGTCCTACCTCTGATCAGCTTATGTGGCCGTTCACACATGGCGGCCACTCTGCTCTGCTTCTGTCTCTGAGGATTATCTTCTTTAACATTACTGCAGCAGGGTGCAGAGAGAGGATGGGGGTCAGTGTGCACCAGGCACCACAGTGACATCATGCAGTGTGCTACTGATCCACTGTATGAGCATCAGAAGGGTATGAATAGACTGCTGTTCACCGCTCAGTAAATGTCCCCCAATGAATACTGCACCTATACAATATTTGTATTTGTCTGATTCCTTAAAACTTCGACCCCAACTGTTCCTAATAAATCGAGAGCAGGATAAAAACCTTTGCAGGGTTCATATGTTTACTGTATGAAGTTAACATTTGAATTCAACACATATCACTTCTTTTAAATCCAGGCCTAAAACTGCATTTGATCCTAATTTTCTTACATTTCGGACTTTACTTTATGTTTGACACTGCATTGTTGCTGTCACTTTCTATTCTACTGTTCAATTTAATTTAAACAGATTTTTATCTTCTATGGATTTTTTGTGTATTAATTTTATACATTTTCCTGATGCCTGTCCGTCTTTTGTAAAGTACTTTGAATTTCCTTGTTACTTTAAAAATACACTCTAATGAAGATAATTTATAAAGGAGAGAAGTACTATTTCCTATGTAAAGATATAATGGAGTAATGTCATCCCATTATTGTTATGTTACATGTGGGTGTCTCTTCCCCCACCCTTCCGCAGGCCTTAATGTGCTGCAAAACCATAACTATCAGAACGTAAGGAGGCTGAGAAGCTCAACAGAGTTGCATGTTGACAATCAAAAAACAAAATCTTTACACACCTCCTGTAGCTACTTGAGGTTTCTTAGCAGATCCACTGCACCCTCTCAGGCCTGAAAATGCTATTTTACCGTCAGGATGCAGGTATGTTGACCCAGGATGCAAACTAAGAGAGGCTTCACCTCCCACAGAGTATTCAGCTGCTTAAACTGCTCTGATCACATGGGGTCTAAATTTGGCACCTGATGTCCTTTAAAAAATAATCATAATTATGTTTTCTTTGCTATTTTTATGATGATTTTATGTTATATTAGGCAATGTTCTGTCATAAATGATTGGGATGTTGTTTTGATATTCTTTTGTGCTTGCTGTGTTAATCAAATTCCCCTATTTGATCCCAAATATAAAATATTGATAGTAACAACATTTGAACTTTATCTGCTGCAGCACAAATGTTGACCAAGAAAACTTCCAGCGTATTTACATGTGCATGTCTACAGATAGCAGCTGTTCACTGTAGCTAAATGATCACAGGAGGATTAACTGAATCCTCTGACATGTAACAGGAAGGCACAAATGTTCTCAATAAAAGTAGAGAAACATATAGAAACACAAGTAAAGTCTTCATGATTAGTCAGAGTGAACAAGAACAGACAAACACAATTCACATACCCACTACAATGATCTTCTTCCTTATCCCTGTTTTCTCCTCCAACGTCCCCAAAAAGTCTGTCACCATGTTTTTCTCAGACATAAACTTATCCACTCGGTTTTTGATGGACGAGACGATGTCCAGCAGACCCATGGTCCTTAAACAGGTCCTTAAATACCAGAGAAATTGGAGAAAGGTGACCTGTGGGAGAGAGTAAAACACAGCAGAGTGCAGGTAATCCTCCAACAGCTACAATCTGCTTTATGAGGAGAGGAGGGGGGAGGAGGGAGGTACCACCTCACCTTTCCTCTAGTGCCACCCTCAGGACAAATGGCACTGCTTAGCTCTGCTGTGAGACTCTATGAATAGATCAATCATTGAGATGTGGTCATATTGTGAGATGACAGAACAATGCAACATTGAGGGGAAACTTTTCAGACTGAAGGCTTGTTCTCACATGTAATACAACTCAAGGTTAATATTGATATGTATGCAGATGACACTGTTTTTGTATACCATGAGCCTGTTGATGATAGCAGAAGGCTCGGTTGAAAAACTGGCTGACCGCAGACGTCACCCTGCAAAGTGTTCACTCTATGTGGCTTTGGAGCAAGAGGGCAGACTCTGATCAACCCCAGGCTGGGGGGCCTGGGCAAGGTGTCTGATGTTGAAGGACCCAAAACCCCCATTAACCCCAGGTCACATCACTGATGATGCGCCCCAGCACATCTACGGGATGTATTTTTCATCCACTTTTCAGATTAAGAAAAATTGATTTTGCTTACAAAATGCATGACTAAAGATTAAAGCTGTATTAGATACAAACGTTTAAACCATCAAATATATCAAAAAAAGTTAAGAAAGATATTCAAACATAAATTCTTTGTGCATCACAACTTTGTCTGTTTACATCCGTAAATTGCTACATGATGCAACATTATCAACAATATAATAATGTCCTACCATAAGTACTACATGAGAAATGGAGGAAGGAAGGGTACTTGTGACACTTTAGTTTATTTTTCTGATAATACCTTTGTGCTTTTACTGAGGTGAATCAATGTGTTAAAAAAAAGAACCATTAGATTTGTTCCACAACCATGAATACTATCGACCTCTTACCCGTGTATTACTGATCAGCAGAGGAATTGCTGTGTCAAATTTCAGCTCTTAAAATGTACTGTACATTTTTTAATAGTGAGACATGCTCTGTAGTATATAAAGAGGGGCTTGCTGGTAATTGTTAAACCCAGTGGCGAGCCGTGAGCTTTATACCTAGGCCCTCTAACCCCCACCCCTTCCCTCGAAAAAAGAAAAAAAAATAGTTATTACGTCACAGCGTATACTTCAGCGGAATATCAAAACAACGGCCCAGGGTGCAAAACGCATCAATGACAGCGACCCTCTACCACACAAAACAACACCTGTGAACCCAATTTGTGTTCTTTGACATTGAAAATGATATTGCATTGTGTTTGTTACTTTCGTTGCCGTTGTATGTCTTAAGTGTAATTTGGCATGCTTTTATTTTGAAGGCGAGTTCACGCTGTTGACAGGAAGTTGTTGTTGCTATGGAAACAAGAAAAGTTTCACAGCGGGCGGAACTTGTCATAATGTCCGCGATAATAAAACCCACCCATTTAGAGGGAAGATATGATTGGTCAATTGTACTGTCATTTGACATTACTCTCTCGTTCAGTTACTATAGCGGGCCCTCTGTGAATCGCAGAGAGGGACAGGTGAGCTTCTTTCATGTAACCCCTACATTCAAACAGAGAATGAACAGGCAGATTCGAAGGATTTATTTCTTTGGAAATGTTATTTTAAATACAATTAAATCAAGTTTTTTTTCGGTAAAACTAATGAAAAATATAACAAAAATAATATTAAAAAAATATATATTTATATATATATTTTTTTTTATGTTTTTAAATATTATTTTTTGGAATATCTTAGGCCCTCACAGAGGGCCTTGAGGGCCCTGACGGCTCGCCACTGGTTAAACCCCCGAATTGGCATGCTGGGTAAACAGTGTTGTTGAGTGTGTAGTTTGGATAAGAAGCTAAACCTGAGGCAAAGCAATCGGCCGTTCCATAGAAGAGGCACTGTACTGAACACTTTAAGGAACTCAAGGCTAATATTAATATGCATGCAGATAATACATTGCAGCCTCTAAGGTAAGAGAACTCAAGAATGTTAAGGAACCACAATGAAAATAAAGCCCTTGTTCTTTATTGTGTCATCCCAACTTGTGTAATGCTTTAATCCAAGCAGAAAATGAACTGTTCTCATAAATCATGTCAATTGAAATAAAAAAATCTGGATTAAAGGAACGTTTTTTTGTTGAAGCAACAGTTGTGACGTAACGCCAACAGACTCCCACCTCTTCCTCCTCAGTGTGATGGCAGGATGACAGCAGTGGAGGGGATGAAGCTGACAGCAGGAATGTGTCCTGCAGGCCAACACACGTCTTCTGCCGCCAGATAACAAGCCTCTTTAACAGACTTTCAGCGCAGTCTGGCAAAACAGAGACCTTCTGAGAGGAAATGAGAGGATACAGAGGCATCAAGTACACTTTATTCATCTGCTGCTACGTCTTCTGGGTGAGTTTCTCTGTTGGGGACAGTTTGAGAATTCAAAATAACACTTTGTAAGTTTGTTAGTGTGGTTTCTTTCTCTTAAACCTGCTGTACAGTATGGTTTCAACACACATCATAGGTAAAGGACGACCTGAAAAATGCAGATTTCCTCTGACAGTGAAAATACTTCGCTTTGCTTTTGCCAAAAGTATGTGGAGACTGTTCTTTTGACCTGGTTTAGATACAATAGAGCAACATGTTAATGTTTTGGCATACAGTGATATTAGTATGGAAGCCAATTTTGCCCCGGAAAAAGTTGAAATACAAAATAAAAAATAGAAATAGAACTAATGTGTTGCAACATAGTGAGGGAGTGAGTCAACGCAATACAGGTGGATGGAGACTTAATGAGGTGGCACAGTAAACTCAGACTTTTTTTCAGACTACCACCTGTCCAATACAGAAATATGTCAACAACGTGTTTAGCTTAGCTTAGCACAAAGACTGTTAGATAAATCAAAAGAAAAACACATCTGCCTCAAATAACTTCAAGTCTGTCTAATTGACATGTTTTCTGTGCTTCATGTGAGTCACCTCTCCTGGTTAAACTTCATCTCTCTCTCTCTGTGACTGCAGGTGGTGAGTGCCATCCTCACAGCAGTTGGAATCTACGGCAAGATCGCCAAGGAGAAAGGTCAGTAAAAATTCATAAATGGTACTATTTGTAACAGAAATAACTGATAACCTTACCCTTATCTTACAAACCTGGGTCGTCTTTAATGCCAAACCCCATTTTACAAAGTGTGACGGTTCACAAAGGTAAAAACACTTTTGTGAACCGTGGTTTGATAATGATCTTTGCCCCCTGTTTACTTTTGGATCAGTGAAAAGACATCTTAGATAACAAATGAAGGTGGGCTTTCAGGACACTGACTTCATTGCATACAGAAGGAATAAGTCTTTAATATATGTGTTTGTTTCTTTGTCTTTTCAGAGTGTGTGTGTTCAAGGTTACAAAACTATGATGCTGAAAACATTCCTGAGGCTGAGCCAGAAAAGTTAATCAGACATGTTTTAACCGTTACTCACTGTTACGTGGGATTGAAAAAAATTAAGTGTGTGTGTGTGTGTGTGTGTGTGTGTGTGTGTGTGTGTGTGTGTGTGTGTGTGTGTGTGTGTGTGTGTGTGTAGATGTGGTTGACACCCTGACATTAGATCCAGCTCTGCTGTTGATCGTTGTTGGCTCGGCGATGTTTCTCATCACGTTCCTCGGGTGTTTTGGAGCGCTGCGTAACACCACCTGCCTTCTGAAGATGGTAAGATTGATCAGCTAACACGTTTCAGTGTCATATGTCAACGTTTGATTATTGTGATGTTTATTCTGCAAGTCAGTGCTGCTGAGTTGTTACTGTCCAGGTCATCTCTTCTTTGTTCCGGTAGTTTCTTGGGATCCTGGTAGCTGTCCTGCTCCTGCAGATCGCTGCTGGGGTGGTCGGATACCTCTTCACTGACATGGTAATATATAACACTAATCTGATTTTAATATAACACTGCTCTGATTTAATATAACACTGCTCTGATTGAATATAACACTGCTCTGATTTAATATACCACGACTCTGATTGAATATACCACTACTCTGATTTAATATACCACTGCTCTGATTTAATATAACACTGCTCTGATTGAATATAACACTGCTCTGATTGAATATAACACTGCTCTGATTTAATATACCACTACTCTGATTTAATATACCACGACTCTGATTGAATATACCACTACTCTGATTTAATATACCACTGCTCTGATTTAATATAACACTGCTCTGATTGAATATAACACTGCTCTGATTGAATATAACACTGCTCTGATTTAATATACCACTACTCTGATTTAATATACCACTGCTCTGATTTAATATAACACTGCTCTGATTGAATATAACACTGCTCTGATTGAATATAACACTGCTCTGATTTAATATACCACTACTCTGATTTAATATACCACTGCTCTGATTTAATATAACACTGCTCTGATTGAATATAACACTGCTCTGATTGAATATAACACTGCTCTGATTGAATGTAACACTGCTCTGATTTAATATAACACTGCTCTGATTTAATATAACACTGCTCTGATTGGACAAAAAATATAATATAATAATAAGATATCACAACTAGCAATCCGTAGACTTTTCTGTAGGTTTTTTTTCTCACAGAACTGAGAATAATGTTTGAAAACAATGATTTCAGTCCGCAATGGAAAACAAAGTTTAGTACAGATTCTGCATTCATGTGCAGAATCTGATTATAGATATCCATGGATTTACTTAAGTAACTTGATGTTAATGTTCAGGTGATGGAGAGGACGGAGAGGCTGATGATGAAGGCCATCGTCCGTTACAGGGAGGACCGGGACCTGGAGAACGCCATTAACTTTATCCAGAAGAAGGTAAGGAAGGATGAATGACTGAGAAGCATCGTGAGGTCTTTACATCTGTTTCCTGGTAGAAAGAGTTTGATGTGTTTGCAGTTTCGTTGCTGTGGAGTTGAGAGCTACAAGGACTGGTCTCGTAACGTCTACTTTGAGTGTTTGGACACAAACCCTAGTCTGGAGGCCTGTGGAGTTCCCTTCTCCTGCTGCGTTGGTTTACAGAACCAGGTCATTACCACTGTCTGTCTGTACGGTCCCCGACAGGTTCACAAAGGGACGTTTTCATGCCTGGAGTTTGGCTCATTTTCATTTTCGTCAGCTCCTGCAACCAAAAATCATAATAAAAAAAGGTCTGTACGGCCCGTGGTCCATTTTTTATTGGCCCGCAGCTAATTCTAAAAGTACAATGGAATATGGCCCATACATGATACTTAGTACTTAGATACTGAGTCTTATATTGTGCTTCTTAAATATGTAAAAATATATTACACAGTACTCATGTGTTAATAAGCCCAATTTAAAATAAATTCTGCCAACTAAAGTTGAAAACATTTTCTAACAAATCTTAGTTGATAAGAAAAATATTTCAAGCTTGCATAACAAGCTTGAAATATATAAATAAATGTCAAATACCTTAAACAACCCTCTCAAATCCAAAGTGTGTGTTATTCCCTCCTGCAGACGGTGCTGAACACTATGTGTGGTTATGGGGTGCAGCAGCTGGAGGAGTCTTCAGCCGGTCAGGATGTCTTCACCATCGGCTGCTTGCAGGGGATCGCGCTGTGGGCCAAAACTAATCTGCTGCTGGTGGCCGGTCTGACGGCTGGCCTGCTGCTGCTCGAGGTAACACCGGTGGAGCTCCAGTTCACAAACTTCAAGTCTTTATTTTTCTGTGACATCAGAAGTCATGTAAACAAATGTCTTTATTTAAAGATTGAAGATTCAGATGTTTATTGTCATAGCACACGACTACGTGTAATTATGTAGTCTAGGAAAAACTAGGATTGTGGTACATCTGCAGTCTGGTGTTTTTAGTCTGATAGTCCTGAACAGTTTGTGGCTGGGGTGATGCGGGTCTTTGATAATCCTGAGGGCTTTCTTCCTGAGCCGCTGGGAGTAAAGGTCCTCCATGGATGGCAGCTCCGTCCTGGTGATGTGCTGTGCAGTTTTCACCACCCTCTGTAGAGTCTTACGGTTGAGGGCGGTGCAGCTGCCGTACCCGTGATGCAGCCAGTCAGGATCCTCTCTATGGTGCACCTGTAGAAGATCAGGATCCTCTCTATGGTGCACCTGTAGAAGGTCAGGATCCTCTCTATGGTGCACCTGTAGAAGGTCAGGATACTCTCTATGGTGCACCTGTAAAAGGTCAGGATACTCTCTATGGTGCACCTGTAGAAGATCAGGATCCTCTCTATGGTGCACCTTTAGAAGGTCAGGATCCTCTCTATGGTGCACCTGTAGAAGGTCAGGATGCTCTCTATGCTGCACCTGTAGAAGGTCAGGATGCTCTCTATGGTGCACCTGTAGAAGGTCAGGATCCTCTCTATGGTGCACCTGTAGAAGGTCAGGATGCTCTCTATGCTGCACCTGTAGAAGGTCAGGATCCTCTCTATGGTGCACCTGTAGAAGGTCAGGATGCTCTCTATGCTGCACCTGTAGAAGGTCAGGATGCTCTCTATGGTGCACCTGTAGAAGGTCAGGATGCTCTCTATGGTGCACCTGTAGAAGGTCAGGATGCTCTCTATTGGCGCGTTTCCACTACAGCGCGGAGCACGGTTTAAGAGGGCTGTGACGTCAGCGGCCCGTTTTTGGTTGCGTTTCCACTTGGCCTAGTACCGGCCGGCGGGTCCTAATTCACAGTTTTTCTGGCCTCATAAAATCGTGGGTCTAGGGCCAGAGACAACGAGGCTGAGTCGGGCTGAGTATGCTAAACTAGAGAGAGAATCGCTGGCAAGGGGGCTACAACTACAACAAGATGGACATATTTGACCGTGATTTAATTGTAATACACGTTTCAAAATGATGCCGAAGTAACAACATACTGATACCGGTTAGTAAAAACCATGAATTAATGCTTTGACACGTCTGCAGACAGACGGCAGGCGAAAAACCTTTTAAAATGCGTGTTTTCTAAATGGAGATTGGCTAAGCTAACGCAGTATATGCTCCGACCGTCCACACTCACAACAACGGCCTATACAGACATAAATAAAGCAGCGACTGTATACACCATGACACAGACAGTCTGTGGTTTGTACTTGTTTAACTTTTGTCTAGTTTCTGAACATATATGAGGAGCTGTGAGCTCTGAGTGCTAACAGCTAACGGCTGTGTTGTTTTTCTGGGGTTCTCATTGAAGATGCCGTCACGGCTCCGCCTACACTGCGTTACTATAGATACTGCCCCAGTTCCTAAACTGTAATGGAAATGCGCCATAAAGTGAGCCAGTCCTAACGAGGCCTAGCCATACCGAGCGAGGCCGAGTAGTGGAAATGCGCCATTAGGTGCACCTGTGGAAGGTCAGGATGCTCTCTATGGTGCACCTGTAGAAGGTCAGGATGCTCTCTATGGTGCACCTGTAGGAGGTCAGGATGCTCTCTATGGTGCACCTGTAGAAGGTCAGGATGCTCTCTATGGTGCACCTGTAGAAGGTCAGGATGCTCTCTATGGTGCACCTGTAGGAGGTCAGGATGCTCTCTATGGTGCACCTGTAGAAGGTCAGGATCCTCTCTATGGTGCACCTGTAGGAGGTCAGGATGCTCTCTATGGTGCACCTGTAGAAGGTCAGGATGCTCTCTATGGTGCACCTGTAGAAGGTCAGGATGCTCTCTATGGTGCACCTGTAGAAGGTCAGGATCCTCTCTATGGTGCACCTGTAGAGGGTCAGGATCCTCTCTATGGTGCACCTGTAGAAGGTCAGGATGCTCTCTATGGTGCACCTGTAGAAGGTCAGGATCCTCTCTATGGTGCACCTGTAGAAGGTCAGGATCCTCTCTATGGTGCACCTGTAGAAGGTCAGGATGCTCTCTATGGTGCACCTGTAGAAGTTGCAGAGTATCCTGGAGTCCATATTGAACCTCCTCAGCCTGCGGAGGAAGAAGAGCCGCTGTCGAGCTTTCTTGGTGATGGTGGTGGTGTGAAGAGTCCATGTCAGGTCCTCAGTGATGTGGACACAGAGGAACCTGAAGCTACTGACTCTCTCCATGTAGTTCCATTGATGGCGATGGGGGCGTGTCCCTCTCTCTGCTGCTTCCTGTAATCCACAATCAGCTCCTTGGTTTTGCTGACGTTGAGATGGAGGTTGTTCTCCTGGCACCAAGATGTCAGGGTTTCGACCTCCTTTCTGTACGCCGTCTCGTCGCCGTCGGTGATCAGGCCGATGACGGTTGTTTCGTCAGCAGTCGTGTGTGTACAGGGAGTAGAGGAGAGAGCTGAGCATACAGAAACCCCTTCCCACCAATTATTTCCAATGTCGGAATCAGGATGGCTGTGACCATTTATTTTGCTGTCCAAGCCAAAATCCAACATTCGCACACACTTGACGCAGTGATCAGTCAGCTGTGTGGAAGTAAAAAAGTGAGCAGGGTATGATATTCTAAATCAGGTTTTTCATTAATTCCACAACTGTTAGTGGTAGGCTACCAAGTGCAGAACTGTGGATATCTTCCAGGAGATAATGAAGTATATTTAAATGAAAGAACATCCCCCCCCTCTCTCTGACAACTGGCTTTTCCTCCTCCTCAAGTGTTGCCATTCAGAACACTTCTGCCCTCCAATGTTGTTGAACGACATGTGGCCTTGCCTTTAAGATCATAGGAGGAAATTCTCCAAGAAAAAATCTGAAGGAGTTGATGGAGGTGTGATGGTTAGACAGAACAGAACAGATACAGGAGAGGAATAACTACATCAAGCTTTATTCTCACAATGATTAATACACATGTACATTTATATACATACAAATAGATACATAGATCCTCTCTATGGTGCACCTGTAGAAGGTCAGGATGCTCTCTATGGTGCACCTGTAGAAGGTCAGGATGCTCTCTATGGTGCACCTGTAGAAGGTCAGGATGCTCTCTATGGTGCACCTGTAGAAGGTCAGGATGCTCTCTATGGTGCACCTGTAGAAGGTCAGGATGCTCTCTATT
The DNA here is from genome assembly GCF_902827165.1 of Trematomus bernacchii. NCBI lineage: Eukaryota > Metazoa > Chordata > Actinopteri > Perciformes > Nototheniidae > Trematomus > Trematomus bernacchii. Next base: position 1,807,616 of record NW_022987709.1, read on the forward strand.
GGCGCGTTTCCACTACAGCGCGGAGCACGGTTTAAGAGGGCTGTGACGTCAGCGGCCCGTTTTTGGTTGCGTTTCCACTTGGCCTAGTACTGGCCGGCGGGTCCTAATTCACAGTTTTTCTGGCCTCATAAAATCGTGGGTCTAGGGCCAGAGACAACGAGGCTGAGTCGGGCTGAGTATGCTAAACTAGAGAGAGAATCGCCGGCAAGGGGGCTACAACTACAACAAGATGGACATATTTGACCGTGATTTAATTGTAATACACGTTTCAAAATGATGCCGAAGTAACAACATACTGATACCGGTTAGTAAAAACCATGAATTAATGCTTTGACACGTCTGCAGACAGACGGCAGGCGAAAAACCTTTTAAAATGCGTGTTTTCTAAATGGAGATTGGCTAAGCGAACGCAGTATATGCTCCGACCGTCCACACTCACAACAACGGCCTATACAGACATAAATAAAGCAGCGACTGTATACACCATGACACAGACAGTCTGTGGTTTGTACTTGTTTAACTTTTGTCTAGTTTCTGAACATATATGAGGAGCTGTGAGCTCTGAGTGCTAACAGCTAACGGCTGTGTTGTTTTTCTGGGGTTCTCATTGAAGATGCCGTCACGGCTCCGCCTACACTGCGTTACTATAGATACTGCCCCAGTTCCTAAACTGTAATGGAAATGCGCCATAAAGTGAGCCAGTCCTAACGAGGCCTAGCCATACCGAGCGAGGCCGAGTAGTGGAAATGCGCCATTAGGTGCACCTGTGGAAGGTCAGGATGCTCTCTATGGTGCACCTGTAGAAGGTCAGGATGCTCTCTATGGTGCACCTGTAGGAGGTCAGGATGCTCTCTATGGTGCACCTGTAGAAGGTCAGGATGCTCTCTATGGTGCACCTGTAGAAGGTCAGGATGCTCTCTATGGTGCACCTGTAGGAGGTCAGGATGCTCTCTATGGTGCACCTGTAGAAGGTCAGGATCCTCTCTATGGTGCACCTGTAGGAGGTCAGGATGCTCTCTATGGTGCACCTGTAGAAGGTCAGGATGCTCTCTATGGTGCACCTGTAGAAGGTCAGGATGCTCTCTATGGTGCACCTGTAGAAGGTCAGGATCCTCTCTATGGTGCACCTGTAGAGGGTCAGGATCCTCTCTATGGTGCACCTGTAGAAGGTCAGGATGCTCTCTATGGTGCACCTGTAGAAGGTCAGGATCCTCTCTATGGTGCACCTGTAGAAGGTCAGGATGCTCTCTATGGTGCACCTGTAGAAGTTGCAGAGTATCCTGGAGTCCATATTGAACCTCCTCAGCCTGCGGAGGAAGAAGAGCCGCTGTCGAGCTTTCTTGGTGATGGTGGTGGTGTGAAGAGTCCATGTCAGGTCCTCAGTGATGTGGACACAGAGGAACCTGAAGCTACTGACTCTCTCCATGTAGTTCCATTGATGGCGATGGGGGCGTGTCCCTCTCTCTGCTGCTTCCTGTAATTCACAATCAGCTCCTTGGTTTTGCTGACGTTGAGATGGAGGTTGTTCTCCTGGCACCAAGATGTCAGGGTTTCGACCTCCTTTCTGTACGCCGTCTCGTCGCCGTCGGTGATCAGGCCGATGACGGTTGTTTCGTCAGCAGTCGTGTGTGTACAGGGAGTAGAGGAGAGAGCTGAGCATACAGAAACCCCTTCCCACCAATTATTTCCAATGTCGGAATCAGGATGGCTGTGACCATTTATTTTGCTGTCCAAGCCAAAATCCAGCACACACTTGACGCAGTGATCAGTCAGCTGTGTGGAAGTAAAAAAGTGAGCAGGGTATGATATTCTAAATCAGGTTTTTCATTAATTCCACAACTGTTAGTGGTAGGCTACCAAGTGCAGAACTGTGGATATCTTCCAGGAGATAATGAAGTATATTTAAATGAAAGAACATCCCCCCCCTCTCTCTGACAACTGGCTTTTCCTCCTCCTCAAGTGTTGCCATTCAGAACACTTCTGCCCTCCAATGTTGTTGAACGACATGTGGCCTTGCCTTTAAGATCATAGGAGGAAATTCTCCAAGAAAAGATCTGAAGGAGTTGATGGAGGTGTGATGGTTAGACAGAACAGAACAGATACAGGAGAGGTCACTTTTTTTGGCCTTTGCGCAAGTCACTTATCCACAAATGAGAACACTGCATTATTTCTAGAATGAATCAAGAACCAACATTTTTCCTACCATCAGAACCCAACCAACATCCAAATATGAACTCTCGAATTATGTTTTTCCTGGAGGGAACAATATGAAATCACATGTTAATAGGGGACCTGTCATCTGCCATGAATCCTCAGGTAATGACAGAAAATCCAAACAATTAGGACCTGTGTCCACATCAGGCTTTTTCTGAGCGCCAGCGTCTTTTTCAATTGAATCCAATGAGAACAGAGCGTTTGCCGTAGCTTGCGGCATCCTCAAGAAAGATTGCAGTGCTCTGCGTCTTTTTTCTGAACTTTCTGCCTTTTTGTGCGGCCACTCCGAGCGAGAGTTGAAAATAGTGAAGCTATTCAGAATTGCAGCGGGCCGTCACTGTACAAATTGGAGGGGAAGCCTATCTGCCGGAAAATGGACACAGGGACTTAAGATAGAAGATCAGATTCTAAACTGTCTTTGTTTTTTCCGGCAGGTCTGCATGATCGGCTTGGCTGCAGGTCAAATCTCCTGGATAAAGAAAGTCCAACAACTAAAGAACGAAGATGCACCCAGAAGGAGGTCAGAAAGAAAGGACAGCTACTGGTATCCCGCTTTTGCAGACTTCAATGATGAATGTAATTCTGAGTGATGGGATGGAAAAATATCTGATATTTCCACTGTGATTATCTAGTTTGTCATTTTAGGAGAGTGTCAGAGGCTCTCCCAGTGAACAGCTTCCATGCCTTGTTGGAAATTGAACTACTACCTCATGTCAAACCACTTCAGGTCACCTTTCTTATATACAAGTAAGTGATTCAAAGAGAAAGTCAGTTTTGTTATCAACATAATGTGAAAAGTATTAGAAATATTTGTATATTATGAAAAGCTGTTCATTGTAGATTATTCAAAATGCACACCCAGTACAAAACATTTAAATCACTGTGTATTTTGTATGTATATAAATGTACATGTGTATTAATCATTGTGAGAATAAAGCTTGATGTAGTTATTCCTCAGACTCTCAGTGATTTGACTGTATTTCTTAACAATAAAGGTTCCATGTTGCTGTCGGACAGACAGATATAGACCAAGCTAGGCCAACCAGCTACAGCTTCATATTTAACATAAATGAATGAGACTGGTTTCAAACTTCTCATCTATCCCGCGTCAGAGAAGAGAATGGGTGTATTTCCCATAATAACCAACTTTTCTTTTAGTAAAAGGAACTGGATCATTTTACTGGGGTTTTGTAGTACCCTACACACCTTGAGACTAGCACCCTAAGCAAATACAATTAAGAATTCCTTTTCTGAACCTGCAGAGACTCTGCTCCGTTGTGTTGTCCTAGCTGCAACAAGGACCAGTGTTTTTTATTAAATCAACACTAATCTAAAATATATTTTGCATCATCTTATTTTGAAGTCAAAATGCAGTTGAAGGGAGAAACTACCAGCATCCAAAGCTAGAGGACCCCTCAGCAAACCAGGTCACTCCCTGTTGTTCCTCCGTCACTCATTAAATGGTCATTGTGACTTTAATCTGTGGTGGAGGATTAGCACGTTACCTGAGGCTGCGTGTCCCTCAGGGTTTCAGTCCTGTGCGGCTCACGCTGGCTTTACTAGATTAATAGCCCTAGGGAGGCGTGTGGTGCAGTGAGTTGTGCGTTGGTGTTCGGATCAGGGGGTCACAGGTTCAAACCCCACTGCAGTCAGCATGTCGTTGTGTGACACTTCAGCCCAAATTGCTCCCGAGGGGATTGCCCACAGTATTGAGTATGTAAGTCGCTTTGGATAAAAGCGTCTAACAAGTGACATGTAATGAAAATTAATAAGTTCTGTGAGTGCTTTATAAATATCAGCAGTAAAGCAGTCGTGAAGTGAAAATATGTTAGAAGGTTTTTTTTCCCTCAATGTGGAATAGATTATAGGAAATTCTGGTTTATTATTATTTATATTTGTCTTTCTATTATATTTCCATCAGTAATTCCAACATTGCACTAACAAAGTTCACTGCTTAAGCATGGGGACAAGGAGACAAAAAGGGGGTCATGAAATGAGCAGTCAAATCTTGCACACAACGTTTAGACATTTATGTTGTACATATTATTCAAATGAGCTACAAGGAGTTAATAGGGTATTAGAGGTGTTGGTAAGTGTATTTTGGAGTTGTGGAAAAAGCTGCTTAGCTGCTCATTTCTCCTTGCTTCTCGTCTTTTTGTGATGTGAACCACACCCTGCCTCCAGCTCTGTTTGTGAGACTGATTGATCTTCTCATCTGACTCCAACAAAGCCCGCAACTTCATGAAACCTCAGATTTTTCCCTTAAAGTAACACTCCAGCATTTAATAAATCCGTGTCTCTCTCTTTCCAGGAGTCAAAAGAGAAGAAAGATCCAACAAAAGACAAAAACATCACTTTCGACCAATCAGAAGCCCCTTTGTACCAGAGAATGGCCTCTATTTATATGTTATCACAAGAAAAGTTGCTGATAGAAGCTTGACAGAAATAGCCCTGAAAAATATAAAGGTGTAACAACAACAACTCCACATAGAATAACAAGAAAGGAACGCGTAAATACAAATAAACGGAACCCTAAACATCCTGCTTGATTGCGTGCAATCAAGCAGGAATCTCTATTTTTTGGAGTGCTGAGCATTCAGTTTTTTCGAGGTCAGCATTTTAATTTGAGAATATGCAAATTCTCAAATTCAGTCAACTTCAGCTTCAATGATGCAAGTTAAATGGGAACAATGTTGAATCCCACCTGAAGACACTCTATTTTAGGAGAAAGGTTTTGGCCCCTACACAGGCACATGATGGGACTCAACAGTGAACCTTTCATTCTGATAGTTCGTTGGTGTCGGTTTGGAGTGTCTGGGCCTTAAGTCACTTTCACTGTATGTAAGAGAGAATTAACTGTATTGGTATCAGTATATTTATTTTTGAATATAAACAAACAGCAATTACCCAAAGTCCAAAAACACATATCATATAAAAAACAAATAAAGTATGTACACGATGCAATTCGATGAAAACTGTGCTTTTGTAATAGTTGAACATTTTGCAGTTAGTCCGTGTGCATTGGCAGAGAAACATTGAGGTATGTGGAATCAAATGACAGAATGTCAACGGTTACATTAAGGCAGGTCTACGTTTTCATTGTTCTACATAAACAACACAGCTACTTAACGGTTAAAGGAGCACTTTATAAAAAATGTTTAAAAAAATGGTATGATTTATCGACATAACTACAAGTCATTTATTTATAACATAACTTAATTTCCCCTGACCAGCTTTTTAAATTTGAGTTTTTACACCTTTTTCTTACCTTCTAGGAACCACTGGTGTTTGTCAAACACATTGCCAGAAGTCACTCACAATCTCAGATGTAAGTAAACAATTTGAGGTAATACACACATTTAAGTAGTTAAGTAGTAACTGAACACAAACTAGCCTCGGTTAGATGCAACTGACTTTGGTACCAAGTCCCATAATCCCTACAGCACTTTGATTAAAAACAGGAGAAAAAGATAATGCACAGCGGCTTCAAGTGAAGCCAGTAAGAGCGCATGCCAGCATGCTGTCAATAAAAACAAGACGGAAGAAGAACAAGCTTGATTTGTAAGATGAAGAGCACTTGGATCCATTGGGCTGTCAGAATGAACAGATTACCCTTTAACACACAACCAGTCTAAACAGGCAGCAGTGAGCACCAGCCAGTCAAACACACAGAAAAGTCAAAGGGATGTAGGAAAGACAGAGATGATTCGAGATAAAACACAAACAAAAGTTCTAGGAGAGGGGTCCAAGCTGTTTAGCTTTCTCTTTTGGTCAACCTGCGAGTATTTTAAATTACATCCAATGTGATCTAACATGTTGTCTTAAACTATCACTCTCTCAACATAGAAGTGGATTTGTTCTGGCTTTAAAGTCTGAGTAGAGATGACAAGCAGGAAAAAGCTGTATCAAAGTTTTTTTTTGACCCCAAGTAAGATGACCCTCTGCAGTCCTTCACATAATAGTATGTGGATTTGTACAATAACGTTATAAGCTTCATTCTGTGGATTACTTTGCACAGATGAAGTGCTTTCAATAATGTTGTTGTGAAACCCTTATTAGCTGGGACGAGTGACCCTGTGATGGAAACTTATTTTGGCAGCTTGTATCAGCCATCTCCTTCTTTAGATCACTTCAAGGTGTGGAACTGGCATTCCATCTTCATTTTGTGTTAAACTAATAACTAAACTGACCTGAAAGTGATAGTACGTCACATTTCTGGCAGTACCCAAGAGCCATTAAGGTTTGAAACCAGTTCAGAAGGTTAACTGCAGCGTGTCCAGCTGCTACGTGGAGCTGTCAGACCTGAGGATGAGTGTGTAGGTGCTCCCAGGAGGGCTGTGTCTCTGATGCAGATCAGGCTCCTGTTCAGCTGTTCTTCAAAAGGAACCAGACAATTTGCTGGATTTCTCTTCTTGATATATATCAATCCCACCACTTTTTAAATTCAGGCTAGTTTGCCAGTTAGTGCTGATGGCTAGTTTCCATTAAAATGGCACCATGGTTCTTGTAGTGGAGCTTTTGTTCTCACTGTCATTAGGGAAAAAGCTCCAAATGACGCTCCAATCCACTTTTGGCCAAATAAACAACATTTCCTGTCACCTAAATTAAATTCAAAGCAGTTGGGGCTGCTCAGAAGAAGAGGTATCATGCTCTGTAACAACAAAGTCCGTCTCCTGTTCAGATGGCACAGTGAAATTTAACTCGGTGCGTCTCCAATCACACCTGACAGATGTTATAGTAAACGGTGTGTGCGTGCCTCTCGCCGACTGAGTCGCCCGTCGTATCAAACATACAGTCTTTGTGTGTGTGGATCTCTGTCATTGGCACTTCTACACTGTTATGAGCGTGAGGATTCTGCGTACCATAAGATGGCCCAGCCTGAAGAAAAAACACATTACATTTAGACATTAGATGCAAACTGTGAAGTGATCAAGACATTTTTTTTAAAGCATATGTCTGAAACAACAACAATGATGGACACATTTGTTGCCATAGCACACAGGTCAATGTGCCAGAAAGGATGTGATACACACACATGTCCCATCCAGTCGGAATGGGCTCCATGATAAAGGTGAGGAAATAGGTTAGTATACATAAAATATACATTTGCTACTATTGTTTGTATTTGAATTTACTGCTGCCAAAGGAAAGTAAACATGCTATTTGTACATATGTTCTACTCTGGTGTTTTCATTGTAGACTTTATTGCCAACTACTGGCTCAGCCTTCTTGTTTGAGAACGTGTTTGTGCCGAGACATTTTGTGAAATGAAGGTTGTGTGACATTTATTTTTCTAAATAAAGGGGGAAACTATCTGTTATAGAGAAAATGTCTGTATGATTCAGGCTAGAACAAGAGATTGCTGAGCATTAGAGGTGTTGGTAGATTGGACAGATACAGGCAAACCGCTACATTATTATTTTTGCCTCAAATTGCATTCCTTTGGCTAGGGGCTACATTAATAGTATAACAGATGAGCTAACTCACTTTGTGAGTTTATACAGTAATAAACAGTTCTGTGACTTAATGAATTCTTAGTTCTCAGTTGGTTATGAATGAACTTTTTCTGCCCAACAAAAGAGTGAAGCAGAGTGGGTGGAGCTTGACAAAGTCTAACAAGGATTTAAGATAAGAGTAAGGGATCTAATCTGTGTGGCTGAGAAAACACTGATGTAACTGTTTGTAACCCAACAGGTATAAATCCAGTTAAAGCTCAGAGTTGTAATCGACAGGTTTGTGTTTCCAATCAGAAGTTATAGAGAGTGATATTTGATTTGGGATTTTTAGTTGCCTCCAAAAGAGCAACATTTTTCTGTTGTTATTTAAGTTAAAGGTCACCTATTATGCACTTTTTGATGTCTTTTATAAATAAATATGTGTCCCCGGTGTGTAAGGAGACTCACAAAGTTTCCAAAAATACAACCCTCTCTCTTTTCCACCTTACCCAAATCTCTAAAAACGGGGCTGATCCAGATTTGCTGCGGTCATGACGACATTACTAAAATGTGGGCGGGCTTTACGTTGAACTCCTGGCAACGTCCCGCCCACCCAACCTATCGTCCTCTATCAGAAACAATGCGCGACGTGTTTTGGAAGTAATATGGTCTGTGTTTACATTAGCAAGCATCGCTAACACTCAGAGCTAACGCTGTACTGGAGAGAGTATGTGTAAAGAAGCCAGATGTAAAAGGTACTGACCTTGTGGTAAACCCGCGAGAGAGAAAGCGTTTGAGCTCCATACTGTTTCAGAAATAATGCTTGATGTGGTTTGGAACATGATATGGCGTTTAATCACGGAAGCGTTTAGCTGAGTTTCTGCTGGTAGACAGCCTTCTCTTCACAGAGCTCACTGCTTGCATGCGGACGCTCCAAAGGGGCGTGGCCAGCAGCAGCTCCAAGGGGGCGTGGCCAGCAACAGCTTGGTTACATTTAAAGGGCCAGACCCAGAATCTTAGTAACAGCGCTGAAATAGAGGGGTATGAGGCATGCTACAATGGGTGATCTGTTTGTTATTTTGAGCAAAACACTATAGAGACATGTTTTGTATAGATATGGCCCTATAATATATTGTTCAAATACAGTATAATAGGTGAGCTTTAAAGGTAAAACGTCTAAAAATATTTAATACATTACTTTAAAAGGTCAGAAAAGTAAGATTAAGTCAGAATAGTAAGATTAAGTTAATAGCCAACATACACAGAGTAAGATTTTCATAGATAAAATTACAGATGGTGTTTTATTTTTTACCTTTCCTGCTCCACTGAGGGGGAAATCTTTCCGACAGAGGTGGGCGATGATTCCCGCTGCCAGAGCGTCGCCCAGAACGTTGATCATGGTTCGAAACCTGTCACTGTAGAAACAGGTGTGATTAAAGGGAGACACTGTGAAACCTAAACTACTCTGGACGAGAGTCTCAGAGCAGTAATGGACATTTTTTTGACTCTATTCTACAATGTACCGTTAATAATACTGAAATGCTGAGACAGAGACCTTTCTACATAACCAGTACTGTAAACTCACAGAATCCAGTCGATGGCCACGATGAGTGTGATGTCATCTGGGGGCAGGCCTACTGATGTCAGTACAATCACCATGGTAACCAGACCAGCCTGAGGGATCCCTGCTGCACCGATGCTGGCAGCTGTGGCCGTGATGCTGCATGAGGACAACAGAAGTAAGAGTCAAATTTAACATGATATATTTATTTAACCTGTTAAGCACCAAGCCTGTTTTTCATGTTTCAGGCTCGAAAATGACATGCCCAAAACAAATGACTACAACTTAACTTCTAAAAGGGTTATATGAATACTTTCTTTTATCAAAGCAAGGTTACATCTGTGAGTTGGATGTAGAAGTGTCAGAATCAATATAGATGTTATTTATTTTAAAGAAAATTCAGATTTTACATAGTAAAAAACTGTAAATTATAGTGTCCGTCCAAAAATTATTTTTTACAGATAGTGAAAACTACCCTTGGATGATGGGTTAGTAGACTAAAAGCTTTAGGAATCCAAAGTACAACATATAATAAGTACCCTGTATCAAGATTGATGCAAAACAAGTGACATTTGACCTTTTTAGAGAGGTTTAGCCAAAACCACCCCACCTCTGAGGTGATTTGGGTGAAAATGTTTTTTTTTTCCATATCTCTGGCCCCCCTTGGTCGATTTGGATGGTTGACACCTCTTTCTGACCGTTAGAGCCAATAGAATCGAAGGGGGAGGCCCCCACACACACACGTTGTGAAGAGAAGAGGTGGAGGCTTCGCGCATGTCATTTTGGACCGATCTCTCGCTCTGACATTTGGAAACGAAAAAGCAGTTTTATTGCTTATGGATTATCAGAAATCATTTCAAAGAGGACACAGACACATTGGATGAACCTATGGATTAACTGCAGCATCGTTTTTTTATCGTTTTAATGCCATTGAAGACCAGTTTTGACCAAGGTAAGCCATGTTAGCGTTTCTAGCTACCTAGCTCCACATGTTATGATGTACGCTTTCGTTTATAGCGTCGCAAATGTTTATCACTGAGTGCTGAGGTGGGCACCCCCAGATTCAGTGTCTCCAGGAGATGCAAAACGAGGGGTTGGCTGTGCATCTAGGATAAGTAATAAGGGAGTTATGAGTGAGTTTAGGTGCAGTTTTAGGTTACATTTTTTCGCTCGTGGCTAAGTCAGAGGCTGAGTGTTGGCATTGTGGGGTTTTTTTGGAGAAAAAAAATTAAAAAGATCAGTTAGCTGAGTTTCTTCCCGTTACATGGATATAAAACATTCATAGTTTATTAAATATTAAGATTCCTTAGACGTTGTTTCCTGCAAATGACGCGTTTATCCGCCCGGTACCGGGGGGGCGGTGCGTAACAGGTTAAACTAAATGTATTGGCCTTTTCACAACTTAAAGTCCTTACTGAGTATCACATTTTTGTTGCATTGTATCGATTTGCTGTACAATCACATACATCACTGTATCATCAGCTTATGGAACCATTGTTGGAAATTTTTTAGGACTGAAGCATGATTTGTGCTATGCATACAAAGTAAAGTATAAGTTATAGTGGGAATCTCTTGCAGTAGACATATAATTAAAAACATTCACATAGTGTGTCCATTTGTTATAGATTCTTTCCATTTGGGAAATGAAGTCTAAACAAGTTCTTCAAGTTTCTCAGACAAACAATGTCTGTTGGTTTCATGGGCGTAGGAAGCATCCTCAATGTGGGTGGGACAATTTGACAGGGGGTATGGGCGGATGGTGGAACTCACCTCCTCTAGGGGGGTCCGGGGGGCATGCTCCCCCGGGAAGATTTTTTTTTAAAATATTGAAGTTAAAAGCATCAATCTGGTGCACTTTGAGAGCAACATTAGGAGATCTATGGATACATCTCTCAACACCCATATGAAACAGATTTACTTTTTCTTTATGCATATTTTACAAATCACTCCCCTTTTAAACTGTATTTTTGTGTTACTGTCCTATAGTATGAGTTGGAATTATTTCATACCCGTTATTCTCTTGTTTTTTATAACTATAATGATCATATAAAGGTGTGCCTTGGAAATACTTATTTACATAAATGATTACCAAACCGTTTGAGACCCACTACTTAGACTAAAGTGAACTATCTAAACCCTCAGAGAGTCCTTTACCTCACTGAGCTGCAGTTATCAGCCTCTCAGTCTGACAGGAGAGGACTCTCCCTCCACCTCTTTAATAACAGCGCCTTATATCCGGGTGCTAGTGGAGCACGCTAGTGAACTGTTAGCGCCGGAGCCTCGCAGCGGGGAAACTGTGGCGCGCATTATTTTACAACTAAAGACACAGCTACACAAAAAATGCAGCATGTGTGCGGCTCATGTGTACGGCTCTGAGAATCTGCCTTGGTACAAAGTAGCAGTGAAAACATGGGACGGAGTTTCATTGATTTGGGCATTCTCACAATAAGCAAGTGGAATGGATTTGATAATGAAGCACTGACACAGCGCTCTACAGAGAGTGGCGAGTGGATAGACCGATTCACGGACTTTCCACATAGTAAAAGTGGGGGGGGTCTAAACTAATCATTTTAAAAGGTGGGGGGGACTTGTCCCACCCTCATATAATGGCTGCGACGCCCATGGTTGGTTTACCTGATGGTGACCAACTGGCCGAAGTCCAGCTCATAGTCATTAACCTGAGCAATGAAGATGGCCGCCACAGCCTCGTACAGTGCCGTCCCATCCATGTTGATTGTAGCCCCCACGGGTAGGACGAAGCGAGCAATTTGTCGGTCCACATGGCAGTTTTCCAACAAACACTTCATGGTGATTGGAAGCGTGGCAGAGCTGAGAAGATACGACATTTAATGACAACCTTGAAAACATCCACAGACCGGCAGGTAAAGCAGGGCTGTCCTTGACTCTGACCTGGAGGAGGTTGCCAGGGCGATCACCATGGCCTGCAGCAGCCCGCGGATGTAGGTAAAGGGGTTCTTCTTGGTGAGGACAAAGTAGAAGAAAGGGAGGAGGATAAGTCCATGGACAAAGAGGCCAGCGAGCACGGTGATGCCATACCAGCCCAGCTTCTTCCCCAGCGTGCTTGGGTCTTGCATGTCCAGGATCTTACCCGCCACCAGGAAGACGATTCCAAATGGGAAGTACCTGAAGCAAACAAAACACTGATGATTTATCAGTTAGACTCTTTACAGTGGTGAAGCTAACCGTGTACAGTTGTCCAGAAGGTGACACTAAAGAAAACAACATGGACTCATTTACATCCAAAGAGGTTATCCTCTGGGGAGCAGGAATACATGGTGTTAATTTTATAGCAATGACATTTATCTATTACTTAATTCAAGTAGAAATTCTGGATTGATGGTGAAGTCATCAAGCAATCATCCTCGCGGGATCATGAGTATCTCAGATTTGATATATAAACATATACATGACTGCATGGGCTAAGTGTGGGTCACGGCGATCATTCTGATGTTAGGATAACTAGTCAGGCCCTCTGCCTCTGCCTAGCCTGCACTCACTCCTCCCCCCCTCTGTTTCTCTGTGTGTGTGTGTGTGTGTGTGTGTGTGTGTGTGTGTAAACAAACAACCACTCTCGGTGTGTAACTATATAAGATTGTGTCTATTAGTCACTATATAAGTTTTTTTTCTATTCCAATTCAAATGAGAATAAAATGTAAATTTCATTGTGCAACCCTGTGTTCTAAATTGACAAATAAATGAATAATTTATCAAAAAAAATAAGAAATTGAATTTTAGAATCCTATACTTTGCAGAAATGTGTCTTCACATCTATATAAAAGTCTAGCACTGTATTTATATCATGTTTAAGCTTGTAAGTCCGTTTTAATTACTATTGGATGTAGTGAAACAAGAAGACCGAATCTCAATAAATATTCTCTTAACTGTTCTGTTATTACTGAAATATGTTTCATCAGCTTTACAACTACAGCCGTTTATTCTCATCAGCTAACAGCCTCCAACAAACCTTCAAATCAAAGAGCAAAGTGTTTAGGAGCAAAAGATTAAACTAAACTAAACAGAACTAAACTGAACTAAACTGAACTAACTGAACTAAACTAAACTAAACTAAACTAAACTGAACTAAACTGAACTGAACAAAACTAAACTGAAGTGAACCTGCCCACCTGCCCACCTTCCCACCTGACCACCAGGTCAGATTCAAGAAAGCTAGTCTAGGATACCACGATGCTTCCCCGGGCGCCGTACATAATGGCAGCCCACTGCTCCTAACACTAGGATGGGTCAAATGCAGAGAAACCGTTTCGTTACATAGTACCTGTAATAATAAAATACATTTAATTGATGTAGCGCTTCTCATCTGCCAAGACAAATCTCGAAGCTGTACTACGTAATGACAATAAGTTCAATCTTCTTCTTCTTCTTCTTCTTCTTCTTCTTCTTCTTCTTCTTCTTCTTCTGTTTCTCCTGTCAGATTGCAGCAAGGTCAACAGGCTTTGGCTTGGTTGGGTGTCTGCAGTGGGACCGTTATTAAACAAATACTAACTAAAAACATTTAAATAACAAACTATAATTAATATTTTGAATAATGTTTCTTATTTAAAAGATGCTTTCACATCTGAAACAATGCCAAAAAGACACATCTTGGCCTAACAGGAGGATCATTGGTCTGCAACATAATCTGCACTTTTTTATTCTAATCTATTCTGCTCCATTTCTTCTTGCACTATTTTGTTATTGTTTGATGTCCTATGTTGCATTGTTGGAGGAGCCTGGGACTTGAGATTTTCATTGCCATTACTAAACTACAAAAAAATATGTTCTTACCGAATGGTCACTACAATTCACTTCATGATGATTGACCAAATTATACTTCCTGTTGTATCAGTGCAAGTGTTACCATGGTTACCAAAAGCCAACATTCTGAAAAATATGTATAAATGTATTCATCTATTTCCTGCTGGTGCAGTGGCCCAATCAACCCTAATAATATCACCTCCACCTCCAAATCAGAGAGCAAAGCGTTCAGCATGCGAAGCTGAATATTTGCAGTGACTGTACTGTAGCTTAGAAGTGACACAAATATAGGAAGTGTGTCTGTCTGTTCAGTATTCAGGTCGTTGAGCTTTGTGGGCTCTGCGGATGTTTTTAATCTGCTCAGGTGCCACAGCAGTAAGTTGTCACCACCTGCACGCTTTCCCCCCCGACCAGTCACTAGGTCAGATTGGCAGAAGCCCTCCTCTGTGTCACAGATTCTGTAAGTACTGTGCGTAGTGCGTACGTTCAAAGTATTCTTCTCACCACACAGCAGCGTTGATGATCTTCATGACACACTCGTTGATACACTGGCAGACGTTGACCAGTGGAGCTCCTCGCTCCCCCATCCTGCCCAGCAACAAGCCTGCAACATACCGTTTACACATCTTTATAGGGAGAACCAACTGCACTCTAAGTTGTGCAGGATGATAAATGTAAACTAGGAATCCAAGGGTTTATGGGTTAAAAAACGAAGATAAATTGTCTAAACTAATGCCAAAACGCCCTCAAATGGAATGAAATGCTTTATGGTTGTAGAAAGAATTGTGTTTGGAGTGAAATCATGCAACACCGTGAGGACAAAGACTAAATGGTTTGAATCTTTTGACTGTTATTTTTTGGGGAAATAGAGTTTTTATTCCTGCCAATCAATGTAACAGCTCAAACTTTTAAACATTAATGTGAAGAAAGTTCAATTAAAGAACTTAAACATCTGATATGTTTCACACCAATGATAAATGACAGAAAACTGAATCATAAAAACTGAAGAGCAGAAAACCTCAGGACTTAATAACATAGTTTTCTGCTTCAGTCTGCTCACCCATGGTGGCGGAGAAGATGACGATGCCCAGGACGTTCATCTGTTGGCTGGTGCCAGGACTCGTTTTGTACGTGACATCTGGAGGCGGGGTCAGCTCAAGGTACACTGTCCGACCTTTAGGGTCATTCTCATCTGGGAAGACGTAGACGAAGTTGGGCTGCACGGTTCTGGTTGGGACTTTGAGGATGGGAATCAGGTCCGTTTTGTACTGAAGGAACACAGTAGGGTTAGTCACAGCAAGTGTAAAAGGTATTGCACTTTAATTCTGAGTTCTGGGGGTTGTGTTACCTGCTGAAACGTGGCCTCAATCAGATTAGAGGGAACCATGTTCCTGTTGAGTAACCAAGACACATGGATTGTTATTTACCTTTCATACAAAGAATATATGACTGGAGACTAAGAAAGAAGCTGCTTTATATTTTGCACTACTGACTGCCTTCTACACCTCTACCACAGATGAGCAACAATGACTTTGAAAAATGAAAAACACTCAAACTAATCAGGGAGGACCAGTGTTACGATCAGCTGACCTTCAGCAGGATGAAGACTCGGCCAAGAGTCGGCCAACATGCCGCAGCAGAGATCATTGCAATGCACCACTGCTGACTCGACTAATCTGTCACTCATCCCCGCAGGATTACTAAAAATACACTAATCAGCCCTAGCTGTAATCGGATTGATGTGTGTTGGTGTGCTTTCTACTATTTGTAAGAGTGAAGTCTTCAAATGTCTTGTTTTGTCGGACCAACGGGCTAAAAACACAAAGAGATTCTGCTTATTAAGATAATAAAATGTCTGAGACATTTTGAGAATGATTGGCAGTTTGTGGCACCATCATTGACTTATATAATCAACAACTAATGATCCAAGTGAACTAAACCTCCTCTCGAGCTTTGCAGTGAAAAACAACAAAGGGTGCACAATACTTCCTTTTTGTATTTGTCATCGCGATGTCTACTTGCACAATAAACATATAGTGATTTCTAACATTTTGGAATATGCATTCACTTTTTTTTATTTGCTCCTTTATGATACTGTTCTATCTCAAAAACACAATCCTATATATTTTTTTTATCATACATTTTATATATGTCAACATGAACACATTTTCATGATTATTTTATATTAATGTAAAGAAGCATTGACAAAACAGTATACTGTATTTAAAATCCTCTTTGGATCAATAAGAATATCTGACATGACTTGTTTTCTCACAATACATGTCAGCCGCAAGAAGCTAAATAAAACCTTTCCAGTCAATCTTTCAACAACAACAACTTTGTGTCCCATTCCATCAAAATGACAAAGGAACATATCTGAGACCGAATTCAAACTACTATCAAAACCACGGATGGACGAAGTATTTAGATTCCTTAACTAAAGTAAAAGTACCGAGACATTGGTGTGAAAATGCTCCATTGCAAATTAAAGTCCTACATTCAATATCTCCCTCAAAAGTACAGAAGTATTGTCAGCAAAATGTTCTAGTATTGAAAGTAGGAGTACTCATTTTCCAGAAAAAGGGTTAGGGTTAGGATCCATCAGCATATAGAGTAACAACTTGTGACCTGATTGAACTTCCCCACTCTGTAGCTCTTATCTGTTAGCATATACCAAAACATAACGAGAGAATGTTTTACATCCTCCTTTGACCTCTGACCCTTCTCACCGGATGAGGTCGATCAAGGCGTCGGCCGAGGTCATCACGGGCCCTCCCCCCAGCCGGTGGCTCTCCATGTCCGTTCCCACGCCGGGTTTGATGATGATGACGAGCACGATGCCGACCACCACGGCGATGAAGGTGGTCCACAGGTAGTAGGTGACCGTCAGGACCCCCATCCTGCAGCACGCCTTGGACTCCATGGAGGAGAGACCTGACATCAAACTGACAGACAGACAGACAGACAGACAGAGAGAGACAGACAGACAGACAGACAGACAGACAGACAGACAGACAGACAGACAGACAGACAGACAGACAGACAGGCAGAGAGAGAGAGAGACAGACACAGACAGACAGACAGACAGACAGACAGACAGACAGACAGACAGACAGACAGACAGACAGGCAGAGAGAGAGAGACAGACAGGCAGAGAGAGAGAGACAGACAGACACAGACAGACAGACAGACAGACAGACAGACAGACACACACACAGAAAGACAGACACATACATGTTGATTTAAAGCAGGGGTCTCCAACACGTCGATCGCGAGCTACCGGTAGCTCGCAATCCCTCAATAAGTAGCTCGCCAAGCAAGTCCAAAATGTAAAAAATACACCAAAAATAAAGGAAATGTAATTAAATGAATCTACCCTATGCATAAACGAAACCTCAATCATAGCGAACTTTATCTACTTACTACAACTCTATATCTATCTAACACCCCTCCTCCCCCCACCCCCCACAATGAATATCGACCAATCACGTTCTTGCTTGATTTGCGGGACCAGCGTTGCAGTCTGGAAGAAAAGCAATGTGGAGCGGCACCTCATCACTTCATAAGGAGTTTAACCTTTCCTTCTGGCAGAATCTACACAACACATCAGCCCCATTGAACAGCCTCATGCCAGCCTATACAACACATGAGGGGCAGAGCTTTACTGTGTGTGTGTTGCAACTTGCATATTTATTGCACTTGACGCACACACACGCATGGCGTAATTTCCACTGGGGACAGTCCCCCCCACTTTTCGAAATTCCGTTTGTGTCCCCCCACTTTACAAATATGTTTATTTTATTTTTTTAACGCAAGCCGTCATCGCCACGGAGGAGCACACAGTCTCTGTGAGCGAGAGAGACAGAGAGAGAGACAGAGAGAGAGAGAGAGAAAGACAGAGAGAGAGAGGGGGAGAGAGAGAGCACACCTTTATCTATTTAATATAGTTGTAACAAATAAAGTAAGAAATCATTCCAATGTGTACTATATTGTATTTAAAAGGGGAGTGATTAGTAAAACATGCATACATAAAAAGAAAGAATGCTAACTAGGTAACATAAGATAAGAATGAACTAAAGATGTTTGGATTATTGAAAAGTATACAGCTCCCTTTCATCTGAGAGATGTATCCATCAATTCATGTTGTGCTCAAAGTGCACCAGATTGATGCATTTCACTTCAACATTTAAAAAAACATCTTCCCGGGGGTGCATGCCCCCGGACCCCCCTAGAGGAGGTGAGGACCCCCCTAGAGGAGGTGAGGACCCCCCTAGAGGAGGTGAGGTCCACCCGAAATAAAGCAGTGAATGTGTTAAATGTGCTAAATATATACACTGCAAAAAACAATAAAAAGAGGAGTAAAAGTAGCTCCCGACTTGTTTTATTTTTTGAAAGTAGCTCTCATCCTAAAAAAGGTTGGAGACCCCTGATTTAAAGGAACATGTGTTGCTTTCATCTGCAGGACAGAGATAGTGTAGCACAAAGACTGTAAGCAGGGGGGACTATTGGATTATTGGGGATTCTCCTGACCTGGAATCTAGCACCAAGGTGAACATTATAACATGTCCAATGCAACAACACTTTGGTATCGTCCTGACCTTGAAACTCCTTAACTTTCTGAGTATGTGGTGTTGTAGTTCCCAGGTGAAGGAAACAGGTTGGAGGTTTATTCAGATAAGCAGCACAAATACCTTTATTTGATGTTTTATTGTTTTATTTATATGTTAAATTCAAATGAGGGCTGTTAGGGTTAACCCTAACCCGGACCCTAACCCTGTGGAGGAACAATGCTCAGACATCAAAATACTTGCAGCAGATGTGCAAAAGTAACACAATAATGTTAAACATGTAAAAATAAACGCTCTCCTACGAATAGATGTGTTTAAATGGCCTTAATAAATATTTGTGTACGTGTATAAAGGCCCGGACACACCAAGCTGACAACAAAGAACTGACACAGACGGACCCTGACTGTTGCGTCACCTCGCGTCTCTGCGTCTCGGCCATGTGTCGCACTGGAACACACCGCAAAGACTTCAGCCGACGGCCAAGAAGCACGTACGAACTGCGCATGCGTGAGTGGCAATAACTCTCCTTACCAGCAGGCGGCGGTAGTGTGTATTCGTCATTCAAAAGAGGCAACAAATGGAAGACAGACTGCGTGATACACAGAGAGAAGAAGAACAGACTGCGTGATACAAACAAACAACAAATAGCGTGTGCGTTCCATTTTCACTCTACAGCGAGAAGCTCATGGGGCTTTCCCCAACCTGTGTCGAGAGCTGGAGTTAAATGAAATTTAAATTAAATACATTTTGTTTGGGTCCCTCACTTCCGTTTCGCTTCTCATGCACTGATTCGCTAAGCTGAACAGCCAATCAGAGTGATTTCTTTGGCCGACTGCCTTTGGCCGACAGCCTTTGGCCGACTGGTTTTCGGCCGAAAAGGTGTCGGCACGGCTGAAAAGACACAACGGTGCGGGACACACCAATCTGAGTAGGGCGTGTCGGCGCTCATCGACGGCCTGACGCCCATCGACGGCCAAAATCGGCTTGGTGTGTCCGGGCCTTAAGAAACGTCTATAAATCAGTACACTTTGGTAACATTTACTGTGTGTAAAGCTCTTTTTCAGTTCATTACATCTCTGCAGACACTCTGTGTTTTCTCTTTGGCTAAATGTTATCTATCCCATCTGTGAAAGGGTCTGACGAAGGGCTACTGGAGCACAGAACAGTCTGGAAACCTCATCAGTAGTGGAAAGTGAAATGTCCATGTTCTTTTTACTCTCAAGACTTTTCTCCTAAGATTTGTCTCCCTTATCTTTTTTTCCATTACTATTTCAACAATATAATATGTGTACTGGTGTGTGAGTAATATATTCGAAGCTACCTGGATGTGATGAGAGGAAGGATGAGCATCTTCAGCATCCTCATCAGCAGCTCTCCAGGAAAAGAGAAGTAGATCTTCGCCTGTCATGATCAAACACATCACCATCAAACATTTCTAAATCAAAGCATGCTTTTTGTCAATGCTTGTTGAATAATAAATACAGTAGCGTGCTTCATAGAGTGATATCTCTCCCGCCTGTGATGCAGCTTCCAACAGATCAATCTGTGCTGCGCAGTAACAGCAGATGCTCACAAACACATAACTGTTCTCATGGACACAGTTTCTGAATATAGCTCTTTATATTTCAGACTCAAAGGATTGTTCAACGTATATATATAAAGCACCAAAGCCATATTAAAAATATAAAAGAAAAACATGAATAGCTATTTATTTACATCATAGGCCTTTAAATAAAATAAGAACTGAATTTAAATGTTGTTGTTGGTGGGGTATATTGACTCATGACGGGGGTCCTGCAGGCTGTGGGGGTCCCTCAGAGCCTGCACCCTGAATAAAACCCTGGAGCTACACACAGATCCGCACACTGCCCATCTTAGGAGTTTAGAGGAAGTCACATGACCACAGCGAATTAAGAGATCAGTTATTTTTCACTCATTAATAAAAAACATTTATGTTTAGTATTTTGAATAAATTCTCACATTCTTGTACAAATATTAACACAAAGATTAAGATTGTGATTTCACAACTCCCCTCACATGACTGCACATCATATTTCTTTATATAGATGATATATATATACTTTATTGATCCCAATTTGGGAAATTCTTTCATTACCGAAGAAGTGTGTTCAGACATTAAAATACAAATACTTAAAAAGTGGAATAGAGAATTAACAATTAAAAATAAAATGAAAATGAAAAGTAGTACCGTATATAAAATAGAATCAACTGGCTTCATACAGAGAGAGATCCAGAAGAAGACGTTACAAAACGAGTTATTCATGTGGTAAACAATTGTAGTTGAGCATCAGAAGTTGTGAATATGGTTTGAGGTTTCTAGTAATGCCTAACGAATGTAAAATATCTTAGTAATAATAATAATAATAATAATAATAATAATAATAATAATAATGGGTTCCATTTATAAAGCACTTCATATTCGAATTCAAATCCCGAAGTGCTACAAGCAGTGAGCATGAACAGTACTATATAATAATAATATAATAGTACTTCTTCTACCTCTGAAACATAATATCATGTTTTAAAGAAAGCTCTGATTTGGTGCTTTTTCTAAAGACTCTGGATCAAAGCATGTGACCTCCACATAAACCGAAAATAGCTTTCAGGAAGCTCCTCCAAAACAGATTCACATTTGAAATGAAATGTTGTCCAGCAGGGACCAGGGACTCTCAAC
The DNA here is from genome assembly GCF_902827165.1 of Trematomus bernacchii. Lineage (NCBI taxonomy): Eukaryota > Metazoa > Chordata > Actinopteri > Perciformes > Nototheniidae > Trematomus > Trematomus bernacchii. Next base: position 1,828,865 of record NW_022987709.1, read on the forward strand.
TTGTTGAACTGGGACCACGTTTGCAAAATGACAGGAGGCTGGGGCCAGTTAATGAACGCATATTGGATTCTTTAGGGGATCCTCCTGTGCCACTTATTTTTGTTGTTGATAAACGAGCTATATTCCTCTGTTTGGATTGTTTTTACACCCTGGCACCTAATTTACTTTCAAAGTACAGCTGTAGTAAATTCAATTGTGAATGAATTCATTTCCAAAGTGAAAAGGAGAATGGCCGTGCTGCAACCTATACCGCAAATCAGATTTGTATCACTGCCTTAGACTCTAAGTGATCATGTGACCTCCATGTTTGTGTCTCTACACAGCCGCTGCTGAGACAGATACATTGTTCCTGGAAAGACAGTTCCCAGTGAAACTGCACTATTTATAACTTGCAGTTATAATACATTGTATGCTATTTAAAGGACTAGTCTTTTGCACATGAGTTGTACCTATTATCTGTTTTTATAAAACTGTCCAAACAGCAATATTTTCTATGCTATTCTGTCTATAGAATTTGAATGTATTTATTTAAGAAGTGTAAATGTGCCAGATTTAGCCATAGAGGCTAATTTTCATCTGCAGTCTCTTGCAGGTTGATGACTTTAAAAGAACATAAGTAAAAACACAAAATTAAAACACATAAGCACTTTATACTGTCTTTATTTATACCTGTTTTAAAGTGTATTACATTTCTATACTGCTGATTATAATGTGTATACCTATACTCTGTGTAAATACTTCAGTTTGTTAATATCTGTCAATGTATATATATTTATATGATACTAGACATCATTGCAATTTACTGCTTCTTTTGTACTTCTGGTTAGATGCTTACTGCTTATTGTTGTCTTGTACTTGTACTCTGCGCAATGACAATAAAGTTTAATCTTATTATATTAATATAGAAAGTCTGTTAAATGTATCATTACTTGATTTTTTTGTACTGGTTTTAGAGCCGCAACTACACGTCGTCTTATCACACAACTTGTTTTTCTATTGCAATTATTATTCATTTCTTTTTATCAAAAGCCAAATGGTAAGTACAAGGTGACGTCGTAATGCTCTCCAACAACATGTGGGATATCAGAGAAGCAGTGGGTGAATTTAAAGAGGACTTTATATTTATACTCATTGTGTGAATCCTTGAGCTCTGAAAAACATGCTGAATGCATTTTAGAACATTTACAAAGCCCCCCTTTTCATATTTAGATCCCTGCTTAGGCTTGAGCTTGACTGGACAATTTACACAAAAAAAATCTGTTAAGAAATATAAAGTTGTGGTTATGTTATGTTATGTTCTTCTAAGCTAAAAACAAGTTAATATTTTATTTTATTAAACTGAACGTTTAGCTAACCTGAATTAAACCGTTTAAGCTACTAACATGTGCAGTAAGCCAACTTTAAATATTAACTGTTTAAATTGCTAACCAATTTTTTTTATTTAGCCAGTAAACTAATTGTCATCCATCAGGGAAACCTGACCAAAAGCATCGAAGCATTAGCTCATAGTGTAGCAACAGGACCGGGGAAGCTAATCACACATTAGCAGTTTCAGCTGCTTCATTTAAAGGTTAAAAGTGTGCAGCTGCTAAGCATACTTTTTAGCTCGGTCTTAAAAAATGTAGCTATTAACAAACTGCAGACTTACTGAAACTTGCTTCTATAATAAAACGAGCTAATTTGAGTTAATAAAAACTATTTAACAACCTCAACCTTTAAGCAAACAAAAATGTAAGGGTTCAGGTTTTGAGAAGGAGTCACTGTCAAACCTTCATGTTGTGTGATAAAACTTAAAATAAAAATAATTGAACAACCATATAAAGTTAAAATTAAAAATGTATATTAATAAGGGAGGTGCAGACACGGCTCCCGCCCAGCCTGCGGTCCTACCTGTGTGGACAGCTGGGTTCCCCTCAGCAGGAAGCCCATGGTGCAGCCGCCGACCACGGCCACCACCGACAGCGTCAGCAGCCCGTTCCTCAACAGGAAATCCTTCACGGCATTTAGGAGGTTCAGCGGTTTCTTGAGGCCAGTCTTCACCCGGTCCCCCATCGTCCTTCCCGCGTCTCCCGTAACGTACGTGCTGTGGTCGGAGCGCGCCTCCTCCTCCGCATTGGGTAAAAGAAGCTCCTCCATGCTGTCCAAGGTTTCCGTCGGTTCCGTGTTTGTGGACGCCTGGCAGCGTGTCAAACCTGTGAGAGCCAAAGAATAGCTGACCTCTTCCGCGGAGGATTAGATGATCCTGATCAGAGCCTTGAGGCTGCGGGCTGCGGGCAGATTTACAGCCGCTAAGAGGCTTAAGAGGGGAACAGCTCACGGCTTAAACATATTATTATTATAGTAAAAGGGCTCGCTTTGGCAAAAACCTGATCCATACAGGCAGCCTTAAATAATAACAAGTAACCATCATGTGTGGTGCTATCTGTAGATGTCTGTCTTATTTTTTGTTGATTTCATATTGTTTTCACAAAGCTGTGGAAATGAATTTCTCCCTGGGGACAATGAATCTAAACTAAACTAATTTAATATTCAATCCCACACTTGGCGATTGAGAACATACATTCGTAAATTACCTCTTTAAAGCACTTTTGTTGTAATACTATGGATTTAGTTGACACTACGAGCCGAGTTTCTTTTTTCCAATATTTCGCGGGCAGTTACATTGAATTAGAAGTAGAAGAAGAAGAAGATGTTTTGATTTTTAAAACACTTTATTTGTTTTAACTATACACATTTTGCAAAAGAGTTGGAAAAAAAACAATACATTTCAATTAATAAATAACCAGATTTCCATGACTACAATTAAATATCATTTGAAACATTGTACCCATTTAAAAACATCCTCCTTTACACACTTTAAAAGCAAAAACTACACCTATCCTTTAAAACTTCAATATTAGAGAGTCATTCTCCCCCAGTGAGCACAGAACCTGCCCAACAGCCCACACATCCAGAAACCCCTGCAGATGATTGATCAGCGTATAGTACGCATGCTCCACCCTCAGACGCGCTGCCACCAGCCCCTTCAGACAGAGCACTGCATCCGTCCATCCCACTCCAGCAAGTTGGTTTTTTCCACTTTTCCAGATTGCTAATTTTGCATTAGCAAACAAGAAATGTATCAGTAGTAGAGTTTCCTTATTTTTCGGTGTGTATTTGGGGCCATGGACAAAAAGTGGTATGGAGAAAACCTCCCCCAACCCTTCCACCCACTCCTGTAAAAATGTTTAAGACCAGCCAATCTGGGACAGGACACCACTAAATGTTCCAATGTTTCTGCCATAAAACAGAACGGACAGCCCCCCCTTGTGCCTGGGTCAAAATGAGCTCTGTATTTATTAGTGGCTATTGCTCCATGTATGATTCTCCATTGGATATCAGCCATCCGTTTCTCAACCGGAGATTTATACAGGATCCGCCAGCTGCCCTGAGGGGAAAAACCATCTGTCCACCTCGACTCTCTGACGCCTGCGAGAGAACTGAGGTTTAGCACCTTTACGCAGCTAAGGTATAGCTGCACTCTAAAAAGTCATTCAGGGGACCTTTTACCACCACTTAATTAAATGCATGGTTGCAAGATACAAATTTGAATTAATTGTTTAGATAAACATTTTAAGTTGCAAACATTAATTTATAAGTTGTGTTGACGTAATAATGTTGGTAATTACATCAACTTAATATTGTGTGTAATTTAAACTCGGATTTATGCGTTAATTGACTTAAAACTAAATTCAAGTTGTAGTAAGTAATGCAATTGGCTTGATAACTTAATTGTTCTACACCTTGAGTTAAGGATTTCAAGTCCACTCCCACTTAACATGCCTGGACAAGTTCCGACAGTTAAGACAAATAGAAATACTATATAAAGGACATTTTTAAGGTGAGTGTCATCTCTTGTCATTCAAATGCAGTAGATAGCTTTGTAGTTGCACTAAATTGCTGTTTGACCAAAATTAGCAGCCTTTGAACTGTGAATAGTTCTGTGAGAGGGTACAAAGTAGTAGAGGCTACTGTGAGTGTAAAAATACTTTGGTTACTATTGTGATATAACTTTTTAATAAAAAAAATTCTTGGTGAAGCAGATCAAGGACATGCTTCTTGAGGTAGGATCGTTATTTAGAGTTGTCATTGAAATGCAAGTTGTTGGCAGTCACCCATTCAGAATATATTAATTTAGGTAATTTCTCTTTTGTTCCTTTTTCAAAAATAGCACAATACAATTGAAGTACGCAGAGAACTATAGCCATCTGCTGCCTTGTCGTGTACCTTGGAGAAAAGGAAGAGGACCTTTTCAAGGAGTTTAGCGAAGTAATTAAAAATCTTGAAATAAAATAAAATCCATGGGCAGAGTGACACAGGACAAAAGCACTGCTCTCTGTCAGTTACATTTTGAAATATTGCACTTTTGGCCACACCCCAATCAATAATATCTTAGCAATGTTCAGCATGGATAGGTGTTGACAGCAATGGCATGGGAAAAGGATTGTGTAAAATTTGAAAAGTGGCTTCTGCTCTTCACTTAACCAGTTCAAATATTGTATGGAACCTGCAAAAAAGATGAGAAGGTACACTAAAACTTGCGCGGTTGTGATTGACAAAATCTGTCCACATGCATTTAAACACTAGGCAAAGTACTCAAAACCACCTCTGTGTGTCTTCAGGACCACATTCACATGCAGACTCAATAGGTGAAAACAATACCAGCGTCGCTTTAGCAGCTGGTAATAATGGCTCTGAATTCGCTAAGAGTGACAGTTTAAAAAGTATGCAATTACCTAATTCATTATCTCTTATGCGCTAACCTATTATTTAATGTGCTTCAAAAGGACATGAATATCGCCATCATCAGTGACCGGTCCACCCCAGGATCTGACTGTTACGCTCTCCGAACGCTTACAGGAGTGAACCCACAATACTGAACACTTACGAGAGGAGACTGAAGTTATGTAGCAAAAGGGTTTAATATCCAAAAACAGGCTGGGACAGAACTGAAGAGGGAATAGTGAATCATTTCATGCTGCCGCCCGCCTCCTCCCCATCCACCTCCTCTTCATCCCATCTCCTCATCAAATCCAGATCTTCAGCATCATCACCAGTGTATAGACTCTGGGGGGGTTCCCTATATGCTCACGGCTGCATTTCCCCCTTTAGATATACGATTTCAGGATCGGGGTCCAATCGCCAAAGACTTAACATTTATCACATGACATGTGTCAATAAATGTTCAAACTAAATGAAGTCTCTCCTGATTGAAATATCATGTGTTGAAATAAACAACTGGAGTGTTAGTGAATTGCCTAACATTTTTGTTGTGGAATTAATTAATTTCTTTCTTTAAAGGCAAAAACATGAAAAAGCTAAAAAAAACAACTATTGAATACAATATATTTGGAGCAACTTAATTTATAAATGGTTGTCAACTTAAAAACTTGTATCCCGAATGAGGGTAATTAAGTACATACAACTTGAAATTCCTTTTAAATAATGTGGTAAAACTAGTTGGGACAACTTGATCTTTGGAGTAATCAACTTAAAAACGTGTGTTTATGCTACCAATTATTTAGTAAGTGGTCATTAAAAACACCTCTGATTGTAGAGGAAAAGCCTTCTCCCCTAACTAAAATAAGTGTGTTGGTTTAACACAATTTCATTAGAAGTTGTCATGACTCAATAAACATTGATGCAAACTGTTGCGTTGATTTTCTTTGTTGAGCCAAAGCATTTGTTTTTAGAGTGTGCTTCCCATTGCAGGAGCTGAACGTTCCAGGTGTTAGAGTCCCCAGTGATAGCAGGAGACCATCCTCCTCTCTCCATTCCCCCACCGCAGGACCCACACTCAAGGCAGGAAAGACATACACTGTAAAAAGAAAATAGTTGAACCAACTTAATTGAATTACTTCAATTGGTAACACGCAATTTAATTACGTTTTCTCAAATAAGGTTTTTAAATGATATTAACACAAATTATTTAAGTCAGATGTAATTAAAAATGTGTTTTCTTTCAAATCAACAGTTTGCATTAATCCAGCTTACATTTTCCAAGTTTTCCAACCCAATTATTTGCTTTACCCAAAAGTAAGATACTGCTCATTAACAACCTAAAACTACAGTTTCACAAAAAGTATTTATTTTAAGTAACCTCGGTGTGAAATTTTAGTTTACTAAATATAATTTAAATACTTTATTCACAATTAAAATGTTAAGTTGGCTGAAAGACAAATCATGGACTCAAATATAATGTATTTATTAGGGCTGTCAGTCGATTAAAATATTTAATCGCGATTAATCGCATGATTGTCCATAGTTAATCGCGATTAATCGCAAATTAATCGCACATTTTTTATCTGTTCTAAATGTACCTTAGAGGGATATTTTTCAAGTTTTTAATACTCTTATCAACATATGAGTGGACAAATATGCTTTATATGCTTGTTTATTATCATTTGAACAATGACAATTATTCTCATGAATATTAAACACAACAACCTCTGAACATTACAAATATTTGCCTCAATTCAACCTGGAACCTCTCTCATACAATAATACAGTGTGTGTGTGTCTGTGATGGATCGTTGGAGCTATGTGCAGCTCAAGGCATATATGCAATCACGTTGCGCGTACTATCCGTGCTGAGTGTGCTGACTTTTCGTACAATGTCCCACTGTCTGGCTACCTGCATAAAGTCAAGTGCTCGGCGCAGTTGTCGGCGAAATGTCATTGAAACAGCTCCTTATATCCGTTAGCGCAGCTAGCTAGCACCAGATGCTAACAACAACAACACGTAAGGTGTGCCTCGCTCGCGCGAGTCGCGCCACACATACACACACCCTCCCGGTCCTCAAGATGGCCAGTCCGGGCCTGCCGGTGAGCGTGGAAGTGTGGTCTGCCACAAGCGGGCGGCAGGAGCGGGGCTGTCAGCATCAGCTTGTAGATGGTATTTTAAACTCGATGCGCTCTGAAACTACGGGGCGGGGCGGCCGAGGACAAAAAATACCAGGGTTGCCAACTCTCACGCATCTGGCGTGTGACACACACTTTCACTCTCAATCTCACGCTCTCACGCTGCCCAAACTATTCTCACGCCAAAAACAAGAATACGAAGACTAGAAACGGTTTTGAAAACTTTTGTCACGTAGTGATCGTCTTCTCAATAGAACATCTTTGATAATGTCTTCTGGCCAATCAGAATCACGATAACGGCGTGGTGTTGTTGCAGGAAGTCCCGACGGAGAATACTTTCGCGGTAGTACATCTCTATACATCGATACAACATTACATGTTGATAGAAATCAACACGTAATGAAATAAGACCCCACGGTTTGATGATTGATAGGTGTGTGGGCTGTCTTTCATTTTGACACACAGAACAATGGGGGCTATCCACCCTTATCCACAATGTAAAGTAATTCACACAGCCTCTTTCCTCTTCTCTGTGAGGAGCAGCACTGCTGCAGCAGGTTCAGCTTTCAGAACAAAGTAACAAAAACTAATATGGCATTCATTTTTTTAAATGTGTAGTAATAGATTTATTTATTTTTCTTCTCAAGAGAGTACCAGAATGTGTATTTTATGTTAGTATTTCAAAAAATCTCCAGGTCGCCCTTTTTATTTACTACAAGACAAATGTGCCTTTTTATTTCATACAGTTCAATTTGGATTGAGACAGGGAAATAATCTAAACCTCACGCGTGGCGTTTCACTGTCGGGGGGAGCGTGTATGTAATTACATTGCAAATACTGATTTGAGCCCCACCACTGTATGGGTTAGCCCTACCATAGATTACCCAACAAAAATACTCTGGAGCCGCAACTGCCGACCCGTATTGCGCATGCGCAGATCTAAGATCCAGTAGAAATGATAAAAAAGTAAAAGTCTGCTGCTTATTGTTCTACTAGGCCAAAATAGAGTCAAAGAGTATATGAGAGTGAGTGTGTTAATTAATATATTTGGCAGTTTGGAGTAAGTCTGTAGATTTGTTTGTGTGTGTGTGTTTCATGTATAGGCCTCTCACGATAATTAATTTTGTTGGATACATTTTCCCGGAAATTATTGCGATAAACGATAATATTGTCGGCACCGTTGTATGACCATTTTAGACCACTGACATAATGATGATATATAATAATAATTCAAGTACATCCTTTCAAACTGCTAGTCACATCCTCATGTAAATGGCAATTTATCGAGGTCAGAAAAGTTATCGAGTTCATTTTTATTTATCGTACGATAAGTCAATTAATTGCTTATCGCAACAGGCACACAATAAAACAGTGGAAACAAACATGTTTGACTTTCATTAGTGAATGAAACTGTGTGCCCTTTATAGTCTGTGTCCATTATTGTGTATTTGTATATATTGTATATATATCCTATATATATGCTAAGGTCCCGCTGCTGACACGATAGCAGTCATTTTGTGCGCATATGTGTAATTAAACCGAATTAAACCCATGATATCAAAATCTCACTCCAGCCAGGTACCCAAAGTTGGCAACCCTGAAAATACACATGCGTTAATCGCGTTAAAATAATTAGTGGCGTTAATTTTTTTTTGCGTTAACGCGTTATTAACGCGTTATTAACGCGTTATTAACGCGTTAACTTGACAGCCCTAGTATTTATACTTCATTATATAAACATATAAAAACAACATTAATTTGTCTTTCCTTAAAACAGTCTTTGGACCAATACAAAGTGTGTAATTAACAGACCAACAATAACACAGTTACTTAATGTTAACGTTAAACACTAACATCAGGTGTGCCATCTCCAGATATGAACAACACTTTATGATTTTTGAAGCATAAATGCATTAACAAGTAGTACAAATGTTACATGAGGCTATAAACAAACTACAACACAGTCGGATGGCCTTGTGTCACCACCGCTAAGCTAAAGGTGGCTAACATTAGGCGTGGTGGCGTCAAGTAATCACTAAATAGCAACCGCTGTTTTTAGGACAGAAGCTTTTGACGTTCAGCAGTGGGGTATTAACTGACACTTTTTATGTTGTAGACCAAAACGTGGAAATATCTTCAGCTTTTCAACCACAGACCTTATTTCAGGCTGACAACCAAAAAACACATTAACTTCAGTGTAGCACTTACTGATTTGGAATGACTGGGTAACAGGACAGAGAGGTGCAGTGATGATGTGTTTCTGTAGGACGACCCTGAAGTAAGCTGCTGGTTCCCTCAACAAAAAAGCAATGGGATTTCTCCATAGGATTTTGGAATATTGTAAAAAACATGATTTGTGGAAAACGAACCCGTTTGATAAATGCACGTTTTGTTCAGCCAGCTAATCTCCACATGTCCGGCTGAACAAAACGTGCATTTATCAAACAGGTTAGTTTTCCACAGATCTTATTTTTTTACAATATTCCAAAATCCTATGGAGAAATCCCATTGCTTTTTGTCAAGGGAACCAGCAGCTTACTTCAGGGTCGTCCTACAAAAATACGTCATCACTGCACCTCTCTATTTCAGGCTGATAACCAAAAACACATTCGAAAAACACATTAACTTCAGTGTAGTGCTTATTGACATTAACAGGACATTGAAGCAATGGTGAAACACATTAAGTACCGAGATATTTTACTTAAAGGGGACCTATCATGCAAAATGCACTTTTGTACGTCTTTTATACATGAATATGTGTCCCCGGTGTTCCAGGGAACTCACCAAGTGTCAGAAAACACAACCCTCTCTATTTTCCTCCATACCCAAATCTCTAAAAAAGGGGCTGCAACGGATCTGATACAGACTGATCCAGATTTGAACACTTCTATGTCGTCACAGAAGTGGCGCTATGGCTATTGGGCCAACTCTCCACCTATCAGGGGAATGTGGGGTTGGGCCATTGTCGCTCGAAAGCGCTGGAGACGCTGTAGTACATATGCCAGGCCTGTAAGTGGCGCTGTAGTCTGCCACAAAAGCAGCGAAGAAGACTTCCCGCCCATAGTTACCATGGTTACCCTTCTGTTTATTCTCCGCTGTGGCTTTTTTTCTCCCTCCCCGAGGCAAGCGTTTGCTCCCGCTGCTTTAATTCAATGCAATCCCTCCCCGTCGAGGCAAGCACTGTAATTCTCTCCGGTTAGTCCACCAGCAGATGACAAACACCCACCTCTCCGCCTCTTCCAAGGAACGAGGGGACCGTGCGGCAGAGTTTCAGTTTCAGTTATATCTCTCACAGGCTCCGCCCTCTACTGGACTCTATGGGTACTACCTTATCCTGCGTGCATTCTCCCACTGAGACTTCTATAGACGTAGCCGGCCCAGGGCGGGCCTACCTGAATGCGCGCGCATCACACCGTATAAAAGGAGGCCTCGCCTCCTGACTATCATCCTTTTTCTCTTCAGCAAGCGGAAGTGATTCCACGAGTTTCGAGATGATTGAGAAAGAGAGTGTAAAGTGTAGGACCTGCCCGAAATGCCCGAAATTAATTACCCTTCTGCTTCACGTCTTTGGGGCCTGACCACGCGGTGGGTAATATGGGCCCGACGCCGACATGCCCAGACTGCCAGATGATCCCGCGGCTCACACGAGAGCATCGTGGGCAGCACTTCCTGGCGAGGGCTACCCCGCAGGAGGAGGTGGAGGCGAGTATCGTTAAGGTGGTGGATCGCTCGGACACGACATGTCCAGGTGTGCCCCCCCCCTCGATGAGAGCCTGGCGGCCCATCTGCTTCCGCGGCTGGTTGGGCGGAGGGTAAACGTCCTCTGCCCCCGCTGCCCCGGGACCGAGACACCTGGAATATCTGGATAAGTTGTTCAAGCTCGGTACGCAGATGGCGGCTGCGGCTGATAATCTTGGCGTGTTGGCGTCTTCCTGATCACCCCTCAGGCAGACGCCCCCGCCCTCCCGTCTCAGGACGAGAGCGGTTATTCGGACCGCGCTGTTAGTCAGATGAATAATCTGATTCATGGCGTGGCCACCGCAGCAGGGCGGATGATTTCCCTGGCCACAGTGGCGTCTCGTCACGTGTGGCTAGGGCTCACGGCCCTATCTAAGAAGGACCGAGAAGATCTCCTCGGAGCCCCCGTGTCCACGGAGGGGCTCTTTGGGTCGGTCTCCTCGGTCACCCAGCGCTTCAGCCGCCTAGAGGAGGAGAGAGTCCAGCTTAGCCGCATGCTATCTCTGGCTCCTCCTCAGGCCCCGCTACGTGCCCCCCTCGCATTGCCATGCAGGGGAGGGAGCGTAGTGCGACAGTGAAGCGGAGGAAGAGGCGCCGGCACGGGGGTCCCGTAGCTGCGGCGCCCTCCGCCTCTACGGCCCACCCTGTGGCACCGGCATACCGGCAGTCACGGGGAAGGGCTGCCCGACCGAGGCAGGCTCCGCAACAGCAGAGCACCCGGGTGGGGAGCTCCATCTTCGCGGAGTTGACTCCCTATTTAATGCCCAGATCCCTGTCAAAACTTTTAAAAATAAAGATGGTGTTGATCTATATCCAAGTCTGAGTGTCCTTTGTTTCCACAATACACTTACACATGTTGATGACTGTACCAATTCCCCACTCGCCGCCCCAGCTGTAGCTCCTGTTAGGGAGGAGGCTAGTGGGAGTGCGCAGATGAGAGTGATAAACTGCAGGCAGCGCTATTATGGTGCGATGCAGGTACAGGGACATTATGGCCAACGTTTTTCTGTTAGAAAACACTCTATGCCTGAAGCTAAGACTCCAAATAATGCTGTTTACCGTAGTGGTAGGGGCTGCATTATAGCAACGCCCGCACTTGTAAAGGGACGAGTGGCGGTGCGTTCAGGGGCCTTAGTAAGACACACTACGCCTGTAAAAGCTCCGGTTAATGCTGTTTTCCATAGTGATGGAAATAGCATTATGATGGAGCGTGCGCTCACACGTGAGCGTGCGGCGGTGCGTTCAGGGTCCTCAATAGATAATCGGCCCTTTCAAAGAAGTGGCCGACGTTTTCTGTTAGAAAACATTCTATGCCTGAAGCTAAGACTCCAAATAATGCTGTTTACTATAGTGATAGGGGCTGCATTATAGCAACGCCCGCACTTGTAAAGAGGCGCGTGGCGGTGCGTTCAGGGGCCTTAGTAAGACACACTACGCCTGTAAAAACTCCGGTTAATGCTGTTTTCCATAGTGAGGAAAATAGCATTATAACGGAGCGTTCAGGGTCCTCAATAGATAATCGGCCCTTTCTGCTTCGACCCCCCACGGGCAAATCTTCCCTTTACGGGGAGTTTTGCGGTGGAGCGGGTCATCAGAGAGTATCACAGCTTTATAGCTGCGGCCCCACAGCTGAGGGCTTGCCCATTAAACACAATGTTATGGGGAATGGAAACTCAGCTGTGTACTGACAATGTGGATGGACAGGACGCTGATACTGGGCTATTCACTCCAGTTTTGCAGCATCCCACCTCCTTTTATGGGCATGCGAGAGGTAAATATGTCTTCCCAGGAGGAGATGGGTTTCCTCTCAGCAGAGATTCAGGCTCTGGTGCAGAAACAGGCTGTGTCTGTTGTGCATCCTCAGCACAGAGAGAAGGGTCTTTATTCCATGTATTTCCTGGTTCTCAAGAAAACAGGGGAATTCAGACCTATTCTAGATCTCCGGGGCCTGAATCGTCATATTTCCAGCAGGAAATTCCGCATGTTAACTGTGAAACAGTTACTAGGGCTTGTGCAGCCAGGCGATTGGTTCACCACCATCGACCTGAAAGACGCGTACTTTCATATGGAAATTGTTCCAGAGCACAGAAAGTATCTGCGTTTTGCCTTCCAGGGAATAGCCTACGAATACAACAGGCTGCCGTTCGGTTATTCCCTATCCCCACGCACATTCAGCAAATGTGTGGCCACAGCGCCTCAACCGCTGCGCGCACACGGCATGAGAGTTTTCTTTTACATAGACGACCTCATAGTCATGGCTGGGTCCCGGGAACAGGCAATGTTTTGCACAGCACAGTTGATCACACACCTAACCAAATTAGGTTTTGCGATCGATTGGAAAAAGAGCACCCCCATACCTCACCAACAGGCATTGTATTTGGGTGTGGTGCTCGATGCAGACGCGCTGCGTGCCACCCTGTCAGAGAGCAGACGTGCGCCCCTTCTCAGGGCGGTGCACAGGCTGCGACAGGGGGCAACAGTGACAGCTTTAACTGTCATGCAGACTCTGGGTCTCATGGCGGCTGCTCACATGGTGGTCCCGCTGGGGTTACTATATATGCGCCGCCTGCAGCGCTGGTTCTCCAGCCTGCGTTTGGAGGCACAAACGACGGCTGGTGACCATCCCTCCCCCCCTCAGTGGAGGGCAACCTCCGGTTGTGGGGGTCTCCGGACCACCTCCGGAGGGGGTCTCCACTGGGACGGGTGACCTCCTACATCACAGTGTTCACGGACGCGTCTGGAACAGGATGGGGAGGGACCTGCCTGAAGAGGGCTATAGGTGGGCGCTGGGCTCTGACAGAGTTTCGACACAGCAACCTCCTAGAGCTACGGGCAGTAGTGTTAGTCCTCCGGCATTTCATGCCCCTAATTCAGGGGAGACATGTAATGGTCAGGAGCGACAACAGCACCACAGTGGCTTATATCAACAGGCAGGGTGGAGTCCGCTCCGCCTCCTTGTTTACCACAGCGGAGGAGCTGTGGTTATGGGCCTCAGAGGCGGTGTTATCTCTGAGAGCCCTCCATGTCCCGGGACTGGAGAACAGAGGGGCCGACCTCATGTCGAGGGGCGGCCCCCTGCCAGGCGAGTGCTTCACCCGGAGGTGGTGAAGCAGGTCTGGGCCCAGTTCGGGAGAGCAGAAGTAGACCTGTTCGCCAGCCGGCGCAACAGCCACTGTGCCCTGTGGTTCTCCATGGCCCTGAGCGACGACCCGCCCTTGGGGGTGGACGCGTTTGCACACGAGCCATGGCCAAGGAAGCTGCTATACGCCTTTCCACCGCTGCGTCTCATTCTCCCTCTCCTGGGGAGAGTGAGGCGAGAACGTCTGGCTGGCATTCTGGTGGCACCAAATCGTGTCGGGGCTCCGTGGTACTCAGAAATGACACAGATGAAGGTGGGCCAGCCCTGGGCGATCCCCCAGTTCTGGGGGGCGATGTCTCAAGGGGCAGGTGCAATCGGGGCGTTACCCACTCTGGGCCGTCCTCTTCAGGCTTGGCTCCTGAGAGGGACAGGCTGAGACAGGGTGGATTGTCTGACAGCGTTATTCAGTCTATCCAGGCAGCTAGAGCAGAATCCACCACAGCCTGTTACAGGCCAAAGTGGCTGAGATTCCAGCATTGGTGTGAGTAGCGGGGAATAGAGCCCCTATCTTGTGAGTTGGGCTCTATTTTATCCTTCTTACAGTTACTGGTGGACAGAGGGCTGGCGCATTCCATAGTGAAAGTGTATGCAGCAGCCATCTCGTCCTGTCATGAGGGATTTTGGTGGCAGGCCAGCCTTTAATCAACCACTGATGTCGCGGTTTTTACAGGGGGTTAGGAGACTGCGCCCTGTAGTGCACGTCTCCACCCCGCAGTGGGACCTGCCCCTAGTGCTCGAGGCTCTGGCCTCGGGACCATTGAGCCTCTGGAGCTCTCCTCTCTGAAAGCATTGTCGTGGAAAACAGCTTTGCTTCTTGCCTTAACGTCAGCCAAAAGAGTGTCTGAGTTAACTGCTCTGTCGGTGCACCCGAGTTGTTTACTAGTTCGGGGTGACCAGCACGGCGCGACACTTAGACCAAACCCCTCCTTTGTGCCTAAAGACCTAAGGAGTGCGTTCAGGTCGAGGGCTATTCAGTTAGGGGGTTTTAGTCTCCCCCCATGGGGGGCCAGGGAGGCTAAACTGCACCTCCTCTACCCGGTGCGTGCGCTAGCATGTTATGTGGAGCGCACGGCTGCCCTTAGACGCACCGAACAGCTGTTCGTGTGCTTCGGGGGCGGGGTGATCGGGAAAGCTTTGTCCAAGAAACGCCTCGCAGGCTGGCTCTGCGAGTGCATTGCACATGCCTACGGACAGGCAGGGAGAGCCTGCCCCACGGGGATTCGTGCGCACTCCACACGGGCTGTAGCTGTGTCAACAGCCTTATTCAACGGTGTGAGTGTGGAGGATATATGCATAGCGGCGTCTTGGTCGACGCCAGGTCCCTTTATAAGGTTTTATCTCTTGGACATGTCTGGCTCTTTCTCCTCGTCTGTGCTTGCTGGGGCAACACAGGATTTGTAGGGGGGGGGGGGGGGTTGTGGGTCAGTTGGCATCTGACCCCCTCCCCGGACGTGATGCGCCTTCGCCTTTCCTGGGCCCTCTGAGGGTCCCGGGATAGGCAGGGGGCGCGCTGGCCCGTTACGGGCGGAGGGGCTGCCCCCCCACATTTTTAGTCCTCTCACGCTCTGCACGGGGTCAGTGCTTGAGTGTGAGGCATGGGCGCTGGCGCTCTCCCTGTTATCCTTATGGATTCAGGAAGGCAGGTGCGTAGTAAGCCCATACGGGGCCGAGGGGGCTCTCCCCACCCGTCTATGGGCGGGGGGGGGGGGGGTCCCCCGGCACTGTTTTTTGAGCACACTTTCTGCGAGGTAAGCGCAGCTGAGTGTGCTCTGTCAGCCGCAGCCCAGATTTCTCCTCGGTCACAACCGGGTTAAGGGAGAATGTGGGGCAGCAGCTGCTGACCAGAAAAGCCGGTCAGGGGCAGTAGGGTGGATTGGTGTTGGACGACAGTGCGCGTATACATCAGGGCTCCACCCACTGTACCCATAGAGTCCAGTAGAGGGCGGAGCCTGTGAGAGATATAACGGGGGGTTACGTATTGTAACCCTAGTTATATTAACACAGGCGGAGCCCTCTACTCAGGGCACTGTCTGTCCTATTCCGCTCGCTGAAGAGAGGTATAGGATGATAGTCAGGAGGCGAGGCCTCCTTTTATACGGTGTGATGCATGCGCATTCAGGTAGGCCCGCCCTGGGCCGGCTACGTCTAAAGAAGTCTCAGTGGGAGAATGCACGCAGGATAAGGTAGTACCCATAGAGTCCAGTAGAGGGCTCCGCCTGTGTTAATATAACTAGGGTTACAATACGTAACCCCCCGTTACTTTCGCCGGTCAAGATGTCCGTTAAAGTTCAAATCTTCCGGACAAAATTAGAAAAGTGCCGGTCAAAGGTCTTCTTTGTTATTTATTGAGCTTTAAAACAAATGAATAACGACTCTATATAATAAAACACGGAGGACGGAGATCTCTTTTTCTCCCCCTCTTCTGACAGCCCAGCAGCTGATCAGAGCACGGCTCACCTCTCCTGCAGGCGGGCGTGGTCAGCAGAATCAGACCCGTAGACAGCAAACAGCACATAGAGCGAAATGAGGCATGGCTAAAATGCATGATCTGTTTGGTATTTTGAAAACAGAAACGTATAAATATACCTTATATAGGTATAGCCCTACAATATATCATTTAAATATAGCATGATAGGTCCACTTTAAGTAAACCACTGCATGAAAGCTATTGGAAACAAATATTTAAACATTAACAATGTTTCTGTTCTTCTGAATACATAACCGTTTCTTGGAATCTAAACTAAAATGGTGAAACAAAAACCTACCGCACCCACAACATTTTCTTTTACATGTGCAATGTCCGATGTCAAGACGCCATTGTGCTAATACAGCACTAGGCCATGTTTTGGCCCAGAGGAGGAAAACATTGTTTTGTTTGTCGTTACTCTGAGCTTTGAAGTCTGCCATACAGACTTTGCACTTTGGCGGACATCTTGTGTTGGTCAAGCTGCATGATTATTTTCTGAAGTACTTCAAAAATGAAATGAAGGGGGTTTGGATATGCTATGTTGAGTGCATATACCAAACCCAGAAGGAGGGCACAAGCTGAGGCAACTGAAGGCAGTTCATTCAGCACCTCCACGCCCTCGATGATGATGCCGATGTCTGCTGGTGGCTCCTGCAGTCCTTCCCCCTCCTTCCGTATCACAAACACACCCATTGTGAGCTCCTCCATCTCCTTCTGAAGATCATCTGTTCTGGAGTCCTAGAGTAGGAGTACATGACAACAAACATCACTGGCATCACTTTGCACTAATATGCAATAACTGCACTTAATGTGGGACAATAATATCACTGGCCGGAGTCCTACTCTGTGATAACTCACTGATTATTCGGACGACTCACATGATCAGAACCTAATATTTAAAAATGCTAGGACACCCTGAACTCACATATTGCGGATTGAAAATAATATCCCTCTTACTTCTATATGTTTAATTGTTATTCCAGCTTGATCTGTATGTATATATATTTTTCATTTATCTCATCTGATCCATCTGTATTATTGCGATTATGTTGAGAAGGATTAATATGAATATCATTCAATTGTTGTCAAATTGTGGATGTGCTGTGTGGCTGTCTGTGGGGGGGGGGGGGAGCAGGTGGCATGGTAGCCATCAGTGTATGAATGGGTGAATTTGAACGTGGTGTTAAAGTGCTATGAGGAGTTGGAAAACCACAAAGGTGCTTTAAACTTACATGATGTCAAATGTCCAAGATTATGAATATAATCAAACCGGACAAGTGTTATTTTAGTAGAGAAATGTCCCTTTTACAGCATTAAAATCAATCTAATATATATTAGCACGTGTGCCTTTGACAAGCTGTGCTGACATGCAAATTACAGTTAAAACTTACTAGATATTCCTTGATCAGCTCATCTGGATCTTCTCCCAGGAAGATAATGAGGGCTCTCAGGACACACTCCCTCCGAAGATGAATGTCTTCAGTCTAGGACAACATTATTTCGGTTAATTTTATTTTTCAAAATGTCTATTGACAGATTTCCTTACTCTTACGGCCCCTACACACGGCGGCGTGCGGTGACTCTTCAACGCTTCTGCCCATTCACTTTGAATGGGGTGACGTCACGATTCGCCGAACTGCATTCTGGGAGCAAAGCGTAGCTTTCCTCGCGGTGCTCGCTGCAAAAGTAGAGCATGTTCTACTTTTGAAGCTGAGGCGGAGGCGGCAGCCAATCAAATCCCGCGTATGCAAATCTGACAGTTCAAGCGCTAGCCAATCAAACCGCGTGTATGCTGAGAGCGCCATATTTCCTCATATGCCAAAAAATTGAGGAGAAAATTATCGTAGCGGTAGGGAATCACCCGGTGCTTTCAGTCCCTGTTCACCTACCGGGATACAAACCAGAGGAGCCAGGCATGGAGGGAGGTGGCAGAGACAGTGGGTGAAACTGGTAGGTTTTCGCCTGTTTGGGGAGTTTATATCCAGTGTACTTCGTTTGAATGGACAGCAGGCATAGACAGTATATTTATTTAGCCACCATGCAATGTTGCATAAAATAGCACCATGGACATTAATTAAAAATCGCTTTTTAGACATTAATGTCTATGGTGAGATTCATACACGGGAGCCTTTTTACCCCGCTGCAAAAAGAACCCCCCCCCCTTCCCATCACAAACTTTACACAGACCCCCCCCTTCCAATTATCAACTCCTGTCTTGTTTCCGCAAACTCTTGTGTCCTGCAGCAGCTAAACGTTTTGCAAGCCCCCGTTCGTTTAGTACCTAAAATAATAGACATCGCTTTTTCCAGCTGACAAACCCGACTTTCTGGTCACTTCTTCAATTTTCCAGCCCTTTGGGAGAGACACGGGAGATTCATGTGATTGGTTGTTGGTCGCGTTGCTCGCGTAAACTCCCCAAGCTCAAGACACGCCCACCGCCAAGCGGCAACGCACGCCGCCGTGTGTAGGCTGCGTTACAGCTAAAATCCTTCACTTTATTTAGAAACAAATGGACTAATTACAGAGTTTCATAAAACAACGGTTGCCCTCCCCATGTATCTATAAAAGGATACACAAAATGTATCCCTTTTAGCTAGCAAGGACTCATTTGACAATGCAGATTTACCTGGTCAAAAATGTCCATGATGTCAGCAGTCTTTTGACGTGTTGATCCTCCTTTGGCACGGATGACTGTGATTAGCTGACTTGAGTGAATGTCCAACTGGGCCATGAACTTCTCCTCAAGAGGAATGGTCATTATCCTCTGGAACTCTGCATTGATCTATGAAAGAATAATACAAAAATGACAGTGTGTAAATTCATAAAAATTCAATTGGACTCAGTCTGTATACAATTAACATTTGAAAAAAGAACCATTGAAGCAAGTGTAAACTTCTTCCAACCCCTTTTCGGACGTGTAATTAGCTAAAGCTTTGTTGTTTATTGATATCAGACACTGACACTACAGATTATTCAATTATTAATTAAATGTTTCGTTTTGTTATTGCATTCATTTGTATAGTACTGTATCACATTTTGTTTCATTTGTATTTTCTTTGGTTTTACACGCTCGAAAAAAGAAAAAAAACTAAACTAAGCATGCCTACACACTGGCAAAAAGTATAACAAACTAAAAATGTAAATTCTGTCAGTAAACACTGTTAAACATAATCTTTACCACACCATATTATGATGAATGGATAAAAGCTTACTAAAAAATGGATACAGACTAGATTATTACCTCTTTTTGTTGGAACAGTGCCGGCCACCTGTCTTTGCAACACACTCTCACTCCCTAAGCGTCCAGGAGCGACGCTTGGTCAGGGTCCCGTGGCGTCCAGTTGTGACGCGCCGAGGCTCCTTCAGCTTCATAAACGGACGCAAAGAGCTTTCAACTGATTGCAATGTATTCCCATCGGCGGCGGTATTTGACGCTTAGGGAAGCACGGCATTCGTTTGTGTCGGAGGCTGTTAAAGGCAATGTGAGCATCCATTCCCATTGGATAACGGAGAATTGTACACCCGGAAGTAAGTATTCCCCTTACTGTCGATTGATTTGACAGTAAGGGGAAATCAATCGACAGTAAGAGTTACTCCACTACTCATCAACTCAAAAACACCAGATTATCCTTGTTAATTAAACGACATTGATAGGTTTTAGTGTGTGTACAATGCTTTTGTCACGTTTTCCCCTTCAATTCTGAGAAACAAGTCGTTTTCTATGAGTTTTGGATGGCCGAAGACATGACATTACCCACAATCCTCTGTCGCAACCATAGACTGTATAAAACAATTAAATAATACATTATTCCGAGTGTGCTTGCTTTTCTCTTTGAAAGTCATCACATAACGGCATTGTAATACACGTTTCGGCTGCATTAAATATGACATATCTGCCGTAGTTAACTCTATTTATAGAGCCCTGATGACAAGACTTCTAGACAAACAGGAACTGCGGCCAAAACTGAAAACTTGACGTGGATCTTAAATATATAAGCAATTAAACAACATCTTACATTTCTTTTCACGCAATACGTCTCCTTGCAGTATCAACACTAATTCGGCTGACTTTTATATTTGATCCAATTGGTAGATAGGCTGTATTTACGCCATAACGGTGCACAGCTGATAGAAAGGGACACCTACTGGTTAAAGCACGTTATTGCATTTTATAATTGTATTATTAGATATTAATAGGATCCCTATAAAGTATATTCTTTACTCGTCGTTATTCTCTACTAATAGTTAATTAAAGACTGTATATAATGACTATTTTGACATCTATCAATATGTGTGCACCTCCACCATTACATTGTCATATTCTGCACATTTCTTATACTATCTACATACATCTTATAAGAGTATAATACATATGTATAATATCAGTTAAAATAAGTGCTTAAACATAGTTAACATTGCAGGAAAGCAATATATTAGACGTTAAGTACTTTGTCAGGCTTAATATGTATCTGTAGATACAAATGTCACTGTGTGTGCTGTGTGCTCTGCATGTGTGACCATCAAAGAGGGTTTCATCCCTCCATATTCATCTTCTATACCCCCAAAGCTTTTTTCTTATTCAAAAGAAGACCTTAACCTAAAGTATTCTTTAATGTTTAAATAAAGCCTTATTAGTTGGTCTGTTTTGCACATCCTCCTATTAATATCTAATAATACAATTATAAAATGCAATAACGTGCTTTAACCAGTAGGTGTCCCTTTCTATCAGCTGTGCACCGTTATGGCGTAAATACAGCCTATCTACCAATTGGATCAAATATAAAAGTCAGCCGAATTAGTGTTGATACTGCAAGGAGACGTATTGTGTGAAAAGAAATGTAAGATGTTGTTTCATTGCTTATATATTTAAGATCCACGTCAAGTTTTCAGTTTTGGCGGCAGTTCCTGTTTGTCGAGAAGTCTTGTCATCAGGGCTCTATAAATAGAGTTAACTACGGCAGATATGTCATATTTAATGCAGCCGAAACGTGTATTACAATGCCGTTATGTGATGACTTTCAAAGAGAAAAGCAAGCACACTCGGAATAATGTATTATTTAATTGTTTTATACAGTCTATGGTTGCTACAGAGGATTGTGGGTAATGTCATGTCTTCGGCCATCCAAAACTCATAGAAAACGACTTGTTTCTCAGAATTGAAGGGGAAAACGTGACAAAAGCACTGTACACACACTAAAACCTATCAATGTCGTTTAATTAACAAGGATAATCTGGTGTTTTTGAGTTGATGAGTAGTGGAGATATCACTGTCAAATCAATCGACAGTAAGGGGAATACTTACTTCCGGGTGTACAATTCTCTGTTATCTAATGGGAATGGACGCTCACATTGCCTTTAACAGCCTCCGACACAAACGAATGCCGTGCTTCCCTAAGCGTCAAATACCGACGCCGATGGGAATACATTGCAATCAGTTGAAAGCTCTTTGCGTCCGTTTATGAAGCTGAAGGATCCTCGGCGCGTCACAACTGGACGCCACGGGACCCTGACCAAGCGTCGCTCCTGGACGCTTAGGGAGTGAGAGTGTGTTGGTCTTTGAAGTCCTTGATTCCTGGCTCTTGGTTTACCACCTCCTGTCGTCTGTAGGCGAACGTGTGAGCCATTTTGTTCCTTATCCTGATGTCTGTCAGAAGTTCTAGTCTTTCTTTTTCTAGGCTTTCCAGATTGGCACCAGTGGGGAAGGATGGATAAAAGTTAGCCTCAGCTCGCTTTGGCCTCTTGACTTTTTTAGCAGGGAAAGCATCTGTAGCAGCTTTATATTTCAGGGAATTTACCACCAGCTCTGGGCACCCCTGCAATTTGAGCTGAGTCCTGTAGTTTCCCATCTTATATTTCAGGCGCTGTTTCCATCCATTGCAGCCATTGAATGAGCCAGGTTCTTTCAAACAAGGATGCTTTTTGATAAGAGCCTCTGCTACTGTGCAGAAATGTGAATCATCTGGATAGGCCTTGTATCCGTAAATTGTTTCTGCAAGTCTATTCAGAATATCAGACTTGCTTCGGGAGCTGACAGTCAACATTTTGTGGCTTCCATTAAACTCAGAATTCCCCTTCGATAGCTGCAGCTCCGTGTCATATGAAAATTGTGGAATCGGAAAGTCCGCTGGCTGCTGTTTGGCTCGAGAGGACACAGATTCGGGGGATGAGAGGAATTATTGTGTCATCTGATGCCAATGTCAAGTGAAGACGATGATGTGGTATCAGTGGCAATGTTCAAAGGTGTATTTGTTTGCTGGTGGATCACTTTGATTGTTCCCAAATCCTGAAGTTGAGTGGTGGAATTCAGATTGAAGAAGTCGTTGCCAAAGTCTTGGTCCATGTACTGCAGTCTGACGTCGCCCTTTAACCCAAAGAAAGTCTTTAACTTGCTGAGAAGGTCATCCAATGATTCCGGTATGCCATTTGGAAGAGACAGTTTTTCAATGTTGTTCTCCCCCAAAATCACTTTCAGTCTTGCAGGCGTTGAATCAGCCATGGCAGTCTGAGAAGACAACACAAGCACAATACGATTTAAGAAAGGCACATTAAACATAATTCCTTATTATTCACACTGTTATGGCGCGTTTCCACTACAGCGCGGAGCACGGTTTAAGAGGGCTGTGACGTCAGCGGCCCGTTTTTGGTTGCGTTTCCACTTGGCCTAGTACCGGCTGGCGGGTCCTATTCACAGTTTTTCTGGCCTCATAAAATCGTGGTTCTAGGGCCAGAGACAACCGGGCTGAGTGTGTGACGTCAACACTCTCGGCTGCTGATTGGTCGGAGAGAATCGTCACAATCGGCGCGCGAGATAATCCCTAGCGTCGTATATATCAACCCAGTCTCACGGCATTTCGTGTTATAGTCACGAAATTAATTTAATCTATTGATTCGTGTTCACCAACACGATTTTCGCATTTTTTTCGTGTCACACAGAACGATTTTAAAAGCAATGTATTTCTATTGGTAGTATGTTTCGTGCCTGCACCACGTCTTTTTGTCCGGTCGGGTCTTGGAATACCAGAAGCTGTGTGGTTCATAAAAACATTTTCTTACTCAATATCTTACCCTAAGCCTAACCCTATCCCTTTTATTTTAAATTGAATAATGTCTGAGTTTTTTTGCCGTCCGCGAGGAAAAGAAATGGGGCAAAGAGCCTCAGAATACTGAAATCTGTATTTTTTGTCATCTTTTTTTCCTTCTAATTTATTATTATTTGATGCAGGCACGAAACACACTACCAATATAAAATAGATTACTTCTAAAATCGTTCTGTGTCAGAATACTGAAATCTGTATTTTTTTTTATCTGTTTTTCCTTCTAATGTGTTATGATTTACATTGCTTTTAAAATCGTTCTGTGTGACACGAAAAAAATGCGAATATCGTGTTGGTGAACACGAATCCATAGATTAATTTCGTGACTATAACACGAAATGCCGTGAGACTGTGTTGCATATATACAGCGATGCTTGCAGCATTTTTACAAACAGCATTTTTGTTAACAGAGGAGCTACAACAATGGCAAAGAAAAGCACACCATGGTCGGTCGAGGAAGTGGCGACGTTCCTCCATTATATTGCAGATGATAAGGTCCAGCGGAAGCTCGACGGGACAACTCGCAATATCAAAGTCTTTCAGGAGGTCTCTACACAGACACTGGACTCTGCAACGGCGTTACTGGAGTCTGCATGGTAAGTTTTTGCTAACGCTCTGTTATTTGCTTGAAAGCTTTGTGTCCCTATCTGTTCTAAAGCTCACTTCTAACAAATAAGTCTATTTTATTCTTACATTTATGTTCGACAACCCATGCTTTTATGGAGCCCCGAAGGCTAGCTAGCTAGCTAAGGCAGATAGCATTAGCTAGAGCTATGTTTGCTAACACCATATGTGCCATTGTTTACGTTCAGTTTGTCTTTTCTATAGTTGTTGTTGCTATTTATAGTATTATACCAGTACCAGTAGTTTGTGGAATTTACAAGTCATGTTTCTGTTCTTGATGATTACATTGGGACTAGCGAGGAGGAACAGTTCCGAACAACGTCCTCTGCATCGACATCAACAGCACAAACTGGTGCAATGCCATGCCTTTTTTATGCTGCTGCAAGAAAACACTTCCCAAATTGTGTTAAATAAAGTACTTCTTTGACTTATCTTATTGCTTGTTGATAAATAATTGCACCCAACAGCGATCACACAGAAAGATGGCATCATCTAGGCGTCCCTCTGCAGTCAGAAATATCATAAACACCATCATCGTCCACAAAGCACTGTACAGGGGTTTATGGATTTAAGAGAATACTTATCACAGTGAAACCTTTATCATCTGTTGCAATTAAAGCAAATAAGAGAATAAATACTTGGTTAAATAATACATTTTAAGTCTTTAGCAGGACAACTCTGCATACTGTTTGAAATTGAGTTTGCTAGCTTGAGGTCCTCTAAAACATAACATTACATATTTTGTAATGGTATTAAGAATACATGATAAATAAATACATGTAGTAAAAATTACTCAATTGTAATACCCTTGTTGTGCTAGACTCAAACACATTGCTTATATAATTCAAAGAGAAGAGAACAAAAGAAAACACCTATACAAAGAGAGCGGTGCACAGTGCTTAATATTTACTTGCACTATATTTCTGTTTATCTGGGTTATTGTGTTGCACTGTTGGAGGAGCCTGTGACCTAAGATTTTCATTGTCATAACTACACTGTAGCTATGTTCGTATGACAAAATAAAAAACCGTGAACCTTGAGGCTGTGTCTTTCATGTTAACAATTTTTTACACTTGCATTTATGAATATAGTTCTGCTGTGTTTTACACTTTTGTATTTATGTTTATAGTTTGCTTTGATATTTGCTTAATTTATTAGATTATTATTATTATGGGGCAGTAAGTACTGGTGCTTGAAATTCAAATATTTACTAAATAGTCAATTCTGATAACATTCTTTTGGTTTAAATAATTTGACAAACACATGTATGTGAAAAAAAAAAAAGATTTATTTATGTTCAATACAATACAATGAATATTTAGGTATTACATTATATATTCTAGGTATTCAGGTAGCGCATCAGACCCTCTCGTATGTCCCTGCGCTCCTCTGCACCTTGTGCCACTGCTACCCCTGGTAGACGTAGGTTTCCTCAGACATCCTGAAGTTCTCCACCCACTGAGTGTGTGTGAAAGATGGAACAATCACATTCCACCACTCGGTAGCTCGGTCGAGCATCCAAACACATGGTCTAAGGCGGCGACGTAACTTCTGAAATACACGCAACTTCTGAAATACACAAACAAAAACATACATATTTTAATACGTAAAAGTGGTAGCTACAATTAATTAAATACTTGAAATACTTTGGTCGTATAGGGAGCGTGAGCCTAAATACATTGCTAGTTAGCGAACGTTAGCTTACCAAGTAGCATTGTAGTTAGTAGTAGTGATTCGAGTCGTCCTGTAGTCTCTGCGGCGTAGGACTGCCCGAACTCTCGCGTCAGCTTCTTCTATACCTCGTTTTGCTATAAGTCGCCTCTTTCGAAACAACTCTTGCCTATTTCTTGTGATAATAAACCACACAGCAAGAAACAAGCTAACGATCGCTTCCACATCTCCACATCCTCCATTGTTGTGTGTTGTGTCGCATTGAAGATGACGTCACGGCAGTTTTAAGCAGCGTTGCTCCGCCTACACTGCGTTACTATAGATACTACTCCAGTTCGTAAACTGTAATGGAAACGCGCCATAAAGTGAGCTGGTCCTAACGAGGCCGAGCGCCATTAATGTATCATCTTATAGATGTGTTATCAGTTTTCAGTAAAAGGACTACAACTTCGTGTAAATCCCTTTTCCACTGGCGGCATTTGCTGACTGGTGCAAAAAAATTGAATGTTATCATTTGAAATCTCCAAAGGGTTGATAGTTAGTCTTGCACCAATAACAAATATGTATAGGAAGTCATACAAAAACAAATATATTGTTGTTTTGCAGGTGAAGCATTAAAACTGACCACAAAAAAAGCCCATACACTGTTTGAGTGTTCTCACAAATTATTTTCTGATATTTACCGAGTGTAATTATTTGTTGGTGAAATGATAAATAAAACCATTGAAAACAAAAAAAAATACTGGTATGAAATAAATCTGTTTTGAGAACACAATAGTTATGGATGATTTCTTTTTCCACCTAATGAAATATCACTTTTAGCTTCCTCACCCTTTAAACATGGACATATCTTTTCAATGTGACAAGACGCATCCATCGGATTTTGTAGTCTGAATCATGTAGATCTTGTGGCTCAAGAAGTTCCACTTCCTTGCCTGGTGACGTTTTGAGATCATAAGCTCTATAATCAGGGTTCTTACACCTTTTCCAAAGTCAAATTCAAGCACGTTTCAAGCATTTTCAAGGTGCATTTCCAAGCTTTTCAAGCATCTTACAGCTGTTGTAAATTACATATTTATACACACATACTTATACTCAAATGATTATTTCCCTACCTCACATTAAATCAGATGTTCTTTATGCTATAAACAACCAAATGTGTGTTTCATAATAGCATTCTACATGAGGATGAAAAATTAAAAATGTTAGAAAAGAAAAC
Organism: Trematomus bernacchii; assembly: GCF_902827165.1. Lineage (NCBI taxonomy): Eukaryota > Metazoa > Chordata > Actinopteri > Perciformes > Nototheniidae > Trematomus > Trematomus bernacchii. The sequence continues at coordinate 1,855,717 of NW_022987709.1, forward strand.
TAAGTTTAATATTTCAAAATGTGTGACCCATCTGTACGTAGACTGGGCATCCCATATAACCTGGCTGAGCCAATATAAAACAATCAGCCAAATAACTTTTCAATATATTATTGATTACTATTTTTGAGGTACTTTTAGGTTGGCAGTAAACACAAGTCAGAGGTAAATGGTGTACTTTGACTCCACTACATGTATTTAATACCTTTAGTTACTTTACAGATGTGGATGAATGATGTGAAATATAATCAAGTGTTAAATCAGACTTTAGTTCCACCTGGAGTAAATTCACAAGCTACTCTGTAGTATACAAAGTCATTCAAACTAGCTGCAACTTTACCAGCTTTGATAACACTTTCATGATCAATCATTATAAAACATATCATATACAATTATTAGGGATGCTCCGATCGCCAATTTTGGAGCCGATCGCCGGAATCAGTATCGGCCGATACCGATATCGCTCTCTTTTCCTCTCTCTCTCTCCTGACAGCCCGTCAGTATCTCCTGCAGCTCACTGATCCAGTAATGAGCGACCCGACAGTGAAGAATAAATATATTTATAACTAGTTTAGCTTGTTCCAGAGGTAGATAAAATAGCTAAGTGTGTTAGGTCTAACTCTTAATGTGTGTTCTGCTCCGCTCACCGGTCCGTCACAGCGGGTGGAGCTGCAGGATTTCTGCTTCACACACACGTGGCACCGCTATTTTATTGTCATTTTCGGACACTTAAAATACTGCCAGACTAGTGAAGCCATTTTGGCGAGCTTGTTTTGCCGCGCACAGAGAAAAGTGTCATGTATTTTACATGCAACGATAGCCTAATCTAAAATGTTCTACGACAACGTACCTTTCGTGTGGTGTGTGGCGTCAGCGCAGACTCTCGCATCGTTATTGTTGCACACTTTGCAGGAGGCTACTCTTGGGCTTGACCCTCGTCTTAGCCATGGCTTGTATTTGTCTTCTGCTAGCCAACGCTCGTTGAAACGGCAACCTCCTGGCATACTGTCATCTATCACTCTCATCAGAATGCCCAGGTCACACACGTAACAAAAACACTTGCCGGTCACGCGCATTGCGGAAGGCCGGAGCGGAGCTGTTTTATGTAAAAGCGAAGCAATTAAGCGCGCTCCGACTTCTTTATTTTCTTTTAATCTAAAAAGCGAAGTAAAGCATTTACAATTTCAAGCACTTTATCCCAAATTCAAGCACCATTCCCAAAATTCAAGCACTTTTCAAACCTTGAAAACACCTCGTACAATTTCAAGCATTTTCAAGGATTTCCAGCACCCGTACGCACCCTGTATAATGTTCAATGTACCATCCACTGAGCTTTTTCACAATGAAGATCAACTTGTCCTGCAGTATCACCATTTGGAGGATTTCACTAAACTCTGGGAGTCCTCCCAGTGACCCATAGATCAAGATCATCCCACACATGTAGTTTAGTCCATCATACAGCATGTCACAGTTTTGGCAAAGCTCACTGTGTCTATATTTGAAGACTTCTGTCTCAGGGCATTTGAAATGTCCTTGTTCAGTACATCGATGTGTACAGCGGATATATTTGTCACTTCCAATGGAGGTCTGGCAAAGCTACATGAGTGCAAATGATATGCCATCTGAAACTGATGTTTCTCTGAAAGGGAAAGGAGCACATTTTTGAAGCACCTGATATTCCTTGCTACTCTTTTAAAAAAGCTATGCTTTGCTTCGAAACGCATAGTCCATTGTTGAACTAGTGGACCAAACTGATGGATCAAGTATGGATAATACTAAAAAAAATTGTGTTTTGGTTTAAGGTTAACGTCTGGGAAAACCTCTTGAAATCTGATTCTGTGCTCAGAGATCTTGAAATCAAGATATGCAATGGAGTCCTCAGTATAAACGGGACAGACCACAAGATCAACTATGTCCTTCAGATCTGTTAAGATCTGCCAAGCTGGTTCCTCACTGGGAACATTATGTCCAATCAAAAAAGGCAAAAACCTGATTAGACTCCAGTTCTCATGGGCATTTCCCCCAACAGTTTTTCTGGACCCAAAACGAAGAGGCACAGGATGAGGTCGATTGGTTTTGTCAGTCCACTTAAAGTTGAAAGATGATATTGCCTTGTTCAATGTAAATAATGTGAAATACTTTTTTTTTATGAATATATTGAGACAAAGTGCAAGTTCAAAAGGAACAATTCCTTCAAAAAGATTGTGCACAATATCTGGAGGAAACCCAGTTGTAACGTCAAAATATGAAAGGTGCTCTGACAAAATACACTTTGATTTCACACCAGTGTACCAGTGGCAATCCATTTTCCTCAAGGATTCTTAAATGATCTGCATGAATGTCTTTGGTTCTCAGAGTAAAGACTCCACTTCTAACTTCTTTAGTCTGTAACCCCTAGATTCCACCGGGTCCGTCTGCGGCGCGTTACGGGCGCGTTACGGCTGCGCCGCGGTGCTCACGGCGATCGCGGCCACTCTAGTCAATGGGTGCTATTCCACCACACGCGGCGCGTTACGGCTCAGAAGCGTACCAGAAGCGTCTCGGCGCAGGGCTTCTCTAAAATTAGGATGAATCCTATTTTTGACGCGACGCAGCCGTAACGTAATGTCGGGCAGGCAGGAAGTGGAACGTTCAGAGCATATATAGCATATATATATATATATATATATATATATATATATATATACACACACACAAACTAATTTAGCAGACCCTATCCCTCCGTAGTCTTTCAAGTAGGAGGAGAAATGCCAGCGTTCTCCTCCGGTTTACAGGCACTGTGTAAATTATATATATAGAATAATTATGATGATGAATGCATTTTTTTACCACTAAAATACAGCAACACATCTTTGACTCATGTCGTTTATAACTGGAATATTACAGTTATTATTAACTTTGTCTGTACAAAGTAGCCTGTCCAGGAAATATGCCCAAATCAACAAAAACTGCGAGCGGGCAGGCAAGACGCTCCGCTTCTGAAACGCGCCTGGTAGGGTATGACGCCGGAGGAGGCCGGACCAAAACCGCGGCGCAGACGGACCCGGTGGAATCTAGGGGTTAGTCAGATTTTCTGCAGTGCAAAATCTGCATACGTATGACCCTGTGAAATTTTTAACAAATCCAGCAATACCTAGGTTGTCAGCGACCACACACTGAACTGTGCCTTTTACTGTTCTTGCCAACTTTGTCAGAAATATCCCACTCTGTTCCAAAATTACAAGATCCTTAATTACAGGTTCTAAAACTTTCTCATAGCCATAGCACTTCAGATCATCAGTTTTGATTAAAGCAGCCAAATAGATGGAGGACAAAACAGAGTTACAGCCTGGTGGCAAATTACCCAAAATCCAATACAAGCCACAAATGTTATGCTTCCTCCTTGATGTACCAAGAGGATTACATATCTCAAAATCATCAATATATAATATCAATGAAATGCTTTCTTGTTTAGGCAACAGTTCATTTTGTTTGAAGAAGGCACAATCAAAAAAATATCTGTATGTGTGCACACAAGTTCTTGGTGGCTGTTTATCTAAAGTATTCAAATTACTAGCCTGGTCTAAGATAGTCTGGCAGTCAAGAATTTGCTGCAAAGACTTTAATATTGAAATATATTGGAACGACTTTCTATTCTTTCTGTCAAGTATATATTCCACTGGTTCAAGTACGTTAAAATGTTTCTTATAGTAAGCCTTTCGCCTCCAAGCACTGCAAAGTGGACCTTTATGTTCAATTGCTTGTTTAACAGGGTTTGTATCACAGAGTGCACATAGTTTTTGATGAAATTGACGAGTAGAGGAGAGGGGGAAAAGTATAAAAGTATCGACCCTATAGGCTCTAGTATCGATATTTTGAAACGTAACATAATATCGGAAGTATCGATATTTTGGGATCGATCCGTCCACCCCTAGCCGTATCATCTTTATAATTACACTCGACGCAACGGCGGCGACACTACATTAAACCGTTCACACACACACGCCGAAGTAGTAAAAAAAAAACGTGTGCAGTTTGGTGACAAGCTAATGTACTAATAACGATAGTACTACTAAATATTTGCAACAACATTTAAACAATTTAGGTGGAACATGTTATATCTGACATTATTTTTATATAAGAAATATAACTTGTCTGAATCACACTTACCGTATGTCGAAGTCAACGTCTCAAGAGAAAAAGGCGGCGCATGTGACGGTGGAAAGATCTGGCAAAGACGTTGACGTTGACGTCATGACGTCACACGCACGTTAGATGAGAGAAACTTGATTGATTTGCTTTCACTGATAACAAAATAGCAAGTCAAGTCAACGAACAAAAAATTCACATGAATATAACCCACAAAAGTACATTGGAATCTCTAAAGCAGAAATCTGAATCAGATTTATTAAATGTATTAAGTTACTTCAACTACTATCAAGTACACTTTTTAGAGTGTACTCATGTCCCTTTCTCCACTGGTCAGCCAGATCTGCATTTAGAGCAAAAGTCCGGTGGGATGGCGACAACGACTGCCACACCTCATCTACCAAGTTCTCCAGAACTCTGGTTGATCGAATGCCCGTCATGTTCTCTGTTGAGATCCCTGTCAAATGGCCAAGTTTTACCACTCCTGCTTCGATGAACGCGTTCTTTAGGGTGGCCGAAGAGAAAAGGGTTCCAGAAAGAAAACCAGTATCAAACAATGCCACATCCCAGGCTGGGGGCCAGGTGGTCTGGTGAAACTCAGAATCTTCCAGGCATTGATGATCCAGTTATCGTGTAAGCAGGGGCCTTCAGCAGAAACAGGTGTTTATCAAAACCAAAACCCCCTGCCCTCCAAAGCAACAGCCGGGCCATAGCCAGCCAGCAGGGAGAGGCACCATACTGTACAGCAACCGCTGAGCTGCCTGCAGTCCAAAAGCAGCAGTCCTCGCAGTAATGTCCACAAGGCCCTGCCCCCCCTCCGCCACAGGTAGGTACAGGACCGATGCTGGCACCCAGTGATGACCCGACCAGAAGAAATCCACGAGGGGCCGCTGCAGTTGTTTCATGAGGCCCGGCGGTGGGGTTAACACCTGGAGTCTGTGCCACAGAGACGAGGCAACCAGAAGAAGAAGAAGAAGAAGAAGACTTTTGACTCTTGCAAAAACACTTTATTTACATACTATCAATTATACATATATTTCAAATAAAGTGCTTCATTGTGCAATAAAAACGTTTCACTTAAAATAATACATTAAAACCTATGTCATAAAAACGTGTGCAAAATGCAAATCCTCATCAACAACAGAACACACAATATCATTATAGCACCAACGCTGTTTAAAAGCGTCCAAGTCCCCAATGTGTTTATAAAAACGATGCTCCAGCCAGAGTCTGGCTCTGATGTTGCACAGCCAGATCGCTTTTGCCTCTTCCCCTTTCTTATTTTCTACTCTGTTTCTCCCTGTTAAGCCCTGAGCCTGTTTTTCAGGTCTCAGGCTCGAAAATGACCATATCTTCCCTTCTAAAAGGGTTAAATTAATGATCTTTTTTCTCAAAGTAATGATAAACCTGTGAGTTGGATGTAGAAAAGTCAGAATCAATATAGATGTTTTTTATTTTAAAGAAAATTCAGATTTTACATAGTAAAAAACTGTAAATGATAGTGTCCGTCCAAAAATTCTTTTTTACTTTTAGTGAAAACTACCCATGGATGATGGGTTAGTAGACTAAAAGCTTTAGGAATCCAAAGTCCAACATATAATAAACATCCCTGTATCAAGATTGATGCAAAACAAGTGACATTTGACCTTTTTAGAGAGGTTTAGCCAAAAACACTCCACCTCTGAGGTGATTTGGGTGGAAATGTTTTTTTTTTCATATCTCTGGAACCCATTGGTCGATTTTGATGGTTGACACCTCTTTCTGACCGTTAGAGCCAATAGAATCGAAGGGGGAGTCCCCCACACACACTCATTGTGAAACAAAAATGTGGGGGCTTTGTGCATGTCATTTTGCATTAGAGTGAAGCTACATTCTAGCTCTGACATCTAGAAACGGAATAGCATGGATTATCCGTTTTATTGCTCATGGATTATCAGAAATCATTTCAAAGGGACACAGACACATTGGATTAACCTATGGATTAACTTCAGCAGCGTTTTTATCGTTTTAATGCCATTGAAGACCACTTTGGAGAGACTACAGAGCCAAGGTAAGAATGTTAGCATTTTTAGCTACCTAGCGTCACCTGTTTTGATGTCTGTTTTTGTTTATAACGTCGCAAATTCGTATAATTCAGTGAAAATGAGGGTACCCATCGATTCTGTGTCACCTCACGATGTGAATCGATGTCATGGATGTGGGGAAAAGATAAATAATAAGGTTTTGTGAGTGATTTTCGGTGCAGTAATCTGTTAGCATTTTTCGCTCGTTGCTAATTCAGAGGCTCAGTGTTAGCATTGTTGGTTTTCTTTTGAAAAAAAAAAAAAAAAGATCAGTTAGATGAGTTTCTTCCCGTTACATGGATATAAAACATTCATAGTTTATTAAATTAACATGCCCTCAGACAGTTTCCTGCAAGATGTTGCGGCAGTGCCCCGGTACCGGGGTCTCTCGGGCTTAACAGGTTAAATAAATGGCCATTTTTGCTTCGCCAGAGAGGTAATTCAGGAGCTGCCACTTTTCTTTATTTGTCTTTTTATATGGAGCCCCCTTGATAAAAACACTCTCGGTAAAAGCTATACTAAAAAGACTAAAAACCAATGTTAAAAGAGAGAAGAAACCCGTGAGTCTCTTGCACTCTGTAAAAACATGGAAAACAGTCTCTCTAAAACCACAAAATGGACACTTGTTAAAAACAGCAGGATTAATAATGGAGATAAAAGAATTACAGGCGATGGCACCGTGTAAAATTCTCCACTGGAGGTCGGCAGTACGTTTTTTAATGGGAGGTTTGTATAAAACCCTCCACTGTGGGCCTGGTCCGCTTCCTGCCCTGTCCTTCAGCACATTTTTGTTGGTCGTCTTTACAATGTTCATGTATAATGTTTTCTTGTCAGCTTTGTGGATAGTCATTTTTTCTTGGTTTGCGACCTTGAGCAGGGGGCCGGTCAGTTCTCCGAGCCCTGGGCTCAGGTAGATCTCCGGGAAAGGGTCTGCTGGGTCCGGCTTGGCTCTTCCCTGTCCGTAGCTCCTTAACAGTCTTTTGTCATCAGGGCAGAGGATCTGGCTCCAGAGTTGTAGGATCCTCTCGGCCACCCGGACAGAGTGCAGACCCAGCAGAGAGCCCGGGCCGGTCAGATACCTCTGTAAAAACTGTATCCTAAAAGTGGCTGTTCGGCTGGCCAGGTGGATAAGGCCCTGTCCCCCCTCCTCTCTAGATAAAAACAGCACTCCCTGTGGCACCCAGTGTAGACCCTCCCAACGTTTATTTTTTGTATCTGGGCTAGTAAACCTGAGGGAGGGTCCACACAGGTAAGGCATTGCCACAGTTGGGATGCTACAAGGTTGTTTAACCTGTTACGCACCTTCCGCCCGGTACCGGGCGCATAAACGCGTCATTTGCAGGAAACAACGTCTAAGGAATCTTAATATTGAATAAAACTATGAATGTGTTATATCCATGTAACGGGAAGAAACTCAGCTAACTGATCTTTTTAATTTTTTTTTTCAAAAAAGACCCACAATGCTAGCACTCAGCCTCTGAATTACCCACGAGCGAAAACATGTAACGTAAAGCGGCACTTAAACCAGGGCTCTCGACTAACTTTTTTCACCATCCTCCCGGAACCGTCCCGAAATACAATCTAAGCCGTCCCGAAATTAATGTGGACCGTCCCGAATTTAAAATATTTGTTTTTCTACATTATCATTAGTTTAAATCATTCAAAGTGACCTTTAACATAAATAAAACATCATACAAATCATTAGATGATAATTCATCAACCTTTTTATTTGAGTCAATCAGTCAAACACATAAACCAAAGGCCAAATATATTTAAAAAAAACACACAAGCGAGAAAGTTGCTCTAATATTGAATCCAATCAAGTCCCATCCGATTAACAACAAAATCCAACACTCTGTCCTGAAGACAGAACCCAGAGTAACCACTAACCAGGATGACAGTCTGTAACACAGTCAGGAGACCTTTACAAACTGCCCCGCCCCCTCGCACACAGGAGAGAGCTCTCTCGTCTGGATTGGAAAGATCGAAAATAAGATCGAAAATACATTATAGACGCATTTTGTAGTCTTATTGCATATTAGAAACGGAGTTGGCGAAACTAAAACTGCAATATAATGTTCATGTAGCAATAATACATATGACATATATGTTTTAAATGTCTCTACCACTGTCTTTAATAATTCCGGCCCGGGGCCCGTTTAATACCGGGGCTCGGTACCCATCCCTACATGGGGAGAGGCGCAGCATATTGCTAAGGACTACATGCGATGGAGAGTTCTCATCTCAGCTGCAATGACATGTCTGGAAACCCCCTCTCGGGTGCCCCATGCATAGCGCGCCGTCAAAAGCTGCTTCATAAGTTAAGTTTCGTTTCTCCGCACCGCTCCGGGGTAAAAAAATGGTAGTTACATCACAGCTGTACGGCTGGCTGACAGCTGTAGCTATACGTACTGTGTGTGTGTGTATTTCGCGGGTTGCTAAATGCTTTGTGTGTGTTTATGTTGACAAGGAGGTTTAATAACTGTGTGCTACACAAAACGTGCAGTCAGTTTCATTTTCATCGCCGTTCGTAGTAGAGTTAGCAGGGTATTTTTATTTTAACTCTCGTCCCAAATTCGTCCCAAAATTAATTTGTATCCTCCCCGACCCGATTTTTTTCGGCCCCGGGACGACGGGAGGTCCTTAAGCTCGAGCCCTGACTTAAACTCACTCAGAACTCCCTTATTACTTATCCTAGATGCACAACCAACCACTCGTTTTTGGTGTCCTGGAGACACTGAATCTAACGGTGCCCTCCTCAACACTCAGTGATAAACATTCTCGACGCTATAAACGAAAGCGTACATCATAACATGTGGAGCTAAGTAGCTAGAAACGCTAACATGGCTTACCTTGGTCAAAACTGGTCTTCAATGGCATTTAAACGATAAAAAAACGATACTGCAGTTAATCCATAGGTTCATCCTATGTATCTGTGCCTTCTTTGAAATTATTTCTGATAATCCATAAGCAATAAAACGGCTTTTTAATTTCCAAACTCCAGAAGGAGAAAATCTGCAAAACTAGTTTCAGTTGTAAATGCGCAGCCCGCACCTTTTCTCTTTACAATGAGTGTGTGTGTGGGCCTCCCCCTTCGATTCTATTGGCTCTAACGGTCAGAAAGGTGTGTCAACGATCCCAATCGAGTAAGGGGGGCCAGAGATAGGTCAAATCCACCCAAATGACCCCAGAAGTGGGGGTTTTTGGCTAAATCTCTCTAAAAAGGTCAAATTTAACTTGTTTTGCATCAATCTTGATACAGGGTACTTATTATATGTTGTACTTTGGATTCCTATAGCTTTTAGTCTACTAACCCATCATCCAAGGGTAGTTTTCACTATCTGTAAAAAATAATTTTTGGACGGACACTATAATTTACAGTTTTTTACTATGTAAAATCTGAATTTTCTTTAAAATAAAAAACATTTATATTGATTCTGACACTTCTACATCCAACTCACAGATGTAACCTTGCTTTGATAAAAGAAATTATTCATATAACCCTTTTAGAAGTTAAGTTGTAGTCATTTGTTTTGGGCATGTCATTTTCGAGCCTGAAACATGAAAAACAGGCTCGGTGCTTAACAGGTTAAAACCAACACTCTACCTTTAAAAGACATCTGAGGGAGCAGCCACTTCCACTTGGACAGCTTTCCTTCTCTCTTCTCTATGACGTCCTCCCAGTTCTTCAGGACTATATTTGTATTTCCTAAGAACACACCCAGGTACTTTAACCCATCTTTTTTCCATATCATGTTCTGGGGAAGAATTGGGAGACCGCCACTCCACTCACCGACAGCGAGGGCCTCACTTTTCTTCCAATTCACCCTCGCTGCCGATGCTGAACTAAACTCCCTCACGATGTTAACTAAAATGTCTGTATCTTTTTGGTCTCTAATAAAAACAATGACATCATCTGCATACGATGATAAAACCATGTTTCCTTTAAAACCAGGTAAAAACAGCCCTTGCAGTTTGGAGCGTATTTTGTTGAGGAGGGGTTCCAGGGAGAGTGCATAGAGCATGCCAGACAGAGCACAGCCCTGCCGGACCCCTCTACACACCAGTGTTAATTTTGGCAGCTGTTTTTGATTTAGTCTTACCCCTAGATTCCACCGGGTCCGTCTGCGGCGCGCTACGGGCGCGTTACGGCTGCGCCGCGGTGCTCACGGCGATCGCGGCCACTCTAGTCAATGGGTGCTATTCCACCACACGCGGCGCGTTACGGCTCAGAAGCGTCCCAGAAGCGGCTCGGCGCAGGGCTCCTCTAAAATTAGGATCGAATCCTATTTTTGTCGCGGCGCAGCCGTAACATAAGGTCGGGCAGGCAGGAAGTGGAACCTTCAGAGCATATATAGCATATATATATACACACACACAAACTAATTGTGCAGACCCTATCCCTCCGTAGTCTTTCAAGTAGGAGGAGAAATGCCAGCGTTCTCCTCCGGTTTACAGGCACTGTGTAAATTATATATATAGAATAATTATGATGATGAATGCATTTTTTTACCACTAAAATACAGCAACACATCTTTGATTCATGTCGTTTATAACTGGAATATTACAATTATTATTAACTTTGTCTGTACAAAGTAGCCTGTCCAGGAAATATGCCCAAATCAACAAAAACTGCGAGCCGGCAGGCAAGACGCTCCGCTTCTGAAATGCTTCTGAAACGCGCCTGGTAGGGTATGACGCCGGAGGACGCCGGACCAAAACCGCAACGCGGCGCAGACGGACCCGGTGGAATCTAGGGGTTAGTCTTAGTCTTTAGACGAAAATGGTTATTAGTTTTAGTCACATTTTAGTCATTTCTATCCTTCATAGTTTTAGTCTAGTTTTAGTCGACGAAAACTCAAAACGTTTTAGTCTAGTTTTAGTCGACGAAAACTCAAAACGTTTTAGTCTACTTTTAGTCAAAATGTTTTCTCTCTTTAAACCAATTCAGTTAGGCAAATACAGGTTTCTGACATTGGAATCAAGGTGACAGCATCAAGTGTTGAAATTCGTAAAGCAACATTTCACTCTGTTAACACTTTACTTGTGTAATATCTAGGGATGGGTATCGTTAAGGTTTTCTACGGTACTACTAGTCTTATCAATACTGCTTATCGATCCGGTACTTTAACGGTATTCTTGTATTTACTTTTTGTTATTTTTTAAAGGAAAAAACTAACAAATTGTTAACCGAATTAATTGCTTTATTTAAATGTGAAATAAATGAAATATATATAATTATGTTAAAATATTGTACTGTACTTGAGTAAAATGTTGAGGTACTTGTACTTTACTGGAGTATTGAAATGTTTTGCTACTGTGTAATTCTACTCCACTACAGTTCATAGTTAAATGGTGTACGTGACTGATTCTATAATTTAGGGTGCATTTCACATTAACAAAACAGTACAAAGAAAGTGTTCTTTCTCAACAGAACAATCAGTGGTTCAAGTTAGTATATTCCTCAGTGTAACATATCCACTAGTTGCAAAGCTTAAACATTTTTTTTTTTTATTTTATTTTAAGGGAAAGGATGTTTTCACTACTCAGTTTGTCAACTATGTTACGGACAAACTTGATGTCATTACAATAATTTGATTAAGTCCTGCACTTCAAGTAAAATCAAATTTGAAAGGCTCTTGAGTCTATTCTACCATATATCCAAAGATTTTTTAAAGTTTAAAAAATAATTGTATTAAAGTTTTGTTTTTTCATGTGATATGTTCAGCACTGTCATTAAGTTTAGGGATATTTTGTATTATAAAACTACCATACAGGTCATTTTGATAGTTTTAAGAGATGTCATGTAAAACTCCAACCTGTATAGATATACATTATACTATAAAGGATATCAGAAGCACTATTTTAGATATTTTAAATTTGAAAAAATGAGGTGCAACATAGTTGACAATGAAAGTCAAACATTTGACGCAAATAACATAGTTGAGTGGACACATTATTAACCATCAGCACTATGTTCATTTCAAGGCAGAAGTGCAAAATTCCATTGATAATGATGTGTAATGACGTCTACATGTCATACAAATTGTCAACTAGGTTACCTGTCAACTAAGTTACTATAGTTATTACAGTACTGGGTAACTTAGTTGACAGGTAACCTAGTTGACAATTTCCCTATTTTGACCCATCATTTCAATGGTAGGCCTTGCCTGGATGACAACATGTCATTTTCTTGAACAGGTTAACATTACATTTGAACATATAATTGAATTAAAATCATTAAACAATTGTAAACCATAACAATGTACGTAACATTGTTGATGGTCAATTAATATACTCATTGACAATGTGCTATTATACATAAAATATTGTAAAAAATTAGAGGATAATCACCACAGTGTGTTCAAAATGTCTGCCAAAGAGGAACATGGCATCATGTGATGCTGGTGATATGGTATTGGGACAAACCATTTTTGAGTTAAAGGGGGGAGTTCTGTTAGTAACATAGTTGACAGAACTTTTGCGGACATTCATATATTAAGATATTTAAATTATTTAAAGGAGGAAATCAATTAAAAATATGTTATTATTCTTTAGTATTTAGACTTTTGAAATAAATGAATACTTTTTTTAATTTACTTTAATGGTTTTTATTCATTATTTTGAAACCAAGACACCCTCAACTGAAAAACGGACATAGCAAAAACTGACAATTTAAGAACATCATGACACATTTCAAGCTAAATAAAGCATAGGATGCACATAATGTTTGTGTGATATTATAACATGCTTTCCAATAATAGGCAAAACATGATATTTTTGAAGAAAATAGTTAGAATAATTATAATTATCATCAATGGACATCAATGGACATGGAATGTACCCTAAATTGTAGAATCACTCACTTCTACTCCACTACATGTATTTAATACCTTTAGTTACTTCACAGATGTGGATGAATGATGTGAAATATAATCAAGTGTTAACTCAGACTTTGCTTGTTGCATTGTTGGAGAAGCCTGTGACATAAGATTTTCAATGACATAATTACTCTGTAGCTATGTCAGTTTGACAATAAAGAACCTTGAACCTTTAGTTCCACCTGGAGTAAATTCACAAGTTACCCTGCAGTATACAAAGTCCTTCAAACTAGCTGCACCTTTACCAGCTTTGAGAACACTTTAATGATCAATCATTATAAAACATATCATATATATTATTCTGAAATGGACCAATCTGCACAATGACTACTTTTACTGTCGCTACTTTAACTATATTTTGATGATCATACTTTGACTTGAGGAACTCTTTCTACACTATGGTATTTTTTTACTTAACTACAAGATCTGAGTACTTCTCCCACCTCTGCACACCTGATGTGATAACGTTACTCGTAATTGGGGCAACAGAGCTACGAGTTAAGGAAGTCGAAAATTGTGCATTTCTCCGATTGAATATGACGCCTTTTGGCCGGCTGTTTGGACAGACTACTCTACTCGTGTCAACGCGCTAACGCGAAAACATGGCAAACGAGCTTTGTCCACATCGAGCCTTGTAGAGTGTCTCTATACTCTCTGAACGCTCCGTCCCCGGCAGATCTCTGTGTGCCGCTGCAGTGTGTCTGTTAGGCCCCGCCCCCCGCACACACAGAGAGAGACAGGGAGATCGCTCTTCTGGAGTGAAGAGAGCGGAAATAATGATATTGCAAGTTAGAAATGTAAGATGCATTTTGACAGACAAGACGGGCAATTGGGGGGAAATACCCTGCATTTTGAATGTCCGATAGTCCACTATTAACACCTTAGTCTTGTCTCGTCTCGTCAACGAAAACTAAATATACATTTCGTCACATTTTCGTTATCAAGAATCTATTTTTAGCTCGTCATCGTCTCGTCTTAGTCGTGTAAAAAAGGTCGTTGACGAACATTTTTCGGCATAGTTTTCGTTGACGAAATTAACACTGCAACACTCTAAAAGGAGCACACAACCCACCGTTGAACTTCAGCACACTCTCAATCTTATTGTACAACACCTTGATCTTGGCTAAGAAACCAGCGCTGAACCCAAACTTCTCCATTACTTTCCAGAGGAAGCTTTGCTCAACGCGGTCGAAAGCCTTTTCCTGATCTAGAGAAATCAGACCAGTATTAATGCCCAATGAGCTGGAGACCTCCAAAACATCTCGAATTAGGTGGACATTGTCCACCATGGACCTGCAGGTCTGGTCCCGGTGGATGACCTGCTCCACAGCCCTCCCCAGCCTGGTGGCCAAAGCCTTGGACAGAAGTTTGTAATCCACACACAGCAGAGACACAGGGCGCCAGTTTTTGATGTCCTGCAGGTTTCCTTTTTTTGGTAGCAGCGTGATCACCGCTTTCCTGCAGGACATCGGCATAGAGCCAGAGGCCAGACTTTCATTAAAAACGTCTAAAAGGTAATGTGACAAGACGTCCCAGTAGGCTTTGTAAAACTCTACGGAGAGGCCATCGATACCAGGAGCCCGCCGTCCCTGCATGCCTTGCAGGGCGGTCTGCAACTCCTGGATCGTTAACGGCCCTTCGAGCTGTGAGTTGGTCTCCTCGGAGACCTGAGGTAGTTCGTTGCAGAACCCCTCGGACAGAGTTTCCCCCTCCTCATACTCGCTTGTATATAGGGTGGAATAAAAGCTCAGAGCTCGCCTCCTGATCTGGCTTGGCTCTGTTATTTCCTGCCCTGTGTCTGACAGCAGTGAGTGGATCACTCGCCTCTGCCCATTCTTTTTCTCCAGGCCGAAGAAGAAGCTAGTGGGAGCATCCATCTCATTAGTGTTGAGAAACCGGGACCTGACCAGTGCACCCTGAACTTTAACGTCCAGCAGGTTGGCTAAAGCCATTTTTTTTTCTTTGAGGATTTCAATATATCCTCGATCTCCTGTGGTCTCACTTATTGTTTCTAGTTCCACTATATCACTCTCCAGGTCTTTCATAGATCTAATGATGTCTTGTGTGACATTGAGGGTGTGCTGTTGGCAGAGCAATCTTATCTCAGTCTTACCATGGTCCCACCACTGCCTAAGACTGCTCAAATCTCCCTTCCTCTGCCTAAAAACACTCCAGAAATAAATAAGGGCCTCTTTAAAATGTTTATCAAATGTTAAAACCGAGTTAAAATGCCAATACGCACTTCTGGGTAAAACATTTATAATAAAAACATTACATAAAAGCAAAGAGTGATCCGTAAAACCAGCAGTTGATATGCTGCACATTTTAAAAGTGTTAAAATTATGCTTAAAACAATAAAAACGATCTAGTCTAGCTGATGAGATTCTATTCTCTCTGATGTGGGACCAGGTGTACTGCCTGTTGTCTGCGTGCATTCTTCTCCATACATCCCCCAGGCCGTGGGAGTGGACCAGCTGCCTCAGAGCATGCTGGGATGCTGCATGGTTGCGATCAAAAGATGCATTTTCTGTACAATTTAAAATCCCCACCCAAGAATAAAAAATCCTCTGTGGCACAACCGTTTAAAACATCATTAACTTTGATTAAAAACAGCTTCCTCTCTGCACCGTTTGTTGGAGCATACACATTTATAAAAACAGCTGTAAAAAGGTCAAACCGTGCTTTTATTAAAGCTCCCATGTCATGCTTTTCCGGTTATTACCCGTCCCCTTGTGTGTTATGAAGGTTTTTATGCATGTAAACGGTGTGCAGAGTCAAAACCCTCAAAGTACACCCTGTAGCGAGTAAAACTCTAACACAGAAAATACCTCCCCAAAACGCCTCGTTGGAGATACGTCGAGAAGGGTCTAGCTGCGGCCGCGGCCAGTACACGACACTACACGACACGCCCCCTACACGACACGCCCACCTGACACGACACTACGGTGGCTGAGAGACATTACCGTACATGGCAGATTAAAAGCGAATTGACGACACTGACGCTGACGCAAGGATATTTAAGGAGACATGAGGTTTACAGAGAACAGACAAACAATATGGTGCACCGAGTACAGGTAATTAACGTATTGTGGTTTTAGATATAATTACATACTATTTAGGTTCTCGTTTGTTTGTCGATGTGGCTGTTTAGCGCAGTGTAATTGTGTTTATTTTGCTAATTTGTATTTTAAATATTAAATGTAAAGGAATGGAATACATATATATATATATATATATATATATATATATATATATATATATATATATATCTTAGCTCTTAGCTTGACATGCTCGACGTTCAGTTAGCATATATGCTAACTGAACATGCTCGTTCAGTTAGCATGTCAAGCTAAGAGCTAAGATATATGTATATATTTTAGCTTGACAGATGGAACAATGCATGTACTCGCATTTTTACAAGAATCTGATTTTGTGTAAGTTTTAAATATTCATTGAAGGTGTCTTTCACATTTGAATGTTTAAAAAAAAAAAAACATGTATTAGCTGCTATACTGACATGCACATATGTATAATTATATTATTATTTTAAGTGTGGTTTAAAGTTAAATGATATATAGTTATTGGGTAGAGCCAAGTAACCCAGGTGGATGCAATCAGGCCTCTGTTTTTAGATGGGGTTTGTGGCCATGCTGTAGGCCTGACATTTAAACCATAGACTGCAGTGACGTGCGGTGAGGTTCATGGCTGGTGAGGCACTGAGTCAGATTTACAAATATTATATTTTGACCTTAATCGAAATATTCGGTTATTTTCAAAAGCTTTTTTAGTCTGATGCTTCGATTCATTTTAAACAGACCGTTCAACAAAAGGATACCCAAAATCTAAATATTGGATTGTTCTTTCTTAGTAAGATCCCATTTTCATTACAAATGTGGTCTTACCTTGACTTGAAGATGAAGTCCATGCTATCCTTCTGGACAACAATCTCTATTACTTTTTTGTAAAAGTCCTCCTTATCTTCCTGTAGTTTCAAAAGTCTAGTTTGTTGTTACGTCTACCGTCTCTGCGTAGAATTACAGTAGCAACAAGAACCTGTGGGCTCACGTGCGCCCCCTTCAGTGCGGCAGAGGTTATGGCTGCCTCCCCTGGTGCATTTTCATTGCCGTTGATACCAGCGAGCCTAAATATCATATATACGTGAAATAAGTTATTTAGAGACTATGGATGGCGAGGATAAATGTAATAAAGGGATCTACAAACATTACATTGGTGACCTACAGTGAGATGGTAACAGGCATGCGCTTAGGGCCCGCTTTCCAGCCAGTTTCTGTGGGGTGACGCATTCTGAGGTGAGGCAGATCTCATCTGTGCCTCAACTCAGCCCACAGTAACTGGCTTGAGCGCGCTCACAAAATAAGTGCCCGCGCTGCATTAGTGCCCGCGCTCCAGCAAGTTACTGTGGGCTTACGAGAGGCAGAGCACGCCCCTGCCTCACTTGTCATCGCTCCCGTAGCGGAGCTCGGCAAATTTGCTGATTTTGACTATAAAAAGCGATTAGAATCATACATAAATCACACTTACAACACAGATCAGTGGAGACATTTTATTATTATTACTATTTCGTTTTTCTTTAGTTGTTTTTCCGTTACATTGGAGTATGACAGGTGAGGCTCTGCCTCCCCTGCCTCCACTGACTGCACGTCACTGATAGACTGTATATATAAAGATTTAAACTAGCTGAAGGGCTTTCTGTTCGAACCACAGTGACATCTAGAGGTTGTTTTGTGCATAACATGTCAACCAAAAGGGTAGAGCTGGCTGAATCAGATGGAGTTAAACTTTTTTTTTTCCAACAAGATATCAAGACACAAAATGTGCTCTACCAAATGGTGGCGCTGGCAGTTAAAGGGTTACCTTCTGAAAGTGAGGAAGTATGACCAGCTTTGTCCCATAGGATTATACAGGCCAGTCCATTGCTGCTTGTTTAAGGAGTTAACTATTTCCAATATTAAAGTCACTGAAATTGTATTCTATTTTATTCACCTATAGACAAACAACACAACACTCCGTGATGGAGCACGCCCAGAGCTCAACAAATTGGACTCGGACACCTTCCAGTGTCCATTTTGTGAAAGGACCGGGTCATACCCTGGTCTGATGGCTCATTTGCAGAGCCACCAGAGGGCACTTGTGAAATATGGAGGTAAGTACATCTATAATTCTATATGATCATTGTATACTTCATCACATTACATTACATGTTACTTGTTAGATGTGTTTAATGCCTCACACATTATGGATACATGTGTTATTTCTGTGCCCCAGGACATCCTTGGTGTAAATTAATTTTGAATTATAAATTGAACATTAAAAATTAGATTTATATTCAGGTTATGAAGTGTTAATAATGCTGGAAAAGTATCCTTATTTGGGGTAGGCACAATATGAGCATAATCTGAAAAAATATTATTGTTGGTGACATGATTATTTATTGCTCTCGCACAAACACCTTGTTTCAAATTGCATATTTACAAGAAATTCATGTTGGTTTGTTTCTAGAATCCTCTAAACCACTTTCTGTCTCTTTTTTTAGGTTATAATGTTTATAAATGCCATCTCAAATGTGTGGCCAGCAGCCATTATCACTGTGGCTTTTGCCCAAGAATCATTGGGAGAAAGGAGATGTTTATTAGTCACTTTAAAAACTGCTGCACTGAACATCCAACTACGTTGGCGGCGGCCCCAGCAACCACAACGACTCCTCCAGTGATGGCCCCGACGACCGCTCCAGTGATGGCCCCGACGGCCGCTCCAGTGATGGCTCCGACGGCCGCTCCAGTGATGGCCCAGACGACCGCTCCAGTGATGGCTCAGACGGCCGCTCCAGTGATGGCTCCGACGGCCGCTCCAGTGATGGCCCAGACGACCGCTCCAGTGATGGCTCCGACGGCCGCTCCAGTGATGGCCCAGATGGCCCTCCTGCAGGTCAATCCTGGCTGCTTACATTTTTATTTAAAATCATGTTGATTTTACTGTTGGGATCAATTTAAAAGGTTATTTTTTTTTTTTTTTAAGCAGACCAGCTTGAATAGTGCCCCTCTGATTTTCCACATGATGTTCTGTTCAATAAATGTTCATTGAGGAAAACAGTATCAGTGTCTTATTGTATATTCATCAGTGAATGCTGAACTTGCCGGACCATATACTGTAGTTGAAAGTACACAATGAAACACTGGCTTGCTTGTATCAAATCAATACAATTCCCACATGCCCTACCCCGGAACCTGCGGTCTTCAGACTCTGGCCCCCCGCACCAACCTGCGATCCTTCGGGGACAGAGCCTTCAGTATGGCAGCCCCCACTCTCTGGAACGCTCTCCCTGCGGAGATCTGCAACATCCCCACGCTTGACGCCTTCAAAAGGGCCCTCAAGTCTGCCAAGGTCTTTGGCCCCAAATCTATTTGTTTTGTCTGTCTAACTGTTCGTCTGACTGCCTTTTTGTTACGTTTGTTTCTACTCCTGTTCTTTTTAAAGCGACCTTGGGTCTCATGAAAGGCGCTATATAAATCCAAGTTATTAATACATCATTGGAACGGTAAGAATCTCAGCTACAACACTGACTAAAGCCTTCCCATCTCCAGTATGCCTACATGACAAGCATTTTTATAATATACAGTAAACATATCTTTGACTTATTGCAAAATTATAAAATGAAATTCACCCCTGCTGTCATTCTGGCTTTGACTGTTCAAATGAGATGTCAACCATCAAAATGGGATAAGGGGTTCCAGAAATATCACTGTGCAAAACACACCGGCCAATTTTGACCGATAATAGTATGGGAAGGGGGGTATGACCGAACGCAAGAGAATAGACAATCATCAAGCCAGATACCAAGGTATTTACAACAGGCAACCACTTCAATTACTTTTCCTTTATGTTATTGTTATTTGGTTTTTATTAGTGCTTTTGTCGTTTTGAAGGAAATTAAAATACTGTATTGAGTTGGTTTCTTCTGTTTTGGAAGCTTTGTATATCTTTTTGGTCTTGTTAGAAATACCCCATGGTAAAACTGTGTTCTAGCAGCAGTTAAAGAAGCTTAGTTTGCTGTCTTAGACTGCCAGATGTATTAAGATGGTTTGTTCACAATTTACACATAAAACCTAAATATTCATCTGTTTATTGTTCTTCTTCCTTTATATTCAAAGCATGTTGATTGTCTATTGGCTATATCTTGACATTATGTTAATTTGATCATACTTGCCATACATTTATTTTAATTGATGCGATTCCTTCAAAGGTTTTGTATTAGACCCCTAGTACTTTTAATTTATAAAGTAATAATAATACATGTGAATGATTGAGCTCATTAGTGGCCTGACTGGCCCTCCTAATTTGTTCCTTAATGACCCCATGATGTGATTATGTATATCTTAAAACCTTTAACAACTATATTTAGATGTTCACAAATATCTACATTTATGTATAAAATACATGTGTAGCAGTTAGACAAACATAATCAATAGATTATCTCATTAATACCTATTTTATATATTAAAAAAAAGTTTACTAAACCACCGTTTGTTGACAAAATGATTTGGGTTGAAAGTTATACTGTTGTGTCTCAAACGGATAGACTAGGTTATTAATTTATTTGCCTAATAGTTGCTTAAAATGCTACAATAACATTTGCAATTCGTATTTAATCTGCCATGTACGGTAATGTCTCTCAGCCACCGTAGTGTCGTGTCAGGTGGGCGTGTCGTGTAGTGTCGTGTACTGGCCGCGGCCGCAGCTAGACCATATTGGATACGTCACTGTCCATTTGATTCTTCCGGGTACGGCATGATGTCATGCGGTACCCGGAACAAAATGGACCAATCCGGAAGAGCTATGGTCACACCCAGCGGCGCTGGCCGCACCCTCTGCCAGCCTAACATTTACTGTTGGAAGCTCTGGTTCAGTTCACAATCGATCCAGTCATGCCAATGCCAAGGACCTGTTTCCTGAAATGTGAGGAGAAATCTGAGCTGTTTGTCCTACCGACGGAAGAACCACGACGAAGTCAGTGGTTAAAATTTATTTTTAACACTGTTCCTTCAGAGGTTCGAAGAACGTTACTGTGTGCGCGGCATTTCACAGACGAAAGCTTCCAAAACATTGCCCAGTTTGAGGCCGGATATGTACAGCATTTGAAACTGAAGGACGATGCTATTCCTAGTTTGTTTGGAACGTTTGGAGCAGGGGAAGATTCGGGTACACAACCTGTAAGTTTGCATTGTTATTTGTGTATTTATCAAACAAGACTGTTTAAATGTGTAAACGTGTGTCGGACTGCTAAGCCATTGACACAGTGCTAACTGTGCTAACTAAGTTGCTAGCGTTTCCATATATCAACTCTAATATCAGCAGATGGCCTTACATACATGTATCTCATAGCAGGAGAATGTCTGCATTTACACACAAAATACTCATAAGCCGCGTTCACACCGGAGTACTTTTCACCGTACTTTTCGCGTTTAGTTCCGTTAGTACCCCTTATGTCGCGTTCACACCAAAAAGAGCACTTAATCTCGGGAACTTTTACCCCCATTTTTAGTGCCTGCTGAGAGATCGTACTTTCCTGGGGGAAAAAAGTGCCCCAGTTCTGGTTGGCTGGGCGAATTGCAAACCACGCCTCGTACAACTCTGAAATGTTTTGTAGAGCCGCCATTGTATTATCCTCGCATTAGCATTATTAGCATTAGCATTCGCCCAGCGCACAAACGCAGAGAGACTAACTTATGGCAACACAAAACAAAACATGGGAGCGGTGGAGATGAGGAGGTGTCGGTGTTCTGGCGATTTACTCGGAAGGCTTCAGTAGAAGCTGCTGGGAGTCCCAGCAGCTTCTACTGAAGCCAGTCCCCAACTCCGAGGACTTCCGGCCGGGGACTCCGGGTGGCAGTATACGCCGTGAAGTTGTTTGCTGCCTGCCAGTAAACCCAAAGCAGAAGAAGACGAAGTGACGTCAGCGGCTCATTTGCTTAATCTTTCCTCAGGGAAAAGTACTCCGGTGTGAACGCGATCTGTACTAAATGCCCTGGGGTCATAAGTGCCGGGGCTCTGAGTGCCGGCACTAAATACGGCAAAGTACTCCGGTGTGAACGCGGCTATAGACAGTATATTTGCCGTATGGTCAGTCGCGAAACGTAATTACATTATAGCTGGCGTAGCGTGTATGCTACCGAGCTAACCAACGGAGCTAGACATGGGTTTGCTCGGGAAAACATTTTTGTTATGCCAGCTACAATGAATGTAGCAGACTACCCGTATAAGATTGCAATTGTAAACACGTTCTTGCTAGCCTAATATGAATCACTAGCTTTTGTTCATAGTGGTTTTATTACACTAAACAAGCCCAGCTTACTGGGCTAACGACGTTGCTAGCGTTTAAATATATCAACTACAATGTCAGCAGATGGCCTTACATGTTTGTCATGGCAGGAGAATGTCTGCAGTCACACACGGAATACTCATACAGTATACTCCGGGTGATTTACCGTACATTGTGACAGTACATGTACATACTTCATGTATAGCTAACAGACTACCCGTATAAGATTGCAATTATAAACACGTTATTGCTAGCCTAATATGAACCACTAGCTTTTGTTCATAGTAGTTTTATTACACTACATTATAGTTGCCGTTCCTCCGAGCTAGCGTTCATATCGTGTTAGCTACCAAAGTAAACAAAGCTAGGTTAGCATATTAGCTGGCAAGCTTACTGTGTTCATTAGATAGATGGATTAGATAGATCCACACTCCTACCACAACTACTACTAACGAATCTAAAACAACTAAGTTTCTCTAATATTTTGTGATTTGCATTTGATTTCGTCCAGCCAGATCCTGCCGGACAATACATGACGGGACTACCACACTGATGCATCGTCCTAAAAAGCCCCGGCTGCGATAGGCAAGATGCCGACAACGGGGAGGAATTGATGATATACCGTGTATATATGTATATTTATGTTCATTTTGTACATTTCTAAAAATAAAGTTTAATGGAAATACTTAGTAGGCCTATCCTTTCTTCCCTGAATTATTTACTCCTATAACATATCATTCATATATAGCAAACCATGATTTGATTTCTCATCCAACAGTAGTAGTTTATTACAGGTAAAAATAACTTACTCTTTGTTATGACCGGCTCGTAGGCCACAATGGAAAGACAAGGAGACATACACGAGTTTACAAAACCACGGCACATTTATTGTGGTAAATGCAGAGATAGGTGGTCGAGGGGAGAGGATCGCCGAGTTCGTCCTTCTGCAGCCGCTTTGGAGAGAGACAGGGGCCGCCGTGTGACTCCGGGCAGCTGGGCTTAATAGCACCTCGGCTCCGGCCAGGTGTCCGTGATCGCGCTGATTAGCCTCTTCAGCTCCACCCCATCGTAAGACCTGCAACACATCTGCACAAAGGCCCTGGGGCTGTCACACTCTTCTATAACAACAGTTGTAGGTACAGTTCGGTTAGTTAGCGTATAAAATATACGGCTGTACCGACGCCATTATAAGACTGATGTTCCGAGAGCGAGCCGAAAAAAGCACTGTTAGACATGGGCGGAGCCTCTCTGGTGGTTGACTAATCAGAACAGAGTGGCCGAGCTGACCAATCGGAGCACACTAGGCTCACAGGGAGGGGGGGGCAAGAGCTCCAACGAGTCGTTTAGTGGAGAGAGTGAATACTGCTGGATACACATACTTTACAGAGATGCTGTATGCGAAACCAATGTGAGTTTGGAAAATTGCACAGTATAAATCTATTTTAGTATACCTCAACAATGTAATTATGATCAGTGGAAATGGCCATGACATGGGCCCTTTAAGTAGAAATGTAATTGAAATTCTATTTATTTTTCCTTTTTTTTATTGATTGTTATAATTGTACTCAGCCATGTTATGTTAGATGTCAATCCACTTACAATGTAACTACTCTGGCCTTGAAAGAAGGCTACGCATCTAACTGATGTCCACTAATCCCTATAAAACAAAGTTCAAGCATACATTAAGCACAAAACAATAAATAAGGGCATTTTGATATTTATTTTTTATTTGATATTATTTGATCCTATCTTATCTTCTACTTTACACCTGCATTTTGTACACTGTCCCTGCCTACACCATGTCCAATGTTGTCTCTGTTGACAACCTACTAGGCGATTAAACTGATCTTGTATCTTGCTTATTTCTCCTTAGGAAAGCGGGCACGGGATGACAGCTTCCTTGACACCATCATGGCGATGGACCGCCGTGCCATGGTCAGCAAGGAGAATGAGGACCTGCGTGCCAAGGAGATGCACGACGAACGGCTGCTGCATTCACACAAGGCCCAGGAATCGGACGACCAGCTGCTCATGGTGATGCAGCGCCATGCTGACTCGGCGGCGCGCCAGGTGGAGGTGTCGGTGTGCCAGGTGGAGCAACAAAATACCTTTCAGGCTGGGCTTCTGGCAGTGCTAAGCGAGCTGATTAAATCCAACATGCCTTCAATAAAAAAATAAAGAAAAACTTCTCGTCGTTGATAAACTGTACAATGACTTGTTGGGAGGCGTGTGGTCTGGTACGTTGGTGTTCGGATCAGGGGAGCACAGGTTCAAACCCCACTGCAGTCAGCATGTCGTTGTGTCCCTGGGCAAGACACTTCACCCCAAATTGCCTACACCTGGGACAGTTAATTTTGTATTATTGTGATTATATATATATGCCACTGTTATTAATACTGACACTTCACTTTGCACTAAGGTGTGTCTGCTGCTGAGCCTATCTATTGTTATTATATATATATATATATATATATATATGTTTTGATACTACTGACACTTTATTTGATATTGAAAATGTTAACTTCTATTTACATGCATACGACACACCTGGGACAGCGTGATGCTGTTATTGATATTGTCTTGAGTGTGCAATAAAAGAGAACCTACATGGCGATTAAACGGAGCCTGTATCTTACATTTTTCATTACATTTCATGTAACTAAGCTTGCTTATTTCTACTCTGACACTTTATCTTTACAGTGACCTGTGTAGCATCCTATACATCACATGTAAGTGATTATTCTGATACCATCATGTTTCATCGGTTATAAACTGGCGAAGCTTTATTTATTATGGCTTTCAAAAAGATAATTTCATTGTATTTCAAAATGGCGTCCAACACAAGCACTATTTATTTATAGAAAGAGAAATGGTTAAGTTTGTTATTACCAGTGTTGTGAGTTCAATATTTTTAATTAATTATAGTAAGGGAACATCTTAGGAGTTAGTGTAGTGAGTCTCAGAGCAGTGTAATAATTATTTGACCTAAAACTAAATGTTTTTATGAACATGACATGGGGATTTGCTAACTTTTGATTTCCCCCATTTTACACGACACAAATGGAGGCCACTATGGGCCACAACTAACACGTAGGTTTCTGTAGGGTTCATGGCAGACGGATGCAGTTGTTCTCAGGAGGATATATAATAAAGGTGTGTTAGCTGCTGAGCCTATTTAGTGTGCATACGACACACCTGGCACAGTTTATTCATTTCACACGTAGCGTAGCGCGTGCATGTCGTCGTCCAATCCTTTTGTCAATCCTTCTTAACCGCCTTCGCTTCCGAATCAGCATTGCTATTGCATTTGACTGGTCGACGATCTGTATTTGTGTTTGTTTAAATAACTCAGACGAAGCTCATGTCTGAGGTCGGAAGGTAAACAGACGCCTCATTTACAGCAAGTGGGCGCGGGAGGTTTTTCTTCTTCTTTTTCTCTCGGTTTTTTGGCGGATTGCAACTTTAAGGTGCATACCGCCACCTACTGTACTTGCCGTGAAGTTGTTTGCGGCCTGCCAGTAAACCCAAAGCAGAAGAAGAAGAAGTGACGTCAGCGGTTCATTTGCCTAATCCACCCACAGGAACTCATTTTGGTGTGAACGCGAGTTCATCAGAACTAAAAGAGCTCTCATGAACTAAAGTTCTCATGAACTATTGTGGGAAAAGTACTTGGTGTGAACGCGCCTAATGGCCCCACATTGTAACGTTGTACTTGTAACAACGACAACCGCCTCACAATACGCTATGTTGTAGCGTTAATAAACGAAACAATTTAATTTAGTAGTTTAGCCTTCCCAAACCTAAGCCTCACGCGCCACCTATGGGTGGTGGTATGCACCTTAAAGTTGTTTGCAATCCGCCAAAAAACCGAGAGAAGAAGAAGAAGAAGAAGCCGACTCCGAGCTGTTCGACTTCAGGCGAGCTTTTTGAGACCTCCCCCGGCTGCGATCGGCTATTCTCGTCTACTTTCGAGGCGAGCCGCAGCTCGTCTCAAACAAGCCTGATTTCTCCTCCTTGGCTGCAGGCTGATAACAGACAGTTGGGATCGCGGCGAAATTCTCTCTGCAGACCCATTCTCACAGCGTTTATCAACCTTTTTCTTACTCAATATCAAGCCACACTTATTGTTTTTACTTCGGTTGTGAGTTTGTGTGTGCTCAGGATGAGTTTGGCTGTGTTTCGCTGTGTATCGCTAAACAAGGAAACAACACCTCCACGGAGCTCAGCGCGATTCACAACGTCCCGACCAATCAGCACACTGAGGGAGGGTGGGGGCTGGAGCTATTGGAGCTACAACGAGCCGTTAAAGGCAGAGAGTGAAATTAAGTGAATACACATACTTTACAGAGATGCTGTATGAGAAACCAATGTGAGTTTGGAAAATTGCACAATATAAATCTATTCTAGTAGACCTCAACAATGGAATTATGATCAGTGGAAATGGCCATGCCATGTCTCCTTTAATGTCATCATGTTCAGAAAATAACAATAATGGCTTGTGGGTTATTTTGTTAACATTTGAAAAACTACCATAGGTTGTGAATTAGCATACAATATTTGGCAAATATATGGTAAGTACTCAGACCGTTTACTCAGCATGAGTAGCAGATACACCATTGTTGAAGTAGTGCAAAAGTAAAAAAGGTTTAAAGCATTAAAATATATGAAACATGCTCTTCATGGAGAATGGGCCATTCAAAAAATAATGCATTTGATATTTTTTGGGTTGTAATTATTAATTCATTAAGTGGCAGGTGGTAAAAGGTGGAGCTCATGTTAATGTATTTACTGCTGGGTAGTTGTTTTCCCTACAGGGATCAATAACGTTATATCTATAGTCAACACATTCCCTGGTTCTGGCTGCAAAGGCACTTTAGAAATTGAGAATATATTTGTTCTCCCGCCGAGTTCAGCTGCAAATTCACTCAGGTCCACTAGATGCTGCTCCAAGAGGAGATACTACACCCTACTATTGTAACAACAGCCGGGTTTAGTTCTAGTACTGGCTCAGATAATGAAAAACAACAAAATAAGTTACCATAGCTATGCGGATGACACACAAATTTACATAACAATTTCACCAGGAGACTATTCTCCGATTAAAACACTGAGCAAGTGCATTGAACAAATCAATGACTGGATGTGTCAGAACTTTCTCCAATTAAACAAAGATAAAACTGAGGTAATGGTTTTTGGAGCCAAGGCAGAACGTATAAAAGTTAGCGCTGAGCTTCAGTCTGCAATGTTCAAAACAACAGATAAAGCCAGAAATCTAGATGTAGTCATGGACTCTGACCTGAGTTTCAACAGTCACATTAAAACAGTTACTAAATCAGCCTACTATCACCTAAAGAACATATCTAGGATTAAAAGACTAATGTCACAGCAGGATTTGAAAAAACTTGTCCATGCTTTTATCTTCAGTAGACTGGACTACTGTAATGGTGTCTTGACAGGTCTCACTAAAAAATCCATTAGAAAGCTGCAGCTGATTCAGAACGCTACTGCTCGAGTCCTCACTGACACTAAGAAAGTGGATCAGTCCAGTTCTGAAGTCTTTACACTGGCTTCCTGTGTGTCAAATAATAGATTTCAAAATACTGCTGCTGGTTTATAAAGCATTGAATGGTTTAGGCCCAAAATACATTTCTGACCTACTGCTAAATTATGAACCATCCAGAACTCTCAGGTCTTCTGGGACTGGTCAGCTTTCTGTCCCCAGAGTCAGAACTAAACATGGAGAAGTTCAGTTATTGTGCTCCAAATATCTGGAACAAACTACCAGGAACCTGCAGGTTCGCTGCAACTCTTACTACTTTTAAATCCAGGCTGAAGACTCTTCTTTTTGCCGCTGCTTTTAATTGAACTATTCACATCTTCAACTGCACTGTAACTTTTATCCATGTATTTTTTCTTTTAGTGTTTATTTTATTATCTTTGCTTTTTAATGACTGTTTTTAAATGCCTTTGTCTGAATGTCTTTCATTTTTGTAAAGCACCTTGAATTGCCTTGTGTTGAAAGGTGCTATATCAATAAACTTGCCTTGCCTTGTCTTGCCTAGTAGAAGAAGTTGCACTTCACAAAAAGAAAATCAATAAAATATAAAATTAGGCAGCTTTGTAAGTTAAAATAAATGTACAGTGTGTGCATATATGAAAATATTAATTCATAACTCCTACAGCTTCTGCAGCATGTTTATCCCACATTTTAAAGGAGACCTATCATGCAAAATGCACTTTTGTATGTCTTTTATACATGAATATGTGTCCCCGGTGTTCCAGGGAACTCACCAAGTGTCAGAAAACACAACCCTCTCTATTTTCCTTCCGGTGCTACGGCTATTGGGCCAACTCTCCACCTATCGGGAATGTGGGGTTGGGCCACAGCCGGCCATTGCCGCTCGAAAGCGCTGGAGACGCTGTAGTACATATGCCAGGCCTGTAAGTGGCGCTGTAGTCTGCCACAAAAGCAGCGAAGAAGACTTCCCGCCCATAGTTACCATGGTTACCCTTCTGTTTATTCTCCGCTGTGGCTTTTTTCTCCCTCCCCGAGGCAAGCGTTTGCTCCCACTGCTTTAATTCAATGCAATCCCTCCCCGTCGAGGCAAGCACTGTAATTCTCTCCAGTTAGTCCACCAGCAGATGACAAACACCCACCTCT
Organism: Trematomus bernacchii; assembly: GCF_902827165.1. NCBI lineage: Eukaryota > Metazoa > Chordata > Actinopteri > Perciformes > Nototheniidae > Trematomus > Trematomus bernacchii. Next base: position 1,884,784 of record NW_022987709.1, read on the forward strand.
CCGCCTCTTCCAGGACCGTGCGGCAGAGTTTCAGTTTCAGTTTCTTTCGCCGGTCAAGATGTCCGTTAAAGTTAAAATCTTCCAGACAAAATTAGAAAAGTGCCGGTCAAAGGTCTTCTTTGTTATTTATTGAGCTTTAAAACAAATGAATAACGACTCTATAGGCCTATAATAACACGGAGGACGGAGATCTCTTTTTCTCCCCCTCTTCTGACAGCCCAGCAGCTGATCAGAGCACGTCTCCCCTCTCCTGCAGGGGGGCGTGGTCAGCTGCAGCTCACAAAATCAGCCCCGTAGACAGCAAACAGCACATAGAGCGAAATGAGGCATGGCTAAAATGCATGATCTGTTTGGTATTTTGAAAACAGAAACGTATAAATATACCTTATATAGGTATGGCCCTACAATATATCATTTAAATATAGCATGATAGGTGTCCTTTAAATAAGATTGTTGAAAATGCCCTCTAACAGTGGTCAAGTGACTCTTTTTGATTGGATAACACCAGTAATATGCCATCAGATCTTTGCTAAGTGAAAGTAAAGGGAAATCCTGAGCAGCCAACCGAACACAGAGTACCAGCTCTATAATCGTCTGTGGATCCCTCAGTCAGAGGTCCAGATCATGACGTTCGGATTTGCCAGAGATGGCTTTAGAGTGTGCCAATAAATAATGAAACTCAGGAGCATGAGGACTAATCCAATCAATGCTGTTAGAGGCTGGCGTCAGGCCGGGATGTCTCAGGGTTCAGCTGTGACGCATGATTCACCTCCAGTGAAAGAACTGCAGTCAGATACAAGTCAACTGCTGACCCTGCACGTTGTTCTCATCAACTGACGGGGTCGTTCACAAAATGTCTAAAAGACTGAGAGGAGTTTGTTTCAACTTAAAGCTTCCCTCTTTTAATTTAACATGTGGACTTTGGTGTTTTTGTGACTCCTGCTGGTCGTATCGAACAAATACAGCAGCAGGCTTTAGGTGCCGGTGTTAACGAATAAGTTGTGGGACGAACAACTGGTGATATTCTATTATTTTAGACAGATGTAACGGGGCGTGTACCTTGAGGACATTGTTGACTCACCGGGAAAGAAACATCTTGATCGCTTCGCCTGTCGTTCAAATTCATCTTTTGGTATATCTGACTGAATAGGAACACTTTGATGCACGTTCAGTACGCATATGTGAGGTTGTGGGTGAGAGGCTGATATCGTGAAGCTTACAGTGAAGACTAGAAAATGACAAAGTAGGTGACTGTGGGGATGCCTGTGCAAAACATTGTGAACTTTAATAAATCATTTTAACAATATATTTTTGTCAGAGTTTCAGTTGTACATCGTTCTTAATGTGATGTATAGTAGCTTTGATAGCTGTCTGTTACGTGCTCCCTTTTCTGTTGTCTTCTCTGTCTCTCTGCTGCGCAGGTACACCTGGTCCGCCCCTGGCTCCGCCTCCCCCAGGTGTCCTAATTCCATTCAGCTGGGGACTTAAAAGGAGAAGCTGGAGGAGAAGAGCTCTCTCCCCCGAACTTGATGCCGGAAGACACTGTTCGGGAACAATCTAGCTGGTGTTTCGGATCTGTAGCTTCTGTGTGTTATCATGGTAAACTTGTGTGTTCTGGAGGATCTGATAGCATAGTTTTTTCGCGGCTTTGTTTCACCCGTAGTGACTTGTTAGACTTTTGGGTAGGGGAGGGACGTCTGGGTCCTACGGCCCGTGGTGTGGCTGGCCCAAGGCCCCCTTCTGCTTTTGTTTGTTTTTACCAGTCCTCCAGACCTCGTTCTTTTGCCGGTTGGCCTATGTGTATTACGGCTGTTACCCACAAATAAATGGTCGCCGTTAAGTGCTGAATGTTTGGTGTGTTTTCTTTTATGTTGCGGGTCTCCCCACAAGCCACTACCACTGAGTAGAGGGCGGGTCGTAACACTGTCCATACCTTCAGACCGCCTCTATGTGAAACACAAGTTGTTTTACTCACAGCCCGAAAGCAGCTCCGAATAAATGGTGATACAACTTCTCCAGCCATTCTCAAGCGATCAATGTTTTTATTAAATACCTGTATCCCTCTCATCACAACACAACTCTACACTGTGCAGAAAAAAATAACATACATGAAATAACATGTGTTATTTCATGTATGTTATATATATAAACAATATTCCATGGTTAAAACGGTAAACCACAAAAAAGTATATATATATATATATATATATATATATATATATATATATATATAAAAAAAGATATATATATATATATATATATATATATATATAAATATACCCATACTTATAAAAGGTGGGGTAGGTAAGTTTGAGAAACCGGCTCGAGATACACTTTTTGTTATATTCCATGGAATGCTCTTAACATCCCGATAGCAATGAATATTTTAAGTGCTTTGACAATAAATCCATAAAAAAATGTCATCTGTGGAAGCCGTAGTACTGTAAAAAGCACGACCAATCATTTTAGCCGGCCCGGCTAAAATAACTGGATGGCCTACCTGCCTGTCAGCTTTCCATCTGTGCACAAACTTATCTCGTGCCCTCATTGGTCATGTGCGCGTTCGTGTGTGTTGGAGGAGGGGATCTGTAAGGAAGTGGCAGATTTTTTCCGGCTGTGTATTTTCAAATTCTAGCGCACTCGAGCTGGTTTCTCCAAAATTACCTACCCCACCTTTAATATATACATATTTATTTTTCGTTGACACTAACAAAATATAAAACCCTGAATTTTGTGTGTGTGTGTGCACAGACATGTTTCACTTCTTAAATGTGAGCAGAAAGCAATCGGCAATCAATTTAATTGGCAATCTAGTCTGGATCAAACCTGTGTCCCTACCATGGCTTACACTCTAGAAGTACAACAGGTGTACAACTCTGCACAGGTTTAACAACTAAATTATAATGACCTGGATTGTCTAGGCTATATAAACCAGTGGACTTGTCACAACTTTGTGGGTTTGTGAGTAGAGAGAGGTTAGAGACAGAGAGAGATTAGAGACAGCGAGAGAAAACAGTTAGTTAGAAATTAGATAGAAAAAGATCAGAACGTGCGTGAGTGAGTACTGAATGTGATAGAGTGTTGGTCCTTGTGAGTGAAATTGTATTGTGTGTTTAATTAAGTGAGTGATTGTTGTTTGCCTGTGTGTGTGTTTGAGGGAGAGCGTAGTACTAGGGCTACATAGGAGTGAGTGGATCCAACAAAAATGGAGCCAAAACTTGTGAAAGAGCTGATGGATCTAAAACTCCAGAACGTTTTACCTGAAGGCTTATCAAGCCATCAGAGGTTTGTGATCAAGAGAAGAGCTGAGACCTTCAGGATTAAAGGTAAGAGTGTGTGGACTTCAGAATATTGTGTGCTATGATAACACTCTCAATGAATATATAACTATGACATTTCAATACCAGATGGAGAACTGCATTACATATGCAGAATAAAAAGAGACATGGCTGAGCACCTCGCCAAAGTGGTCTTATCACCAGAAGAAGGCGACAAGCTGTTTAAATCCCTTTAACTGCCAGCGCCACCATTTGGTAGAGCACATTTTGTGTCTTGATATCTTGTTGGAAAAAAAAAAAAAAGTGTAACTCCATCTGATTCAGCCAGCTCTACCCTTTGGTTGACATGTTATGCACAAAACAACCTCTAGATGTCACTGTAGCCCTTCAGCTAGCTTCTTCTGAGAAAGTGTCAGAGTACTGACTGAACATAATTAGATAACTTGATGCACAACAAAAGTTTTAACAAGGGTGTAATTCTTTTTTTGAAAATATGCTCAACCAACCGGTCGAATTGGCCTTTTATGGTAAACTAGCAATATGACTTTTTCAGAGTTTCAGAGATGTTTTCCAATAAAATATGGTAAGTAAATAGCTAGATTCATGGTAATATTACTAAATCTAGTACTGCCTTATGAGTCTCAGATTGAAAAAGTGATAATAATTTACATAGCACCTTTCATGCATGGCATTCAGCCCAAAGTTGCACACAGATGAGCAAGTTAGGCCAACACAGGATATAGACATTTGCTGTTAGGCCAGTGGTTTCCTGTTAGGCCAATTCAGCATATACAGTAAGATGAGCAAGTTGTTTTTTTATTATGAAAAACACTTTACATTACTTTTTTCCATTTTATTTTTTTTACAATTATAATTTATTATCTTTTATGAATATATCTGGTTGTATATATTTCTCATTTTCCATAAAAGAAACAAATGTATTTCAGTTTGTGTTTTATTTGAGTTTGATGCATACAAATACTGTACTGTATATGATGATTGTTGAAAATGCACTTTTACCATAGAAGGCCAGCTCGACCAGTTGGTAGAGGCTCATAAAAACAAAACTGTGTGGTCTGTCAAAAAAAAAAAATTGTTTGTGGTTATTTGTGGCCCATTTGATAAAAAAATGCAAACAAATAATTTTTCCATAGCTTTTTTCTTGGTATGGCAGTTAAAGGGTTAAAGAGTTTCACTGCAGCCAATTGGGAGGACACTATGCTGTAGAGCAGCGGTTTTCAAAGTGTGAGGCGCGCCTCCCCTGGGGGGCGCCAGAGAGCTTCAGGGGAGGCGCAGCGTGAGAAAAAAAACAACGAGAAAAAGACGAGTAAAGTGACACTTGCACACTTTTGGCTGTCTGTGGAGACCGAGTTCCCCCACCTCGCCAAAAGGGCTGTAAAAGTGCTCATTCCCTTCACTTCCACCTACCTGTGTGAGTGCGGGTTTTCCGCATTGACTTTGATCAAAAGCAAGTGCCGGTCAAGGCTGCAGCCAGAGGATGATCGTTTATTCCTGTGTGCATCAAAGACGCAGACTCATTGTTCCCACTAAAGTAGGGGTGAGTGTAATAAGGAGGCAAAGTTAACGTTCAGTGTGTTGCCGGGAGCATATAAGGATGTATCCACGATGTTGAAAATGTAAAAAATGTTTAAAAAAGATGTGTTGAGAACACGGCGTGCGAAAAATATACGGGTCGTGCTGCAGCTAAATGTTCCTGTCCTCTGTAAGAAGGTGTCGGCGACTGACATGCAAGGAAGAACGGCTGTCCACAGGCTGTTCCAACTGTAACAACTTTATTAACTTCCAGGGTAGTGAATTGAACATGCTATTGTAATTGGGTGTGTGGTATATTTTCGTGCACGGACACGCATGTTCCACAACACACAAACTGAACAACACTAAATGTTCCGATCGCTACCACTGTCCTTGCGATCTTGTTATAACAACAAAGTGCACGTTATTACTGATGCAATATGGTTGAGACCATTCGGGCTTATTCTAGAGGGGTGCAAGGAATAGTCCAAGTAGTGGGGGAGTTTTATACAATATTTTTAAAACATAAAGATAAAAAGGTTTAAAAAAGTTATTGTTTAATGTTTTAAGGAGGTGACGCTACTCAGCCAATCAAATCGGTGCAGTCAGTGAGTCAGCACGATAGATTCAAACACACACACAGATACGAGACAAGAGGAGAGAAACAGTCTTCATTTTCTCTTACTGGACCTCTTTGAAATGCAATTGAATACCCCTGCATTATAGCAACAACAACAATAATAATAATAATAATAATAGCAATAATAATTGGGAGGGGGGGCGCGGCTGTTCTTATGTTCTCTGAGGGGAGGCTCACCTTCCCACACTTTGAAAACCCCTGCTGTAGAGAAAACACATGGTGCCATCATCAAACGATTTTATTGGCCTGGCATGGTGGAAGACATCCGCAAGTGGGTGAGTTATAAAATAATGAGGTAAATTACACATTATGGTACAAAAGTGGAGCACAGAAAAGTGTATGGTGTGTTTTTTTTTATTTTCCAGATTTCTGAGTGTCCCCAGTGCCAATCCAAGAGGGCAAGGATCAAAGAAAAGAGAGAGTACACTCCTATTGAGGTACAAGGAAACAATTCCAGCCAGTTTGAGCTTTCGAACATGTGAACTGTGGTTTACTGAAATGCACATTTGTTTTTTTTCTTCACAGGTAACAGAGCCTCTGGAGCTCGTTGGGATGGACCTAGTGGGTAAACTCACAGTAACAGATGGTGGCAATCAATGCATTTGTGTCATGGTTGATTATTTCACCAAATGGGCAGAGGCATACCCACTTAAAAGCAAAACAGCAGATGAGGTGACCAATTGTATTCTTGATTTATTTTACAAATTTGGTGGACCTAAAAGACTGCTAACAGATCAAGGCGGGGAATTCTGTAATAAGGTATACCCTTGAAGTATTATGACTCCCTATTCTGTAACATTTCTGTGCTAACCTTTTAGTGTGAATGCAAAATTCATAAAAATTCACCAACACATTCTCGCAGTTTACAGCATTCACAGGCATTTTCAGCAGGAGATGCATTTTATTGTTTCATTTTTGTCCCAATGTTTCCTTCAAAGGTGAACTATAACCTTTGTGAGAGGCTGGGAATAGAAAGAAGCCTGTGTTCCCTGTATCATCCACAGACGAATGGGCTCGTGGAAAAATTAAACGGAACAATACAGTTATGTTAATTAATATAAATAACATATTATTGTTCTTACATTAACAGTAATCACAAATTATACCTAAATAAAACAACAAGAGTAAATAAATGGGTTGCTTTATCATATATTCAAAACCATTTTGTCTTCTACCTTCTTGTGTCTGTACTTCACCTGAATTTAGGTCCCTGAACAAACTGGTGGCAGGTGAGCCCAAAAGTTGGGACCAATTCCTGCAGTCCACCATGTTCAGTCTGAGAATAACGACTCAGGTGACAACAAAGTTCAGTCCATACTTTCTGTTGTTTGGGAGGGAGGCGAGGTACCCATCAGAGGTGCCCAAGGAGTACAAAGTAAGATCCGGTTATTCTCTCATCCTGTAGCATTATTTTTATTTCAAACATGTATGTTCTCTACATTCTAACTGTTTTCTGTGGCAGATAACAGAAGACAAAGTCAAACGGATGGTGGAAAGGGAAGATGTCTGGGAGGGACTTCAAAAACAGGAGGCCGTTTTCACACCTGTCAAGAAAAACATGAAAAAAAGCCAAGAGAGGGTCCGCAAGAGGAAACTGGAGAAAGGGCAAGCGGACAACTTCCAAGTGGGGGACTTGGTTTTAAAAAGAAACAAAAGGTTGGAGCAAAGGAAAGGCGGAAAACATTGTTGACATTGAGGGGAAAGTTGCTGAAATAGTTTCAGAAAAGGGAAAGAATAAGATGAAAGTCAACATTGACCACCTCGAACACTATGTCCAGCCAGAGGAGAGGATCCCTGCTAAATTGAAAAAATTGTTGGATCCTTCTCCTCTGGCTGGTCCACTGACCTCCAGCTCCACCTCCACACCCACACCCACCTCCACATCCACCTCCACACCCTCGACATCCTCCCAAACCCTGGCTCCATCAAGTCAGTGCAAGGCAGAAGGAGCATCTTCTGAGGTGGAGACTTGTAAGTAAACTGAAACAAAGTACACCTCAAAGTATGCATTTCCTTAATAACTAACATGCCTTATCTTTTTTTTTACAGTAATCCGAGACATATGGGCAGGGAGGAGGAAGGAGACACTGTGGGCCAAGTATGGCCCATACAAAGTTTACAGCGAGAACCTCATGGTCTTGGCCCCAGGACAGCAGTTGGAGGGAGAGGTAAGCCTACTTTATAAGACAAAAGTACATATGCAAACTGATAATTTAGTTGGAATGCTGATACAGCATTCCAACTATATGTTATGCTACGGACAAAAAGTTTATTATTATTATTCCGCCGACTTATTTTGGCCCTCTTCTCCTCCCACATTCAACATCGCAGAAACTCTGTTCAAACATCAAAACGTTCAGCTCGGTCGGGAATCGCAGGCTATTACTTTTCTCATTCATAACTTTCATAATTCCAGAGATACATCCCATAATTCATCCAATTTTTAACCATTGAAGTCAATGGAGAAACTCTTCAGACTTCAACAAATCTTCATGCGACTTCAACTGCTAACTGTTCATTCATACTTTCACTCAGAAACCTCATTCCAACTTTAAAATGTTACACATCTTTCTGACAACTTTTAAATCTGATTCTTACTTTTAGAGATATTAAACATTGTTCAGACCTTGTTAAAGAGGTTTTCTTCAGATTTTAACATTAACTAGAGTGCGTGATGTCACAGCTAGAGTGGAGCAAATCTTGAAATTTGCCTTCATATATTTTTTTAAAACTGCCATAATTCCCAAACCCTACATTCCTGAGACATAATTGTTCATGACAAACGTAGGAAAACATCTCGTAGCTTGAAAAATGACAAATAATTAAGCAAAAATAATTCAACAAAATGCCTCTTGAGGGCATGAAGTGACAAAAACGTTCAACATGTCTCCATTAAAACCCATTGTAATTTCAGGCTGATATTTCCTCACAGCAGCAGCCGCACACCTTTAGTTAAACTGCCAAAAAGGCCACATTATTAACCCGAAAGTACACAAAAATTACACTTCAGATACTCAACTTCCTTGACATGCTTCACGTTTTTAAATTTCACAGATATCTGTTATCGTTCTTCCACAAAACGTTCACATGTAAGAGGTTTATCTCTCATTCAGAACAATGCAAACCTTTCATCTCTTCAGAGCTCGTTAGCTCAACTATAAACACCTGTGTAATGGAACACGATGATGTCATCACTCCAACTGACAGCAGTCAGTTCGAACTGTTAATTTCATACTCACACACACACTCTCTCTCTCTCTCTCTCTCTCTCTCTCACTCACAAACTCTCTCTCTCTCTCTCTCTCTCTCTGCCACACACACACTCTCTCTCTCTCTCACACACAATGTTCCAAACGGCCTAAAACTTCACAGGTTTGGTAACGATGCAGCCATCAACGCATCTAAGCGTAGTATGGGGTGTCATCAAATGCCGTTGCCATGGCGACAGACCACTCGCCATGAAACACGATGTCGCTGTAAGTCCAATGGACACGGTCCAATCGTCCCCCAATCTTCACTTGTATATCACCGGTCCATGCCTCAACAGCTCTACACCAAATCTGAAATCTCACCATATGCCGTTTCCATGGAAATGCATCCCTCGCCATAAAACATGATGTCCCTTTAACTCCTATGAAAATGTTCAAAAAGTGCTCAAAATGCACATGTGTGCTAACAGTCCAGCCGTGAAGACATCTACGAGACAGTTTTGAGATTTCTTCAAATGCCGTTGCCATGGCAACACAATGCTCGCCATGAAACACGGTTTTCTCATAACTTCAGTGAAAATGCTTCAAACGGCCCAAAACTTCACAGGTTTGGTAACGATGCAGCCATCAACGCATCTAAGCGTATTATGGGGTGTCATCAAATGCCGTTGCCATGGCGACAGACCACTCGCCATGAAGCACAATGTCGCTGTAAGTCCAATGGAAACGGTCCGATCGTCCCTCAAACTTCGCTTGTATATCACCGGTCCAGCCCTCAACAGCTCTACACCAAATCTGAAATCTCACCATATGCCGTTTCCATGGAAACGCATCCCTCGCCATAAAACATGATGTCCCTTTAACTCCTATGAAAATGTTCAAAAAGTGCTCAAAATGCACATGTGTGCTAACAGTCCAGCCGTGAAGACATCTACGAGACAGTTTTGAGATTTCTTCAAATGCCGTTGCCATGGCAACACAATGCTCGCCATGAAACACGGTTTTCTCATAACTTCAGTGAAAATGCTTCAAACGGCCCAAAACTTCACAGGTTTGGTAACGATGCAGCCATCAACGCATCTAAGCGTATTATGGGGTGTCATCAAATGCCGTTGCCATGGCGACAGACCACTCGCCATGAAGCACAATGTCGCTGTAAGTCCAATGGAAACGGTCCGATCGTCCCTCAAACTTCGCTTGTATATCACCGGTCCAGCCCTCAACAGCTCTACACCAAATCTGAAATCTCACCATATGCCGTTTCCATGGAAACGCATCCCTCGCCATAAAACATGATGTCCCTTTAACTCCTATGAAAATGTTCAAAAAGTGCTCAAAATGCACATGTGTGCTAACAGTCCAGCCGTGAAGACATCTACGAGACAGTTTTGAGATTTCTTCAAATGCCGTTGCCATGGCAACACAATGCTCGCCATGAAACACGGTTTTCTCATAACTTCAGTGAAAATGCTTCAAACGGCCCAAAACTTCACAGGTTTGGTAACGATGCAGCCATCAACGCATCTAAGCGTATTATGGGGTGTCATCAAATGCCGTTGCCATGGCGACAGACCACTCGCCATGAAGCACAATGTCGCTGTAAGTCCAATGGAAACGGTCCGATCGTCCCTCAAACTTCGCTTGTATATCACCGGTCCAGCCCTCAACAGCTCTACACCAAATCTGAAATCTCACCATATGCCGTTTCCATGGAAACGCATCCCTCGCCATAAAACATGATGTCCCTTTAACTCCTATGAAAATGTTCAAAAAAGTGCTCAAAATGCACATGTGTGCTAACAGTCCAGCCGTGAAGACATCTACGAGACAGTTTTGAGATTTCTTCAAATGCCGTTGCCATGGCAACACAATGCTCGCCATGAACACGGTTTTCTCATAACTTCAGTGAAAATGCTTCAAACGGCCCCAAAACTTCACAGGTTTGGTAACGATGCAGCCATCAACGCATCTAAGCGTATTATGGGGTGTCATCAAATGCCGTTGCCATGGCGACAGACCACTCGCCATGAAGCACAATGTCGCTGTAAGTCCAATGGAAACGGTCCGATCGTCCCTCAAACTTTGCTTGTATATCACCGGTCCAGCCCTCAACAGCTCTACACCAAATCTGAAATCTCACCATATGCCGTTTCCATGGAAACGCATCCCTCGCCATAAAACATGATGTCCCTTTAACTCCTATGAAAATGTTCAAAAAGTGCTCAAAATGCACATGTGTGCTAACAGTCCAGCCGTGAAGACATCTACGAGACAGTTTTGAGATTTCTTCAAATGCCGGTTGCCATGGCAACACAATGCTCGCCATGAAACACGGTTTTCTCATAACTTCAGTGAAAATGCTTCAAACGGCCCAAACTTCACAGGTTTGGTAACGATGCAGCCATCAACGCATCTAAGCGTATTATGGGGTGTCATCAAATGCCGTTGCCATGGCGACAGACCACTCGCCATGAAGCACAATGTCGCTGTAAGTCCAATGGAAACGGTCCGATCGTCCCTCAAACTTCGCTTGTATATCACCGGTCCAGCCCTCAACAGCTCTACGTCAATTATGGGGTTTCTTCAAATGCCGTTGCCATGGCAACACAATGCTCGCCATGAAACACGGTTTTCTCATACCTTCAGTGAAAATGTTCCAAACGGCCCAAAACTTCACAGGTTTGGTAACGATGTAGCCATCAACGCATCTAAGCGTATTATGGGGTGTCATCAAATGCCGTTGCCATGGCGACAGATCATTCGCCATCAAGTTAGTTCAAAAGTTTGCAGTTCAAATATTCTGCTGCTTTTCCAAGCCTTTTTACTTTCTTTTCTTTACTCATCACACATTCAAGCCCCCAGTGTTCATGTATCATTTCAATCTAAATTCTTCACTTTCTTCTTACACATTACATTTCAGCATAGCAGTTTAGCATCAGCTTTTCAGCATAAAGCATTCCCACTAGCAATTTCTTCAGGAATTGCATTTTCTAGTTCTTTATCAAATGGGATAAAAACATATGTTGTGTTTATAGATTGTCAATGCCTATTTATCATGGGTGGGTGCAAAAGCTGGGGCTTTCATTTTGGACTCCTACCTCATGACTTCCCTCTGGCAGGGAACACACAAAGGCGGTTTAAGAAAGGTGAGTAGAGTAGGACTAGAAATAAGTGTATATATGTACATATGTATGTACTTAAGTATGTACAAATATTTTTCAGTTGGACCTGACAAAACACGATGTGGCAGCTGGAGCCGTCTGTTACAGGGCACACTGGACACTCATTGTAAGTAATCTAAAATGTTAATGGGTCAAGATATTTGTTTTTATTCAACACTTTTTTATTTAACACTTGACACTTTGTTTAATTTGTTGCACTTCCATAGATCATGTATCTGAGGGAAAACAGGTCCCTTTTCTTGGACCCATTTGGGGCCACCAAAGACCAGATAAGCCGCTGCAAAGACCTAACACGGTAAATCAAATATCAGCTGTAATGTCTTTACTAGATATATTCATGCATTCAGGATGTGGGATTATATTAAGGGAGCAACACAAAGCCACATAAATAATGTTCCTGATTACTGCTGTTTTACTTGAATAACATAAGATTGTCCTGTGTGAACATTCAGCTGTTCTTGACTTAAAAAAGGATTGTATGTCCAAAACATAATCTATGTGTTCCCTGTATAGATCGCTGGTCCGCAAGACAAACCCAGCTGTTGGGAGATGGGCATGCGACAGCATGGATCATCCCAAACAGCAGGACACAACATTTCATTTGCAAGGTAACATTTATGAATGTGTATATATAACCATCTGTCATTAAACAATAATACGAAGATACTTATCTCAGACTTTGTTAGCTTGCAGAGCAAATACTATTGGACCAGAAGGTCCAGTACCCTGTTGACCAGGTGGGTGTGGCCTCAATGAGGTTCGACATGGCAATGTCCCTGGTGAAAAATTCCGGTATACAGCACTAAACCAGAGAAACCGAAATATCCTGTATTTTTTGGCATTTCACTACATTTATGCCGGTATTTGTTTTTTACAGATGACCTATCCCAGCTGTGTCGGGCCTGTGGGGAACTTAGTTCAGGGTTGACCAAGGTTGACCAATGGTCAACCCTGAACTGGTCGTTGTATTTATTTCCTCACCAACATTTGTCTGGAAGACTGGGATACACCCTGGATAGGTTACCTCAACATCACCGGGTGAACACTATAACAGATATTGAACATTTTTACTTTAATTCACCAAACTTGCATGTCTTTGCACTATGGGAGAACACTGGCACAGTGGAAGGAACTTGTGAGCACGGACTCTAAACAGAAAGGACCACAGATAAGATCCCAACCTCTACATTGCTTGTTTAGTTAAATGTAAACAGCGTGATTGTAAAGCGTACTCTGGATGAGTGATGTTAACCTAAAAAATGTTTGTCCATATTCTAACATGTATTATTTCTGTTTCTTTTCAGATTGAGTGCACCGGCTGTACCAAATGGTACCACACAACATGTGTTGGGCAGCCCTCTATCTCACTGGACTATTACTGCAAAGCCTGCACTTTATAAACACACACACACACACACACACACACACACACACACACACACACACACACACACACACACACACACACACACATACGCACAAACACACACATTCCTTGTTTATGTTCACATGTGGGCACACTTAAAGCTAAAGTATTACGTTTTCAAAGGCAACTTTTATATATATATATATATTTGTGTGTATACATACATACACACCTGTACACCCACTATTATATATCATTTGGAATGGAATCTAACATACTGACATGACAAATGGTGGAATGAGCTCCCCATTGACATCAGGACAGCAGAAAGCTTACACATCTTCCGGCGCAGACTGAAAACTCATCTCTTTCGACTCCACTTCGAGCGATAGAATTACTAACAAAGCACTTATATACTAATAAAGGACTGGCTTATCTAAAGCCAGTTGAGTAGCACTTGAAATGTTTTGATATGATTCTGTTTTCTTCAAGTTTGTATCTTCTTGGTCGAATGCACTTATAAGTCGCTTTGGATAAAAGCGTCAGCTAAATACAATGTCATGTAATGACAATAAATGTTTGAATGTTGAAAAAACTTTTCCAATAAAGGTGTTTCTGAAATATAACTTTCACTGTTGTTTTTCCTTCTATAACAGTAATGTAGGTACAAAAAGAAAAGTGCATTTATGTAAACTAAACTGACATTTGGGTACCAAAAAGTGAATGTTGCAACCTAGGCAGTTAAGCATTTGATATCATTGGGTGTTAATGCTGCAACAGTGGGAAGGTAGACATAATTGCTTACACGTATAGGCTAGAAGTCATGATAGAACAACTGTATTCTATGGATTCAATTTGTTATTTTCACAGCAATAACATGTGAAGTCTGCAAACATCTTCGATGGTACTGTTTCACAAACAACCCACAAATTGACAATTTACATTCAATTGTAATAAAGACACATCTCTGATGCACACTGTAGAGTTGTGTTGTGATGAGAGGGATACAGGTATTTAATAAAAAACATTGATCGCTTGAGAATGGCTGGAGAAGTTGTATCACCATTTATTCGGAGCGGATCACAGCTTGCCACAGATGACAGTCATCTCCAGGCTGCTTTCGGGCTGTGAGTAAACAACTTGTGTTTCACATAGAGGCGGTCTGAAGGTATGGACAGCTATCAAAGCTACTATACATCACATTAAGAACGATGTACAACTGAAACTCTGACAAAAATATATTGTTAAAATGATTTATTAAAGTTCGCAATGTTTTGCACAGGCATCCCCACAGTCACCTACTTTGTCATGTTCTAGTCCTCACTGTAAGCTTCACGATATCAGCCTCTCACCCACAACCTCACATACGCGTACTGAACGTGCATCAAAGTGTTCCTATTCAGTCAGATATACCAAAAGATGAATTTGAACGACAGGCGAAGCGATCGAGATGTTTCTTTCCCGGTGAGTCAACAATGGGTCCTCAAGGTACACGCCCAGATACATCTGTCTAAAATAATAGAATATCACCAGTTGTTCGTCCCACAACTTATTCGTTAACACCGTTTACACGAGGACAAAACGTGTTGTATCTGCTACTTTTCTCTCGCGTATAGCCTGTTCGTTCACACGAGGCCGACACGTAAACGCGTAAACGGACCCCGCAAACGATAACGGGTCCCAAGGTGGATAGATCTGCAAACAGAACGCTCTGGGGTGGCACACGGCTCCGTGTGTACGCCCTCTACGATCATTTTCTGATAACGATGAAATAGCCCCGCCTCCCTCTCCCCACGTCTCCTGCTTAGAGATCAGCTGCTGGGCTGTCAGAAGAGGGGGAGGAAAAGAGAGGCTCCGTTTATTATTCTTATATTATTATATAGAGTCGTTATCAATTTGTTTTAAAGCTCAATGAATAACAAAGAAGACCTCAGATTGGCACTTTTCTAATTTTGTCCGGAAGATTGAAACTTTAACGGACATGTTGACCGGCAGAAAAAAATGTTAACTCTGCCGCATGGTTCCCTCGTCCCTTGGAAGAGGCGGAGAGGTGGGTGTTTTTCATCTGCTGGTGGACTACCGGAGACATTTACAGCAGGAGCACACGCCGTCCACCGCGGAGAATAAACAGAAGGGCAACCATGGCAACCATGCCCCGGGGTCTTCTTCGCTGCTTTTGGTGTATTTTGTGGCGGCAGCAGCACCACTTACAGGCCCGGCATATGTACTACAGCGTTTCGGGTCAATCGGTCTCGTGTGAACGGACACGTTAATTGAGCCGAATGCGTGTGAACGGAAGACTTTTTTGAATACAAATTCGGTGCGTAAACGCAAACGTACCCGTTTCGTCCTCGTGTAAATGGGGCCTAAGAGGTTCCCCATTAGGTATTCAAACTGTAATGTAGTATATGTAAACATAGGGTTGAGGTATATAGTCCTGAGCAGAGAAAGAACTCACTCTCCATCTGTGTGTTATAATCTGAGTTTCTCTATGCTGTGTTACATAGCAAACATCCATGAGGTTCACACTGTTGGCCATCTCCATGCTGAGAGCTGTGGAGGCAATCCTGGGCCAGGGTTTCAAATATAGATATTCTCCCAATGTTGTTCATTGCTCATCAAAATGTTATGTTGTTTTCGGTTTTTACCAGAACATGAAATAAAGACAGTGAAAGAACCAAAGGCATCAGATATTTTACTTGAGTAAAAGTAGTAATATCCCAGTTTAAAAATACTATGTTCCAAGTAAAGTTCCTGAATTCAAACTTCAACAAAGTGAAAGTAAAGAAGTCTTAGCATCAAAATATAGCCGACTTAAAGTACTGTCAGCATACTGATCATGCAGTACGGCTGATTTAAAAGATAATACATTTTGTATTCTATTATCATATTACAATTAGTGATACAATAATGTGTTCATCACTTTATTGTTGCACATGGTAAATGTTGGGCTTATTTAAATTACCTTACACATCGATGAGTTTCCCTCCCTCCTGAGGCCTGTACTACGAATCCAGTTCAACATACCCTGGATATGTTTGAGTTAGCTGGCTTACCTAATCCAAAACAAACGCGCTCTCGCTAAGCGGTCCTACGACGCTGGTTATCAACTCGGTAACTCAAGCCAGGGTTTCTCTGTCCGGCTGAGTGCGCGTTCACATGAAAGGGGCGGGGCTAGCAACATTTGACCAATCACAAACATGGAGAAACGTACTGACAGCGCAGTGTCATACTTCCTGAATGAAAATAAAACTATAATATTAGACAAATATGAAGAAGTTAAACTTTAAACATCCATGACTTAAACACTTTATCCAGGATCAAAGCCACATAGCTGCACCTGCAAGGTGAATACAGCTGGTAAAAGAAAAAGTGTTTGAATGCGTACATTAACAGGTTTATTATATCACTGCCCCGTCTAAGACACGAGTGGATCTGACTTTAATTACATTTGACTCGAGTGTTTCGTCAACTTAATGTGTTGCTTAAAATAATACTTCTGCATAGGCCTACAGCCCCGCCCCCACCTAGTGTCAGCAGAAAGTAATGCAAATAATAATTCCCAAAATATAAAAAAAAAATACATGTTAAAATATATTTTTAAGATCATGTTTAGTCATCTGATTCGTCTGTACATTGATGTTTTAGTCTGTGTTCTTCTAATTAGTGTCTACAGTGTGCCTATTGAGCCGTGTTGAGCGATGTGGGGCAAGCCCCTCTCTCTGCTGTTAAAATGAACGTGTACTGTAAAAACTACACTGCACATGC
Source organism: Trematomus bernacchii (assembly GCF_902827165.1). Lineage (NCBI taxonomy): Eukaryota > Metazoa > Chordata > Actinopteri > Perciformes > Nototheniidae > Trematomus > Trematomus bernacchii. Next base: position 1,901,760 of record NW_022987709.1, read on the forward strand.
TCAGAGTATTTTTCTATTCAATGTGTGCGGCAAAAAAATAATCACCATAGGGGCACTGTGCTGCCATATCTCATAATTCAGAGAGCTGATTGGCTGTAAGTACGTGTGCCGTGAAAAGTTTAGATGTGAAGAGGAGACGAGAGAGAGCAGCGTATAGCGATTAAAATCAGTAAAACGGAAAGTAAATGAATGAAGTTGACCATCTACTTCAGCTTTGGGAAGTTCATTTTATGTCATATATTTTGTTGATCTTTTGTGTTTTGCCTATAGGCTATTGCTCTGCTGGATCGATTGATATTGTGACCTCGGTGATGAGTGTCTTGTGTTTTCCTTATACCCCCCCCCCCCCTCTCTCTCTATCGGAACCATGGATACAGCTATTTGTTTACGTGTTTAAAAAAGCAACAGAAGCGGATTTTAGCTTTGAGCTAATTTCCATCCGTTGTCCCGTCACATACAACATTTATGAACATAACATTTATATACATGGCAAACAGAAATACATGATATGCAGAAAGAGCATGAGCAGCACAAGCATTTACCACAAGGCAGTACAATGTAGCAGCTATGATACATAAAGTGCAGGAGGAGATAAAAGAGCTACATAAAGTGCAAGAGGAGATACCCCTGTGTTAAAGTGCATTTAGCGGTGATTGCACGTTTGTTTGTTTCTCAACCATTCTTTAAGTTGACCTTTGAAACTATTGAGAGTGGGACAATCCCGTATCTCAGTTGGGAGGCTATTCCACAAAGAGCTGCCTTTAATGGAGAGGACATTTTGTCCAAAAGTGGTCCGTCTGTGGTGGACCCCAGTCTCCTCTGGTTTCTGACCTAGTGCAGCGTCCAGTGTGTTTTCTGTGGATGAATTCCCCTAAGGGAGGGGGGGGGGGTCGAGTCCATGTAAACATTTATAAATAAAACACATACTTTTAAAAGACTTAAAACTGTCAAAACTCAAGAAATTGTGTTTATCAAGGATGGTACAGTGGTGGTATGAATTTGGCTTTCTGTCAAAAACCTTGATAGCTCTCTTGTACAGCTGTTCTATGGGTTTAAGGTTTGTGGCACAAGCAAACGACCAGTTTGTCAAACAGTATTCAATGTGGGATAGAATCATACAGTGGAGGTATGACTTTGCAGAATTGACAGTTAAGAAAGGTCTGATTTGTTTAAAATGTTGCAAGTTGAATTTAACGGTATTGGATACTTTCTTGATATGTTTCTTAAAAGTCAAGTTTGAGTCCATTATGACTCCAAGATACTTGAAGTGGGAGACTAGTTCTATTTCTGCTCCGTTTAAAAACACATTGGATCCTTCGATTTTGACTGGTCGTTTACTGAACATCATGCATACTGTTTTTTTTGCATTTAACTGTAAGTGTGGCGGTGTGGTGAGGCTAGGTGTTAGAAGTCGGTTGCTGACAACGCCACCTGGGGGAGTTTCGCCCCCAGGAAATTATAAAAACTAGGTCTAATACTGATAAGGACAATCAGGTTCGTTTTACACCACGGGCAGAGACAGTTTTAAGGGTCAGAATACAGTTTTATATCATACAAAATATCTAAAAACACCACACACAATACATTTGAATAAAATACCCACTGTGGGGAAACGGACAGGGCTGGACTTACCATGGCGGCAGTTAACAAAAAGGGGAGTAAGGGGTCCAAAATAAATCACCCGTGACACTGCACACCACTCAAAACGGACACGTGAAGAAAACCACTGCCACCACCAGGTAGTCTGCCGCCTCCGGCCCACATCACCTGTCCGGCACAGGATAAAATGTTATGGTTCTGACAGAAGGTTTGTGACAGAAGGATAAACAAAAGAAAACAACAAAATACACCAAATCTGAATGAATGTAAACAACACAAATGAATAAACAAATTAAACCAAATTAAACCAAATGTAAAGGACTGCAAGGAATAAACAAATTAAATCAAATTAAAGTAAATGTAAAGGACAGCAAGGGATAATCAAATTAAATAATAAATGTCCTTATAGTCGTATTAGGGCAATTCCCTGACGCCAAGAACGGCTCCAGCTACAGGCCAGATAAGCAAATGTTGTTCAGCCAGTGTTGAACCTTGTCCAATGCATTTGAGAGACAGGATGTGATTATTTCAGTATTTTTCCCGTGTACAAAGATGACCGCATCCTCAGCATACATTTGTACATTAAAATCAGGACATACATTAGGCAAGTCATTAATGTACAGAGAAAACAGTAATGGTCCAAGAATGGAACCTTGTGGAACCCCAACAGGGTTCACAAGGTAGGGGGATTTGGTACCGTTGACCAAAACACACTGTTTTCTGTTCGATAAGTAAGACTTAACTCACTGTATTGAATCTGCCGAAAAATTGAAATACGTCAGCTTTGTAAGGAGCACTTGGTGGTCAACAGTGTCAAAAGCCTTCCTGAGATCAAGGAAGACAGCACCTACATATGAGCTCGTGTCCAACATAAATGTAACCTTTTCCACAAAGACACAGTGAGCTGTCTCAGTGGAGTGGTGAGCACGAAAACCAAACTGCATTGGGTGGAGTGGAGTGAAACCTTTGTCTAAATGTTTGGTGATTAGTTTTGACACCCATTTCTCAGCTACCTTAGAGACACAGGGGAGGATGCTGATTGGTCTGTAATTGGACATTATTGCCCTATCCCCAGATTTAAAAATCGGTGTCACTGAGTAAGCTTTCTTAACGCTAATGTTATATTAGTCAGATTGCTCTGAACATGGGAGGTCAGATTGCTCTGAACATGGGAGGTGATATTCTATTAATTTTCACGTTCACACAGTCAGTTGATTTTTGGCGGCCGTCTTTCCTGCAATGGCAGTTTTTCTGTATTTCCTTGACTTGATCGCTTTAATCTCCGCACACGGAGCTCTGATTGGTCAGCAGGCGGTGCTTTGACTGAGTTCTCTTATCCTGGAACCAAACCTGCTCCGGAGCAGAGGCCTGTACTACGAAGCCGGATTTTCGCTTAGCGCAACACACTCTCACTCCCTAAGCGTCCAGGAGCGACGCTTGGTCAGGGTCCCGTGGCGTCCAGTTGTGACGCGCCGAGGATCCTTCAGCTTCATAAACGGATGCAAAGAGCTTTCAACTGATTGCAATGTATTCCCATCGGCGTCGGTATTTGACGCTTAGGGAAGCACGGCATTTGTTTGTGTCGGAGGCTGTTAAAGGCAATGTGAGCGTCCATTCCCATTAGATAACAGAGAATTGCACACCCGGAAGTGAGTATTCCCCTTACTGTCGATTGATTTGACAGTGATATCTCCACTACTCATCAACTCAAAAACACCAGATTATCCTTGTTAATTAAACGACATTGATAGGTTTTAGTGTGTGTACAATGCTTTTGTCACGTTTTCCCCTTCAATTCTGAGAAACAAGTTGTTTTCTATGAGTTTTGGATGGCCGAAGACATGACATTACCCACAATCCTCTGTAGCAACCATAGACTGTATAAAACAATTAAATAATACATTATTCCGAGTGTGCTTGCTTTTCTCTTTGAAAGTCATCACATAACGGCATTGTAATACATGTTTCGGCTGCATTAAATATTACATATCTGCCGTAGTTAACTCTATTTATAGAGCCCTGATGACAAGACTTCTAGACAAACAGGAACTGCCGCCAAAACTGAAAACTTGACGTGGATCTTAAATATATAAGCAATTAAACAACATCTTACATTTCTTTTCACACAATACGTCTCCTTGCAGTATCAACACTAATTCGGCTGACTTTTATATTTGATCCAATTGGTAGATAGGCTGTATTTACGCCATAACGGTGCACAGCTGATAGAAAGGGACACCTACTGGTTAAAGCACGTTATTGCATTTTATAATTGTATTACTAGATATTAATAGGATCCCTATAAAGTATATTCTTTACTCGTCGTTATTCTCTACTAATAGTTAATTAAAGACTGTATGTAATGACTATTTTGCACATCCCATTCAAGATTTCAAGATTTTCTAAGGTTTATTGACATATCATATTATACACAACTATGGTGTAGTTATGCAATGAATGAAAAACTTGGGTCGCAGGTTCCTCAACAGTGCATTACAAGACATCTATCAATATTTATTACATGGCTTAGTTGAATATTCGATTCTGATTGGTCAATTCAGAACACGTGACACGTTGTTAATCCAGAACAGACAGACCGCTGTCAAGGACTTATTGACCGTTGTTAAGGACGCTCACATCTGCACAAACAAGTCCGTTCGATTGAACTGCATACAGTTTGGCCGAAAAGCAAACTGCATGCAGTTTGCTTTTCTAACTTTTCTAACTAACCGACAAGAAATCAGCGGAGAAGTAACGGGGCAGAAACCCTCCTTTTTACGCAGCGGTCCAGACATAGACATCAAACGGCGACACATATTCAGTTGCCAGTTCCTTTGGCATTAGGGCAGGGATATCTAGATACTTTCCAAGGTTTGACATAATGAATTGTGCTACTTTTAAAGCAAGCAACGATGTTTTCAAATCTGTAATCAAAAAGCTCTTCAAAAACGCTATCGAAGCAGTTCCTGCCGTTGCTACGTTAGTTCAAACAGTAACAACGGACAATTTTTCTTAGCGGATGCATGTCAATTTAAATCAATGCATACAACTATTTTTTAAATCAATAAAATCATTTTCTAAATCCATAAAAGCATTTCAATTAATATTGGGAGTCATATCGTTACTTTTTTGAGAATGTGGCCATGTAATAAGCGGGATAATGTGCAGCGACGCGGTCATTATGGGGAAAAGAACACCTTCATGCAGATCTAGATCCCTCCGCTTCGCGTCGGGCTCCTGATCTGCCTGTCGGTGTTCTTTTCCCCATAATGACCGCGTCGCTGCACATTATCCCTTACTTCAGTCAGACAACTCATGTGTTTCTTGACATGTTATTAAGCAGCATATAGTTTGAGTTTGGCGTCTAGGCTCGGGCCTCATCACTCAACATATGTATATCTGCCCCCCCGAGCCTACAGGCGGATGCTGGGGTGGAAGCTGGGGTGGTGGTCGGGCAGGCGAGCAGCAGCAACATGAACGCAGCAGCAGCAAGTGAACGCAGCAGCAGGAACATTTTCATAGGCATTGCAAAAGAAGTGTAATGTGCAGAACATTGCATAATAAAAAAGTCACATTTATTTCCCCCTCCCTCTTTAACAGACACACACGCTCAATGAGCGACACAACAGATAAACGCACTTACTCAGGTAACCTGGCTCTCCATGGCTGCTGTCCGTGGAGCTGATTTTGTGTGCGTAAACAGCTGCAATAAAGCAACTACACTGACACATGAAGCTAAATACAGGCCAGCAGGGCCCAGAAAGCAACAGAGCCACATCAGAAACTACACACACGGCTAACATACAGTTCAGTAAAGAGCAACACCACAGTAAAGGAGGTATGTATTTCACTCCAACTGCATCACAAGGCCTCGCTCAACAAAAAGCAATTTTGGATTTTGGAATATTGAAGAAAACAAGATATTTAGCAAACAAACGTTTATGATACTTACACGTTTTGTTCAGCAGGATAATCTCTACATATTAACACCACTTTATAATGATGAAGATTATACATAATCGGCAGAAAAATAAGCATTAGGCTATAAAGAAAACGACATCATACATTGCATGACGTTTCCACCGCTAAGCTAAGGGTGGCTAATGTTTGGCGTGATGACTTTTAGTAGTCTCATTTAGTCACCTGGTCACTTATGAGACATTGAACCTTCAGACGTTCACCAGTGGGATATTGACTGACGTATTTTATGCTGCAGAACAAAACAAAAACAGCTTGTGTTAACCACAGTAGCTGTTTTAGGCTTATAACCAAAAACACGTTCACAAATCGCTGTCTTTGAGGGAAGGAAACAGGTGGTCAAATGCTGACTCCTTTATGGGTTTGAGGAGTCATTCCTCACCAATCTACAGAGGCTGTGATTGTAGGACGCTGTGCTACTGCTGACGCTGTTTTTTTACTTTGTATTAATCAATCCAAACAAAACATACGTTTTTTTGTATCCACAGCAGGCGTACCTGAAGAGTCTGCAGAGCCACAGCGTGGTGTCAGACAGGATCCGGTGGTCAGCTTCCTCAGTCTCTCTCTGTCCAGCACAGAGATGTAGGCTGCCAGGCTGTGACCCAGGAGGGCCAAAGAACTGTACTTATAAAACAATTTTAACTTTAAGTTTTCTGAAGGTGTATCATTTTTAAAGTGTTTCAGTGTGCTTGCCTGAAGGAACTTCTGGACCTGCAGAAAATCTAAATGTATTTGATGAAAAACGTCAGGATAACCTCTTTATGTCCCTCTGTTCTGACTTATTGTTTCTAAACTGAGAATTTTAGAAGGAACAGGATATTCTTAATAAGGAGAAAAAATGAACAGCTTTAGAAAAAAATTATAATATAGCAGATTATCATGGGTCATTTGGGATTTATTTTGTATTTTGGGCTATATAGCTTTGGAATATCCCAGGAGACGTGACAGGATAATGTTTTATGTGAGGGACTGCGGATGGAAATTAGCTCAAAGGTAAATCTGGCACTGTTACGCTTGACACATTTGAAAGTTTTAAGTGTTCATTACTGTGCATTGTCCCTGCCAAATAAATGATTAAATGAAATGAAAAAAGGAGAACTCATTTTCGCAATGTGGCAATTAAACGATTGTTGTGTATTGTTTTTTTACTGTTTTAAATATGTCTTATATATGTTTTTGTGACTGTGCATTTTTGATTGGTGTTGCTAATGGTAACACATGGATTGGAATGTCATGAATACATTCTGTAGTTCTAGAAGTCCTACAACAGAGAGAGAGTTCTATCTCAGTTCTAACACAGTCACACTGCAGTTTGAGACAGGTTCAGTTCAGACTTACTCTCCACAGTGAACACTTCACAGAGATTATCTGCACAAAACTACAGACACTGTATTACAACCCTCTTACTGAGAAAACCCATAGACAGAAAGCTCAGAATAAGAGAACCGAAAGACAAAGTCAACCAAACTGAAAATGCCTGAAAACAGGCAGGTAAGTGAAGGCATTTTAAAGAGGCTTAAACTGGTTTGGAGATTACTTGGCACGGTTAAAAGTCTATAAAGAGTGATGAAGACATTATTAGTGACGTAAATAGCCTTTAGTGAGTTTTAGGGTGAGATTAAGGACATGTGGAAAAAGATTTACAGCCATGATATCTGAACAAACAATGTAACAGCAAATATGTGTTGATGTAGCCTAAGGCATGTTAAGTATAAAAGAACAAGGGTGAAGCTATACTATTTAAATTTGTATCACAAAGTAATCTAAACATCTTACAGCTAAATTAATTGTATTTATACAGCAGATAATATATCAAGTAAACTTAATACACTTAGTGTAAATATAAGCAAGAAGAAATGAAAGTCGTCCATCCACGAGAACATGCAAAATGTTGTTGTTTATCCAAAAATCACATATTATGCTTACAAGTAAATGAAAACAAGCAAGAACACTGTTTTACATCTCCACAGATTCCTCATTCAGACAACATGGGCAAGGAAGAGGAGAACATTGAAGAAATCTCCATCTCTCCTGCGTTTTCAGACCCATCAGGTCACATTACTGAATCTGAAATTCTTGACCAGACTCTTGCGTATCTTGATGATCTCATGAATCGTGATGATCTTATGAAAGATAAAGAGGTCACCAGCCCATGGTCCTATTCAACCATGAGCGATGACAGCATGGGAGACACTTGGTGTTTCGACAATGATTCAGACATCTCAGATATGATCGCACCAGTTGATCGGGATCTCAACAAGGTCATTTCTGAAGTATGCCACAGCTACTTGTTTCCAGAAGATCTGGAGACAGAGGCGGATGGTTTTGAAGAAACTGACAAGCCTCTGCAGGACACTGATCCTGCTAATACACTGGAGGTCCCAGAGCCTTCCAAGCAAGTAGAGATTCCAGAGCTTACCAAGAACCTGGAGGTCTCTGAACCTCACCAGACACTGGAGGTCACTGAGCCTTTCAACACAATGGAGGTCCCTGAGTCTCCCAAGAACCTGGAGGTCAGTGAGCCTCACCAGACACTGGAGGTCACTGAGCCTTTCAACACAATGGAGGTCCCTGAGCCTACCAAGAACCTGGAGGTCTCTGAGCCTCACCAGACACTGGAGGTCACTGAGCCTTTCAACACAATGGAGGTCCCTGAGTCTCCCAAGAACCTGGAGGTCAGTGAGCCTCACCAGACACTGGAGGTCATTGAGTCTACTAAGACACTGGAGGAAGAGGAGAACATGGAAGAAATCTCCATCTCTCCTGCATTCTCAGACCCATCAGGTCACATTACTGAATCTGAAATTCTTGACCAGACTCTTGCATATCTTGATGATCTCATGAATCGTGATGATCTTATGAAAGATAAAGAGGTCACCAGCCCATGGTCCTATTCAACCATGAGCGATGACAGCATGGGAGACACTTGGTGTTTCGACAATGATTCAGACATCTCAGATATGATCGCACCAGTTGATCGGGATCTCAACAAGGTCATTTCTGAAGTATGCCACAGCTACTTGTTTCCAGAAGATCTGGAGACAGAGGCGGATGGTTTTGAAGAAACTGACAAGCCTCTGCAGGACACTGATCCTGCTAATACACTGGAGGTCCCAGAGCCTTCCAAGCAAGTAGAGATTCCAGAGCTTACCAAGAACCCGGATGTCCCTGAGCCTCCCCAGAACCTGGAGGTCACTGAGCCTCCAAAGAGACTGGAGGTCACTGAGTCTACAAAGACACTGAAGGTCACTGAGCTGACCAAGATACTGGAGGTCCCTGAGTCTCCCAAGACACTAGAAGTCACTGAGCCCACCATGATACTGGAGCTTGCTGAGCTTCCCATGCAAGTTGAGGTTCCTGAGCCTACCAAGAACCTGGAGGTCTCTGAGCCTCACCAGACACTGGAGGTCACTGAGCCTTTCAACACAATGGAGGTCCCTGAGTCTCCCAAGAACCTGGAGGTCAGTGAGCCTCACCAGACACTGGAGGTCACGGAGTCTACTAAGACACTGGAGGAAGAGGAGAACATGGAAGAAATCTCCATCTCTCCTGCATTCTCAGACCCATCAGGTCACATTACTGAATCTGAAATTATTGAACAGACTCTTGCGTATCTTTATGATCTCATGAATCGTGATGATCTTATGAAAGATAAAGAGGTCACCAGCCCATGGTCCTATTCAACCATGAGCGATGACAGCATGGGAGACACTTGGTGTTTCGACAATGATTCAGACATCTCAGATAAGATCGCACCAGTTGATCAGGATCTCAACAAGGTGATTACTGAAGTATGCCACGGTTACTTATTTCCAGAAGATCTGGAGACAGAGGCCGATGGTTTTGAAGAAACTGACAAGCCTCTGCAGGACACTGATCCTGCTAATACATTGGAGGTCCGTGAGCCTACCAAGAACCCGGATGTCCCTGAGCCTCCCCAGACGCTGGAAGTCACTGAGTCTCCCAAGACACTGGAGGTCCCTGAGCCTCCAAAGAGACTGGAGGTCACTGAGTCTACAAAGACACTGAAGGTCACTGAGCTGACCAAGATACTGGAGGTCACTGAGTCTACTAAGACACTGGAGGAAGAAGAGAACATGGAAGAAATCTCCATCTCTCCTGCATTCTCAGACCCATCAGGTCACATTGCTGAATCTGAAATTATTGAACAGACTCTTGCGTATCTTGATGATCTCATGAATCGTGATGATCTTATGAAAGATAAAGAGGTCACCAGCCCATGGTCCTATTCAACCGTGAGCGATGACAGCATGGGAGACACTTGGTGTTTCGACAATGATTCAGACATCTCAGATATGATCGCACCAGTTGATAGGGATCTCAACAAGGTGATTACTGAAGTATGCCACGGTTACTTATTTCCAGAAGATCTGGAGACAGAGGCGGATGGTTTTGAAGAAACTGACAAGCCTCTGCAGGACACTGATCCTGCTAATACATTGGAGGTTTGTGAGCCTACCAAGAACCCGGATGTCCCTGAGCCTCCCCAGACGCTGGAAGGCACTGAGTCTCCCAAGACACTGGAGGTCCCTGAGCCTCCAAAGAGATTGGAGATCACTGAGTCTACAAAGACACTGAAGGTCGCTGAACTGACCAAGATACTGGAGGTTGCTGAGCTACCCATGCAAGTTGAGGTTCCTGAGCCTACCAAGAACCTGGAGGGCTCTGAGCCTCACCAGACACTGGAGGTCACTGAGCCTCACCAGACACTGGAGGTCATTGAGTCTACTAAGACACTGGAGGTCACTGAGTCTACTAAGACACTGGAGGTCACTGAGTCTACTAAGACACTGGAGGTCCCTGAGTCTCCAAAGGGACTGGAGGTCCCTGAGCCTCACAAGACACTGGAGGTCCCTGAGTCTCCAAACACACTGGAGGTCCCTGAGCCTGCTAAGACACTGGAGGTCCCTGAGTCTCCCACGTCGTTGGAGGTCCCTGAGCCTACCCAGACAATGGTCATGAGACTGCCTAGTGGTAAAGGAAAGAACAAAAGGTCTCAGTGGAGGAGAAGTTTCAGTAGATGGCGCAAGAGAAAGACTCAGCCATTGGAACATTTAGATGAGTCCATCAGTTATGCTAGCGCTGACTTGACATCTAGGAGCAGTAGAGAGTACAAACAGGGCTCTCTTTGTTCTCAAGAAACACCCTCCACCACATCCTGCAACGCTGCTAGTAGGTCCATTCCGCTACAGTTAGTGGACATAGAGGACAAGGACCAGACACCGGGAGCTATCAGAAATGACTCATCTCTGTCTTCTGCCAGCTCTATAACATTGGTTCATCAGTTTACCGACTCTGATGATGAGGATGACGAAACCCTCAGCCAGATCTCTGTTGTCCAGTGTCAGCCTGACTCTGAGCGTCTCAGCAAAAACAAAGACGATGTTGAGGAGAACAAGGCAAAGAGGAGAAGCAATCGCTTCTCCCGCTTCTTCCGCAGTATCTTCTCAAAGGTAGGTAATCACTTACATTCTGATTAGTCAGACAAGTTCAACAGTACACAAGAGTAGAGTGGACCTGACCAGACAAGATAGGATTTAAAATGTTAAGTCAAGTGGAACAGACCAGCAGAGAGGTGTTATCAAGTTTGAACTTCTCTTTTGCTTACTTCGTTTCCGTTCATTGATTCTCTGTCTGATATAAAAGCATCAAAAATCTTGAAGTCATAAGTCTGGCTTCTTTGTCCAGAGCCTTCATGAGTTTTGAAAATGATAAAGCTTTTTTCTAAAAAACAAGTTGCTTTTGACTTAACCTGTTAAGCCCTGAGCCTGTTTTTCAGGTCTCAGGCTCGAAAATGACATTCCCAGAACAAATTACTATATCTTCGCTTCTAAAAGGGGTAAATTAATAATCTTTTTTCTCAAAGCAATGATAAACCTGTGAGTTGGATGTAGAAAAGTCAGTATCAATATAGATTTTTTTTTATTTTAAAGTAAATTCAGATTGAACATAGTAAAACAATTTAAATTATAGTGTCCGTCCAAAAAAAAAAAACATTACTTATAGTGAAAACCACCCTTGAATGATGGGATAGTAGACTAAAAGCTTTAGGAATCCAAACTATAATTAAGCAATAGCTCACGACAGGCCGTGGTATATGGTCCTTATATCACAGCTAAGGGGCATGGTTCGGCCCGACGCGAAGCCACCAAGTGTGGCAATATGAAAGAAAAATACACACTTTAATTTAAATAGTTTTTATTAGTAAATAATGATGTTCAAAATAAAATAGTCCCTCCGTTGCCTTCTGCACAAAACATAGTGCGAGGTGGTTGCTATGCAACAACACTAACTAGCTAACTAGCTAGCGAACATATTAGACAGAGAGCGTTGATCGATTATTTGGCTATTTATTTACATTAATTTGTATGTTGTCGTTTATTGTGCACCCACTGAAAAACTGTCCAGCATCAGTAGAATGGCTTACGTGGTTACTTGTATAGGTTGAGGTTGTAGTAGGCTGTTGCTTGGCATGGCGAGAATATTGCTCCACTTTCTCCGGTCCCCGAGAGAGCTTTTGCACCTGTGGCCACTAACGGTCATCATTTCTCTACTTTGTTTCAAGACCCGCATCAGAAAGCTTTTGAATGGTGGTACTTTTCCAGTTGGTCTACTACCTGCTCTTCACGTAGCTCTGCATGTCGTCGTTTAGGCGCTTTTGTTTCTGGATATAGGCACTGCTCGATCCACTCCTCCATAGTAAGGCCACCCCGGAGGTCGAAGTTAACCTTAAATGTTTCCATCTTAAGCTTTGTTTGTTAGTTAGTTTCGTAACGGACGTAATTTAACAGTTGTAACGGTTGTAGCTTTTCTCTGGGTCAGGGATACTGACTTGTGAAAAGTAACTACAATTCTACCCGTGATATACGCTCATTATATCACGGCTAAGAACCAATCAGATTGCTTGATTTGACTTGTCCGTTTTATAACATATAATAAGTACCCTGTATCGAGATTGATGTAAAACAAGTGTCATTTGACCTTTTTAGAAAGGTTTAGCACAAAAAAAACCCACTTCTGGGGTCATTTGGGTGGATTTGCCATATCTCTGGCCCCCCTCGGTCGATTTTGATGATTGACACCTCTTTTGAACAGAGTTCCTAAATCCACCTACACGTTACCATTGAGGAATGAGAGTGATGCGCACGCAGCTTGCCCAAACCGAAAGCTATGTTATGCTCTGAAAACTAGGTTATAGCCATAAATATGATGATGGATTATCAGTAATCATTTCAAAGGGACACAGAGACATTGGATTAACCTTCAGCAGCGTTTTTATCATTTTAATGCCATTGAACACAACTTTTGATCAGAAAAACAGCAAAGGTAAGACATATTTGCAGTTTTGGCTACGTAAAGCTAGGTGGTGTGTGGTCTGGGTTTGCCTTCGCTGCCCTGAGTTTTGGTCGCACAGTAAAGATACTTATACCTCGAGAATCTGTGGAATCTCAGCTTTAATCTGATATCTTGTTTGTGCAGATCCGATAAGTAATAAAGTATTTATACCGTGAGTTATGTGCTAAGTGCGTTAGCATTTTTTCGCTCAGGGCTAATTCAGAGGCTCGGCGTTAGACTTGTGTTTTGTTTCGGTAAAACATTTTCATATTGTCAGTTAGCTGAGTTTCTTCCCGTTAAGTGGGTATGACATTAATAGGTTGTTAGATGTTAAGAAGCCCTGAGATACAGTTTCGTGAAAAAAGCCTGCAGCCCCCGCCCGGGTTTAACAGGCTAAAGACATCTCCTGATTGTCAGCATTTTGTTGAATGTTAGAAAATGACATGTCTTTCTCTACTGATTCTCTTTTTTTTATTGTACTCCCCATAGAATGAGAAAGACAATGCCAGGCAGCCTGCTTTTTGGAAGAGAATGGTGTGCTGCACTTGCCTTGACAAGTGAAGAAATGGTTAAGGACCAGCTTCAGCCTCAACAGTCAGGCCAGAGACAACAGTTTAAAGTCTCTTGCTTTAAATGTAATGTCAATAAATGCAAACAAATATACATTCCTATGTGTTTTAAAGTCATTCAGGGACCGTTTCCTTTGAGTGTGTGTTTGAGGACCGTGTAATAGGGAAACCCAGGGTCCCTGGCCACTGATGTAATAAGACAAAACAGGAACTTTAGCTATTGATGTACAAACCAGACTAAGTCACAACATCATGTGTGCTGCATGCCGTCCTTACAAATGGGGAGTGTCTGATGCCCCTTTTCCACCAAACCAGTTCCAGTTCTAGCTCCGTGGGTTCTTCTTTTTAGCCCCAGTTGTGTTTCCACCGCCCAGAGCCCGACTGGTGCTGCGTCATGACATCACCGTTTACGTAGCTGATTTTCTCCCCAACGCCGCTCACAACAACAACAACACTGCGTCGGGTCGATGATCGTGTTGCTTTTAATCATACAAAGCCAGACTAAATTAAAGAACTACTTCTCCAACCTTATACTTATAGTTCTGTGGTTCATTGTTTATTAATGTGGTTCAGCGGCATTTATAGTCGGACATGGCTACCTGTGTATCCAACACACTCTCACTCCCTAAATGTCCAGGAGCGACGCTTGGTCAGGGTCCCGTGGCGTGCAGTTGGGACGCGCCGAGGCTCCTTCAGCTTCATAAACGGACACAAAGAGCTTTCAACTGATTGCAATGTATTCCCATCGGCGGCGGTATTTGACGCTCATGGAAGCACCGCATCGGTCCATGTCGGCGGCCCTTAAAGGCAATGTGAGCGTTCATTCCCATTGGATAACGGAGAATTGTACACCCGGAAGTAAGTATTCTCCTTACTGTCGATTGATTTTACAGTGATATCTGCACTACTCATCAACTCAAAAACACCAGATTATCCTTGTTAATTACACAACATTGATTGGTTTAAATTGTGTGCAATGCTTTTGTATTTCTCCCCTTCGATTCGGAGAAACAAATATTTTTTCGGAGTTTAGGATGGCAGAAGACACTACACTACCCAGAATCCTCAGCTATCATTTAGGACTACAGCATGTGCTTTGTTTGACAAACCCCGTGATTAGTTCTCAAGCTGGATGTTGGAGTGGCAGTGCACGAAGTTTACACCGCGTCAAACAGCACTTTGAAATTGAATGAAACCCCCCCCCCCCTTAGGTCACAGGCTCCTCCAACAGTGCAACACAATAAAACAAATACACAGAAAAAATAGTGCAAGTAAATACAAAAAGAAAAATAGTAAAATAGTAAAAAGTTAAATAGTGCAATAAGAGTCTATATACAAGTGATTGGAATATGATATATTAGACAAATAATTTCTAAGTAGCAGCCAGATGAATGTTATGGATGTTGTTTCAAAGTTCAGGTGTGTAATAGTCTTCTGGCCTGTGGGATAAAACTGTCCCTGAGTCTGGTGCTTTTAGTCTGGATGCTGCGGTACCGCCTGCCAGACGGCAGCAGACAGAACAGTTTGTGGCTGGGGTGATGGGGGTCTTTTATAATCCTGAGGGCTTTCTTTAAGGTTAACCTGGTATTTTTACTACATTTATTTTAGTTACTTTACAGATTTGGATTAATGATGTGAAATATAAACAACCCTTAAATCAGACTTTAGTTACACCTGAGTAAAATTCAGTGAAGGTGATTGTCAAGTGCAAACAATCAGGCGAGATATTTGATAGTTGGTGCTTGAGAAGACTAAACATTTATCTGCAGATCCCTATAAAGCATATTCATTACTCGTTATTCTCTAATCGTTCATCAAAAACTGTATATAATGGCTATTTTGCACATCCCTTTCAAGATTTCAAGATTTTCAAAGGTTTATTGAAATATCATATACACAACTACGGTGTAGTTATGCAATGATGACAAACTTGGGTCATAGGTTCCTCAACAAGAGATCTATCAATATGTGTGTACCTCCACCATTAAACTGTCATATTCTGCACATTTCTTATTCTATCTACATACATCTTATAAGAGTATAATAAATATGTATAATATCGGTTAAAATAAGTGCTTCACCATAGTTAACATTGCAGGAAAGTTGATTGTAAAGTCCCAAAACAAACTGTGCAATATATTAAACGTTAAGTACTTTGTCAGGCTTAATATAGATACCCCCAAAGCTTTTTGCTTACATGTATTTAAAAGAAGACCTTAACCTAAAGTATTATTTAATGTTTAAATAAAGCCTAATTAGTTTGTCTGTTTTGCACATCCTCCTATTAATATCTTTGTACATCCGGCACTAAACTGTTTTATTCTAGATACCATTTACAGTATCTTCTAGATATTTTCTATTCTATATTTCTATCATTGACCTTCTACTTTCCTCCTATTTTGTATATACTCGTAATATTTAAATGTTTTCATAAAATATAACACATTCAAAAGTGCTTTACAAAAATGAAAGACATTAAGAAAAAGGCATTTTAAAACAGTCATTAAAAAGCAACACAATCTACCTGCATTGCAATGACTCTAAACGTGTAATAACGTGCTTTAACCAGTAGGTGGTTTGGGTTAAAAAGCTGTCAAGTTTACAGTGTTAACAAAATAAAATATACAGATGGAGCCTCTTATTTTGGACCCCAGCATACAGCTTCCTGCCTACTGCCAGCCAGTTACCTGCCTAAGACCTGCCAAAGACCAGTATTCAGGAATGTTAGGCCCTCCCACTATTCTCCAATTTCAGGGTTTAACCAGGAGATGGCGCTATATATTAAATAACTATGGCCAAACTAAGACTTAGTTTTTCACAAGAGACAATGCAGATATTATATAAAAAACTAAAGTTAAAATCTTGTTTTTAATGCCCCAAGAGCAATAACATCTTGTCACAAGCTTTTTGGAAGAAAAAGACTGACCCAAGAGACCTGTAGTTGACTAATTACAGGCCTCAATAAAGTTCTGCCATTGGTTGTGAAAAACAACGGTGGACATAGTGGAAAGTGAAATTGAGATTGTCAAATTTAATAAAAATACAAAATAATGTATCTGTGTACGTGTTTTACTATATGTGATCTGCATGCACTTATCAAACATCTAATTAAAGAATGGGGAGGAGCAAAAAACACACACTTCAAGTCAGATCATCACCCTTAGCTATTTCAATTACCTCTCAAACAACCTAAACTAGTTATAAATGTTTATTTTAAATAAAGTCTTTATGACTCGGAATATGAATAATATGGGTCCGTTACAGTTTGTTTTCATCTGATTTCAAATAAACAAAGTCTTGGCTTTCAGAATATTAAACTTGTTTCGGCAAATTTAGATGATAAATACAACTATGAAGCCGACCCCCCTCTGAGTGAATACCTGTTAACTTAATTGTTAACACAATAAAAATGATAACAAGAAAAGTTCATGTTTTATCAAGATGATGGGTTTCCCTAACGCTCAGAGTCGCAACGACTAATTACAGGCCTCAATAAAGTTCTGCCATTGGTTGTGAAAAACAACGGTGGACATAGTGGAAAGTGAAATTGACATTGTCGAATTTAATAAAAATACAAAATAATGTATCTGTGTACGTGTTTTATGTGATCTGCATGCACTTATCAAACATCTAATTAAAGAATGGTAGCTGTACCTCTCAAACAACCTAGACTAGTTATAAATGTTTATTTTAAATAAAGTCTTTATGACTCGGAATATGAATAAAATGGGTCCGTTACAGTTTGTTTTCATCTGATTTCAAATAAACAAAGTCTTGGCTTTCAGAATATTAAACTTGTTTCGGCAAATTTAGATGATAAATACAACTATGAAGCCGACCCCCCTCTGAGTGAATACCTGTTAACTTAATTAACACAATAAAAATGATAACAAGAAAAGTTCATGTTTTATCAAGATGATGGGTTTCCCTAACGCTCAGAGTCGCAACGACTAATTACAGGCCTCAATAAAGTTCTGCCATTGGTTGTGAAAAACAACGGTGGACATAGTGGAAAGTGAAATTGACATTGTCGAATTTAATAAAAATACAAAATAATGTATCTGTGTACGTGTTTTATGTGATCTGCATGCACTTATCAAACATCTAATTAAAGAATGGTAGCTGTACCTCTCAAACAACCTAGACTAGTTATAAATGTTTAGAATATGAATAGAACTTAGATAGATCACTTTACATTTCTGCGAATGAATAGCTTAGCTACTTGGCACTAAGAGTACAGATATGTCTACCCTTTCTTTTCAGAGTGTAATATCTGCATTTTCTCTTTTGGTTTGAATAGGAGAAGGGCAATGGTTATCGATGGTGCTTTTAATGCCTATTGTATACGAACTGTGTGATTTATATTGCTTTTCAAATGCATACAAGCCCCCCATTTACACTGCACTTCCCCGTCAAGAAAATGAATAGCACTTAGATCACTTTACAGATCAGGTTGGACCAGCCCTGTCGCTACTCTCTGCATTTCCTACTGCAGATAAAAAAAAAGCTACAAATATGTATTTCTTAATAAACTAAATAGGCCACCATTGGTAGCAGTTCTCATTATATACTTCTCAGTAACTGCTCCCCTTAAATTAAATGTATTCTGTAGATAAATGTAAACGTTCACCATCCCCCACCCGCCCACTGTTTGTTGCTTTTTGACATGTAAATGGGTAACTACCCCCCTCTGAGTGAATACCTGTTGTACCTGTCCGGGGCTAAGCCCATAGGACGATGCTCTGATGTCATCACCCTCGCACATTGGTCATATGTTTACAAAAAACGATGTTAACACTTTCTCGTTCTTAATATATGCTATATTTAGGGTCGATATGTGTTGAATTTACTTTAAAATAGCAGATCACTGTGATTCACTTCTCCGCGGCTCCTCCGTGCAGAGAGGCCCCCCCCCCGTTGACAATTCACGAGCGTCTAACTCTCTCCCCCCTCCCCCGTCGCACCTTCTAACAGAACCCCCCCCCCCCCCCCCCCCCCCATATCTGGATTTGGCCCACAGACCTAGAGAGTAGTAAAATACAGTGAGTCCTAAACACAAGTAGTCAGGGTTCATTTATAACGCTTATTTTGATTTATTTTTCTCAAATGATGCTGTATGTTTCACTTTCTGAAAGCGTTAGAATCGCACATGAAAAATATTGAAAGCTGCCAGCTGCCCTCGGCCATGTCTTTGGCGGTGATCCAAGCTTCGGTACCACAGTGGATAAAGTTAGTAATACATTTATAGGCTACTGATCAAATGTCAATACATTACATAAGTCTTATTCTCATTCATACTTAATTTATTTCTTCTTCTGTCAGTATGAACACAAAAAACTAACCGGTATTACATTTCATTCTAAAGTTTACGGTCTAAAAAGGTATTTAAAACAGATAATTTGTCGTTGCATAAGCAGACAGAGGAAACATAACGTTCTCAGTAAGATTCACGAGCGTCTAACTCTCTCCCCCCTCCCCCGTCGCACCACATTAGACAGAATGGCAAGGGGCTGCTTTTGAACTTTTCGTGAAGATGGCCTTATTCATTTTTAATACAACTGAGATGTTGGGAATCTATTTATAGACAATTTATTGTGGCTCAGGTTAAGATTCCTCAAGTGAGAATCCAAACATAAATAGTCTTGCAATGGTCTTTGACAGAATGTTAGGATGGCGTGGAAGGGTAGGACCCAAATGCAGACTATCAAAAAAGGTAACAGGTCTCGTAACAAAAAGCGAGCTTTATTTTAAAAGCTGATCCAAAACAAGGCATGAAACAAATGGGTTGTACAAAAAACTGACCGTGACCAACATGGAGGGAGACAGGAGAGACAACCGTGACTGACATGGAGGAAGACAGGAAAAACCAACAATGAACCGACAAGGCACACAGGGAAAGACAAGACTAAATACAGAGAGGGGTAATCACAAGACAAGACACAGCTGGGGTAAGGGAGGCAGAAACACAAGGGCAACAGGTGAACACAATCAGACAATCAGACACACCAGGGAAACTAACGACAGGAAGGCAAACACAGGAAGAAGGAACAGAGAAGACACAAGGAGGAAAACATTTCAAAACAAAGGTGGAAAATGAAAACATAAATACAAAACCGTGACACAGAAGAGATTGACAGCTTCAAAGACTGGCGCATGGCTCCCTCTTTTCTGTCTTTTGAGGCGACTGCAACAAAGGCTCCCCACTGTTGTGTTCGCAACAAAGCATGACTCAGTACACATATTCCAGGAATGTAGCTCCTCAATTTCTATTTCATGTCCACAGTATTAGAAAAGATTATTATTCCACAAATGTATTCTCTCTAGTGATTACCTTGATGCCAAGGAAGTGCTCAGTGTATGTCTTATGACCATTTAAATAGTTAATGTGTTGTCTTGTGTTGACCTGCAACCGCATCTTTACACCTCCATGTTCACATTTCCATTACCTAGAGCAGGGGGTGTCAAACTCAATTTCATCGCGGGCCACATCAGCATTAAGGTTGCACTCAAAGGGCCGGTTGTAACTTTAAGACTATATATATAAATAATGTTTTATATAACATTATTGCCTCTGCATTGGATTATTATCGGATAAGGTAATAACTTAATAATTAACTATGTCTGAGAGCAGAAGTTTAGGGCAAATAATTTCAAATAATTGCAAGTCTCTTCAGTGCGCATGTCACAAGATGCATTATGGACATTGTGCCTTATTCTCATTCATACTTAATTTATTTCTTCTTCTGTCGGTACTGCGCATGTGCGAGATGGTCCGCCATATTGCTCAACTCCGTACGGCAACCCAACTAGGACACTTGACACAGTGGCTTTTGGCAAAGCACACAAAGAAAACAAAAAAAACCGAGAGAGATGAGTTATTGTTATTACAACGTGACTTCACTATTATTTAACAACTATTTTTATTGGGTTCTTTTATTTGGGGTTAAGTACATTGTCAGAATAAGTGAGAAATGGATTTAACTTCTGTTAGACAGCTATCATACTGAATAAATATTTATGCAAAAATGTATGGCATTAATAATGTATATCTAATTACATTTAAAAATGTATGGCATTAATAATGTATATCTAATTACATTAACTGTGAATGTCTTTCATTTTATTTAAAATGAAATAAAATTACATAAAACATTTTCCATAAAAAAGTTGATTCAAGAACAAATCAGTACTTTTCTTATATGACTATTATTGCTAAATTTGAAAGGTCTTTACCAGCTTTGGAATTATATATATATATATATAGCACCTTCTGCCATCCCATCTCTACTGACAATCATTAACACTTAGATTTTATGATATCGTAAGCATCTTCAGTGATTGACTTAAACATTGAGAATGTATTTATTAACTTCTGACATTTTCATATACAAATGTGATCATACACCAACACACTTTTTTTAATTGAGTTGTGCAACATGGCGGACCATCTCGCACATGCGCACATGCATAACATCTCGCACATGCGCATAACAACATGGTGATGTTTTGTAAATTATTACATGTCTTATTTAGCACAGACTATGATCCAGACTATGATCCTATCCGTGACATATGGATCTTAACAAAGATCCGCTATACATTAGTACCAGATATACTGTACACGGACATTTTAGTGAACCAGACCAGCTGTTTCCGCCGGGTCTTCGCTTCCCGGGCATCATGTTGTTTACAAGTGTGTTCAGATGCTAAATAAAAGTTTAGCTTGTACTTTTGATACCCCGCCTCTCGGCACCACAACATCCAGTTTACTGTATTTCACATGAGCGATGTCGAACATTGAAAAGTCCTTATAAAATCTCTGTTATTAGATCAGTACTTTTCTTATATGACTATTATTGACTTGAACACTGAGAATGTATTTATTAACTTCAGACATTTGAAATATTTGAAATCAGATGAAAACAAACTGTAACGGACCCTGCCGTGTTATCTATGATTACTATGCCTTACTGTACATTCATAATTTCAGCCGGAGGTAGGTGGTAGGCGTTGCGGAGGAGCAGATTGCGAGTGAGGTGCCTGTTCTAAACGAACTATTCCAGCTGTTATAAAGCATTAAATAAAAAGTAAGCAAGGAATACAGAATGTTTCGTTACGTTACTTTGTTGAGAATGTGGCCATGTACATGTAATACATGGGATCATTTGCAGCGACGTGGTCATTGTGGGGAAAAATAACACCCATCCTGATCGTTTCAATGAAGTTGAATACAGAATATTCATATTTGTCAGTGATTTCATGTCAATTCGGCAAACATAAACATCAATGATGATGATTAAATTAGGATTAAAAATCGGGAGAGCCGGCTCGTTCGTTTTTTCCGACTAAACAACATTATTTAAATGATTACATGTCTTATTTAGCACAGACTATGATCCTATCCGTGACATATGGATCTTAACAACAAAGAAGTTGATTTCACATGACTCCAGTGTGGAACCCCACTGCACCCCCTGGTGGATCAATGATCCATTGCAGCTGGCTTCACAATAATTAAATGTATTTATCACGGGGGCGGTATCAAGTCAGACTGGGGGCCGGCCGGCCATCACGGAACGTGCACGAACCGATCACGACCCTCGCATTTTAAACTGTCCAAAATAAGACGCTTCATCTGTACTGCTGTTTCCGGTTTAGTTTATGACGGATATATTCTGTTATTGTTTTGATATTTGTAACACAAAAGCGATGTAAAAAACCCACAGCAACACAGAAAAGATGGTCTTAACATGACCCAGCGGTCTAGTAGTTAATAAAAAACAATAATATCAAAACAAAATATTACTACTAACTTTATTGTGAAATTAAAACAGAACGGTAAAAGAATAGTTTCCGGTCTATTCTGAGGCCCGACAGATGTGTAATATTTAATGCAGCCGAACCATTTATTACAATAGCCGCGTTCACACCAAGTACTTTCCTGTACTTAGTTCCGGCACTAAGAGCCCCGGCGCTTTTAACCCCAGGGCACTTAGTACAGATCGCGTTCACACCGGAGTACTTTTCCCTGAGGGAAGATTACGCAAATGAGCCGCTGACGTCACTTCTTCTTCTTCTGCTTTGGCTTTACTGGCAGGCCACAAACCACTTCACGGTGAGTACAGTAGGTGGCGGTAAGCACCTTAAAGTTGTTTGCAATCCGCTACAAAACAAGAGAAGAAGAAAAACTTCCCGCGTATACTGTCTGTTGTTTACCTTCCGACCTCAGACATGATGGAGATGGAGTCGACTGAAGTTGTGCTGTTTGTGCTCATGTTATACAGCTTTGTAACTTCGTTAATGCGGCCAGAGCCTGAGCCTATTAGGCGTCCGACAAAAATCCGGAGCCGCCACACGTCGAATGCTATAATCGCAAAGTTTCTTCAGCATCAAAGGCAGTTCAAAAGCTTTAGGAAAAGGATTGGCCGACGGAAAGCACACATGATTGCCATGTTTCACCGTAGGATGGCTGATACAGGATCTGTTTAATCGCCATGTCGGTTTTCTTTATTGCACTCTCAAGACATAACATTAAATAGAAATATTTTAAATGTAACTAAAGTGTCAGTTGTACATGTCAGTAAACATTGTCAATATAAAATAAAGTGTCAGTTGTACTATATAATAACAGTAATAACAATATAAAATAAACTGTCCCAGGTGTAGGGAGTCTCAGCAGCAAACCCACCTTAATGATATATATATATATATATATATCTTCCTGAGACCCACTGCATCCGTCTGCCATAAACACTATGCAAACATACATGTTAGTTTTGGCCCATAGTGGACTCCATGTTGTGCTGTGTGAAATGGGGGGGAATTAAAAGTTTAGGTCAAATAATATTTAAAATGATATAAATTATCATATTTGTGTATGTGCCGCTGCCATTCCCCCACAAGGTTGCAACATTGATGATAAATAAATGACAAATAAAGCTTTGCCAGTTTATAACCGATGAAACATGATGGTATCAGAATAATCACTTACATGTGATGTATAGGATGCTACACAAAAGATAAAGTGTCAGGAGAAATAAGCTTAATCGCCATGTCGGTTTTCTTTATTGCACTCTCAAGACATAACATTAAATAGAACAATTTTAAATGTAAATAAAGTGTCAGTTGTACATGTCAGTAAACATTATATATAAAATAAAGTCATAACAGTAATAACAATATAAAATAAACTGTCCCAGGTGTAGGGATATTCTCAGCAGCATACACACCTTAGTGCAAAGTTGTGTGTCGTGTGTCATTATTTACAAAAACTATACCAAATAAACTGTTATTAAATGCAGTTTGTCGCTCATCCTGCCGCTGCGCCGACGCTTCCTCATGGCGCAGCGCCCACACTTCATCCTGGTGCTGCTGGCGCTCCATCTGCTGCTTGAACACTTCTGCCTGGCGCTCCATCGAGGTGAGCATCTTGTCCTCCGTTTCCTGGGCCTTGGTGAACAGCACCATCTGATCTCCACGCAGCGACTCATTCACCACGGCACGCCGGTCCTCCAACGCCTGGGCGGTGTCAAAGAAATTCGCATCCCGTGTCCGCTTTCCTAAGAGGGGAAAATAAGCAAGATACAAGATCTGTTTAGTCGCCATGTAGTTTTACAACATACTAGGAATGTGTTTTTTGTATTTTCACAAATAGAATTAAGGTTTCACAAATCTGAAACTGTGTTATAAAGAATCTTTTGACTCTCTGGGATAATCCAGTCCAGATTTGATGAGTCTAGGTATAGTGGTTTTAGATCAGGACCTGGTCTAATGTGGCCAGGATGCGAAAAAGCACTGAAATCTCCCTTTTTTGTATTTTCACAAATAGAATTAAGGTTTCACAAATCTGAAACTGTGTTATAAAGAATCTTTTGACTCTCTGGGATAATCCAGTCCAGATTTGATGAGTCTATGTATAGTGGTTTTAGATCAGAACATGGTCTAATGTGGTCTACATGTAAAAAAAGCACTGAAATCTCCCTTTTTTGTATTTTCACAAATAGAAATAAGGTTTCACAAATCTGAAAACTGTGTTATAAAGAATGTTTGGCCTCTCTGGGATAATCCAGTCCAAATAAATCGGCTATGCAGCGATTTAAGAGGTTCAAACACGGAGGATTGTTCCTTTTTGAAGAGTGCTTCATGTATGCTTGAACTTTGTTTAATGTTGTTGAGGCAAGTTAAACATAAAATATGATGAATATTATGAAATAAACATGATTGTGAACATCAGTTCGATGCGTAACGTTCTTTCAAGACAAAGTTACAGTGTGTGTACCTTTGCGTTTGGTTGCTGGTAAGGAGGACGAGCTAGCGCTGTGATCTAGAATGCAAAGCTCGCTTGTTTCCAATCCCGAGAGTTGTCCATCCTCGCCTGAAACAGACGATTAGTGCCATGAGTTAGTGAAGCAAATTACAGAAACACTGCACAGTTATTCACAAGTCAAAACGTTTTCATAGCAGCCGAGAATATCTAGCTAGCTAGATGTAGCTAGCTCGGGGCCGGTGTTAGCCTATTCAGGCTAGCATGGCTAGCTTGATCTACTGAGCAAATAAAAGTACATCTGAGACCATTATTGTGCAGATTAAACCCCCAGTGCATGTAGTTGATTTTACGTTCGTCGTGGTAGTCATCGTTGGCCACTGAATCCGCCGTTTGTAGTCCTGAGTTTCTTTATTTTTAGCCGGCTGTGCACGATTCCCAGGTCGAGTGAAAGCTACTGAACTGGCTTCAGTAGCATTCCCTGGGTCGCGTCCTCGGCGTAGATCTCCAGAAGCGCCGACACCTCCTCATCATTTCTTGATGCTTGCCATAACTGCTTATAAAAATAAACCCAACGCTCCGTTGGTGCGTTGGGTTTTTGGAGCGAGGAAAAACAATGGCGTCTCCACACAACATTTTCACAGTTGTACGGGCGTGGTTTGCAATTCGCCCAGCCAATCAGCACTGGGGCACTTTTGGGGCACTTTTCACCCACAGAAAAGTACGCTCTCCCAGCGGGCTCTAAAAATGGGGGTAAAAGTACCCGAGATTAAGTACGATTTTTGGTGTGAACGCGACATAAGGGGTACTCACGGAACTAAACGCGAAAAGTACGGTGAAAAGTACTCCGGTGTGAACGCGGCTAATGCATTCATGTGATGACTTTCAAAGAGTAAAGCAAGCACTGCTGAATAAAGTATGATTTTATCTTTTACGAAACGTTTTCTTTCATATGGAATGCAGTTGGAGGTCAACCAATCACAGAGCTTGAGAACTAATCATGGGGTTTGTCAAACAAAGCACATGCTGTAGTCCTAAATTGAGGATTCTGGGTAGTGTAGTGTCTTCTGCCATCCTAAACTCCGAAAAAATATTTGTTTCTCCGAATCGAAGGGGAAAAATACAAAAGCATTGCACACAATTTAAACCAATCAATGTTGTGTAATTAACAAGGATAATCTGGTGTTTTTGAGTTGATGAGTAGTGCAGATATCACTGTAAAATCAATCGACAGTAAGGAGAATACTTACTTCCGGGTGTACAATTCTCCGTTATCCAATGGGAATGGACGCTCACATTGCCTTTAAGGGCCGCCGACATGGACCGATGCAGTGCTTCCATGAGCGTCAAATACCGCCGCCGATGGGAATACATTGCAATCAGTTGAAAGCTCTTTGCGTCCGTTTATGAAGCTGAAGGAGCCTCGGCGCGTCCCAACTGCACGCCACGGGACCCTGACCAAGCGTCGCTCCTGGACGTTTAGGGAGTGAGAGTGTGTTGGTGTATCCCATGTATTGATTCCATCGATTGCTGTTATAATACAAAACAACAGGAAAAAGTCTGTCTGCCAATGATCAATAACAGCGAACGGATTGTCATTAAAGATAGGTAAAACATAAACAGAATCACACTAAGCCTGGTTAGTGTTGCCTGGCTTTTTTCATAAGTGTGTTGTCACGTTCTAGTTACTTTGCTCAGCACTACTGCTTGTTACTTTTAATTGCCGTACTCGCCATGAACTGTTATTGCTCAGGTTAATCTCGCCCCCCTCCGACGTAAGCGTGACGTATTGGTTCTTGGTTCTTGCCAAGTCGGTGCTTACAGGCGGCTCCGCTGCGGTGGAAACAGGAAGAACCAGAGCTAAATCAGGCTCTAGCCCGCAACTGGCTCTGGAACCGGTTTGTTGGAAAAGAGAGACAGAAGAAGCAGTTAGTAAAGAGCTCCATGCACCTTATGAGCTTAATTAATGAGTGAATCCACTTTAATTAATGAGTGAATCCACTTTAAATATGAGTGAATCCACTTTAAATCCACTTTAAATATGAGTGAATCCACTTTAAATATTAAGTGCATTAAGAACACCTTCATGCAGATCTAGATCCCTCCGCTTCGCGTCGGGCTCCTGATCTGCCTGTCGGTGTTCTTTTCCCCATAATGACCGCGTCGCTGCACATTATCCCTTACTTATTATCCCTTACTTATTACATGGCTTAGTTGAATACTCGATTCTGATTGGTCAATTCGGAACATGTGACACGTTGTTAATCCAGAACAGACAGACCGCTGTCAAGGATTTATTGACCGTTGTTAAGGACGCTCACATCTGCACAAACAAGTCCGTTCGATTTAACTGTATACAGTTTGGCCGAAAAGCAAACTGCATGCAGTTTGCTTTTCTAACTGACAAGACAAGAGCGACAAGAAAACAGCGGAGAAGTAACGGAGCAGAAACCCTCCTTTTTACGCAGCGGTCCAGACATAGACATCAAACGGCGACACATATTCAGTTGCCAGTTCCTTTGGCATTAGGGCAGGGATATCTAGATACTTTCCAAGGTTTGACATAATGAATTGTGCTAATTTTAAAGCAAGCAACGATGTTTTCAAATCTGTAATCAAAAAGCTCTTCAAAAACGCTATCGAAGCAGTTCCTGCCGTTGCTACGTTAGTTCAAACAGTAACAACGGACTATTTTTCTTAGCGGATGCATGTCAATTTAAATCAATGCATACAACTATTTTTTAAATCAATAAAATCATTTTCTAAATCCATAAAAGCATTTCAATTAATATTGGGAGTCATATCGTTACTTTTTTGAGAATGTGGCCATGTAATAAGCGGGATAATGTGCAGCGACTTGGTCATTATGGGGAAAAGAACACCTTCATGCAGATCTAGATCCCTCCGCTTCGCGTCGGGCTCCTGATCAGCCTGTCGGTGTTCTTTTCCCCATAATGACCGCGTCGCTGCACATTATCCCTTACTTATTATCCCTTACTTATTACATGGTTTAGTTGAATACTCGATTCTGATTGGTCAATTCGGAACACGTGACACGTTGTTAATCCAGAACAGACAGACCGCTGTCAAGGATTTATTGACCGTTGTTAAGGACGCTCACATCTGCACAAACAAGTCCGTTCGATTTAACTGCATACAGTTTGGCCGAAAAGCAAACTGCATGCAGTTTGCTTTTCTAACTTTTCTAACTAACCGACAAGAAAACAGTGGAGAAGTAACGGGGCAGAAACCCTCCTTTTTACGCAGCGGTCCAGACATAGACATCAAACGGCGACACATATTCAGTTGCCAGTTCCTTTGGCATTAGGGCAGGGATATCTAGATACTTTCCAAGGTTTGACATAATGAATTGTGCTACTTTTAAAGCAAGCAACGATGTTTTCAAATCTGTAATCAAAAAGCTCCGCCTTCCTGCCGTTGCTACGTTTTTCAAACGGTAACAACGGACTATTTTCCTTAGCGGATGCATGTCAATTTAAATCAATGCATACAACTATTTTTTAAATCAATAAAATCATTTTCTAAATCCATAAAAGCATTTCAATTAATATTGGGAGTCATATCATTACTTTTTTGAGAATGTGGCCATGTAATAAGCGGGATAATGTGCAGCGACTTGGTCATTATGGGGAAAAGAACACCGACAGGCAGATCAGGAGCCCGACGCGAAGCGGAGGGATCTAGATCGTCATGATAATGATCGCGTCGCTGCACATTATCCCTTACGTGTGCACCTCCACCATTACATTGTCATATTCTGCACATTTCTTATACTATCTACATACATCTTATAAGAGTATAATACATATGTATAATATCAGTTAAAATAAGTGCTTAAACATAGTTAACATTGCAGGAAAGCAATATATTAGACGTTAAGTACTTTGTCAGGCTTAATATTTATCTGTAGATACAAATGTCACTGTGTGTGCTGTGTGCTCTGCATGTGTGACCATCAAAGAGGGTTTCATCCCTCCATATTCATCTTCTATACCCCCAAAGCTTTTTTCTTATTCAAAAGAAGACCTTAACCTAAAGTATTCTTTAATGTTTAAATAAAGCCTTATTAGTTGGTCTGTTTTGCACATCCTCCTATTAATATCTAATAATACAATTATAAAATGCAATAACGTGCTTTAACCAGTAGGTGTCCCTTTCTATCAGCTGTGCACCGTTATGGCGTAAATACAGCCTATCTACCAATTGGATCAAATATAAAAGTCAGCCGAATTAGTGTTGATACTGCAAGGAGACGTATTGTGTGAAAAGAAATGTAAGATGTTGTTTCATTGCTTATATATTTAAGATCCACGTCAAGTTTTCAGTTTTGGCGGCAGTTCCTGTTTGTCTAGAAGTCTTGTCATCAGGGCTCTATAAATAGAGTTAACTACGGCAGATATGTCATATTTAATGCAGCCGAAACGTGTATTACAATGCCGTTATGTGATGACTTTCAAAGAGAAAAGCAAGCACACTCGGAATAATGTATTATTTAATTGTTTTATACAGTCTATGGTTGCTACAGAGGATTGTGGGTAATGTCGTGTCTTCGGCCATCCAAAACTCATAGAAAACGACTTGTTTCTCAGAATTGAAGGGGAAAACGTGACAAAAGCATTGTACACACACTAAAACCTATCAATGTCGTTTAATTAACAAGGATAATCTGGTGTTTTTGAGTTGATGAGTAGTGGAGATATCACTGTCAAATCAATCGACAGTAAGGGGAATACTTACTTCCGGATGTACAATTCTCCGTTATCCAATGGGAATGGACGCTCACATTGCCTTTAACAGCCTCCGACACAAACGAATGCCGTGCTTCCCTAAGCGTCAAATACCGACGCCGATGGGAATACATTGCAATCAGTTGAAAGCTCTTTGCGTCCGTTTATGAAGCTGAAGGATCCTCGGCGCGTCACAACTGGACGCCACGGGACCCTGACCAAGCGTCGCTCCTGGACGCTTAGGGAGTGAGAGTGTGTTGCTTAGCGAGCTAACTTCAGTGAAAACTCTGGCTTTCCGGTCCTACGACGCTGGTTCACTTCTTAGCGGGCTAGATCTCCATGGTAACTTATGCTGAACGGCTAGCCTGGTCCGGAGCAGGTTAGGTTGCAGGCTAAGAGATCAACTCAGTTACGAATCCCGATGGGCCGGTACTGAAGTGGGCCGGTCCCTGAAGTGGGCCGGTCGGACGATGTGGGCCGGTCGGATAAGTCACTAGCACCACCCCCCGTCGACAATTTACTTGATCTGTTGCTTCTTGACATGAGAGCAGTTTCCCAGCGGAGTGAAGAAAACACATGAAACTCACGGGACTCACTCCTCAGTTTATAGAGTGTTTTGTTTCAATGAATGTATCATTTAGTTAATATGTGATATATCTGAACAACAAAGTGGTCAAAAATCATTTTATTCATTTATTGGAAACATTTTCATGATCGCTTTTTTCGTTTTACATTTTCATTTATTGTCATTTCCATTCAGTCAGTCATTAAGTATATTTAAAATGTTAATTTGCTACATATCCACACAAACAGACAAAGTGTGCAATCCAATTAATATTAATCTAACTGGGTTTTGATAGTTAACATATCTCTTTTTCTTCTCTCAATTATTTTATTTCTATTGTGCACTCTAATCAATATTAATCAAACTATTGTTCGTTTATACATTTTAAGAATGGCGTTTATCTTTTTTGAGGATTAGTTCTTATTTTATTTAATGTATTTGGGTCTACAACAGATGATACAAATGTTTGTGTCAGTAAATGTGTACTAACAGAGGCGGGGGTGTTTGTGAAAATAACGGGGACAGAGCTGCTGTCAGACGATCAGCTGTGCAGCGTCATCACAAACGGACGCCGCTTCACGTGGCGCTCCGGAGGAAACAACGTCCCATTGCTCTTAAAACTAATTTCCCTGCTTCTCGTGGGCTGAAGTCGAATAGTCCATTTAGCTTAGGAACCTTCCTAACGGAGTGAAATGACCCGGAAGTCCCTCAGTGGCAGCCATGATAAGTGCCGTTCGAATTCTCTAGATGATAGGAAAGGAGGTTTCAAACTTCCTTTATAACCTCCTTTAGCTTAGGAACCACTGGACCTCCCTCACCAAAAGGAGAGGAGAAAATGCTGCCCCACAATGCCTTGCGGCCGCGGCATTTGCCGTCACACAACAGTCGGCCGTTCACGGAAACAACCGATTATGACCGAGAAATGATATCATGAAAGTTACGGTGCTTATTAAGCATTTTAAAACGTATGTGGTAAGTTGCCAAAGTGCTTTGTTTTGAACGTTCATCAGTATTATAATCAAAAAGAGAAATATGAACGTTAGTTTTTACTGAAATGATCAAATAAAGTCAACATTTCAGTCTTTACTGAGCTGTGTGGGGTTTGTTACACTTTAAAAAGATGTTTGAATGGTGATATACACAGTGATAGATGTTAAGGACTAACGTTTATAATAAATACATTTGTATTGATTTTAAGATCTTTTCATACAATCATACGTATTGGGATCATTTGTATTAATGTGGACCGGAGGGAGAGGGTGACGAGCATAAGTTTCACTTTCCTTTTTTATTTCAATTCCAACTTTGGCTATGAAGAATATGTTTCTCTGTTGTCCCCGTTCATAAAGCATAAAACAACAGCATCAGAGCACGGTGCAGAGTCTCTAGATGAGTTTACAGTAGTCCCTCGTTCTTATTAAACATCCATGTTGTAGTCCGCTGTATAGAAAACTGTAGTTTCCATAGTTTCCCCACAGCAGCAGGCGCACATTTATGACCTCCGCTGGCGCATCATAAACACGTCGGATAGTGAAAGTGCAGTTGGATTCTCTAAAGTACCGCAGTCTCTTCTCCTAAATCCTTTTGAATTCTCCTATCCACTATCCCTTAACCCCATGATGTTTCACTCAGAGGTCAAGGAATAGACGATAGGGTTAGACGTTAGGAGCTGATTTTTGGATTATCCGAGCGCAACCGTGGTTTCCTTGCATCTCTCCATGCTTCCCTGGTGGGAGGGACTAGACGCAGGGAAACGACGTAAGTGAGGAACGAAAGGCATTGTGTTGCCAAGGCAACGGCATTTGAAGAAATCTTAAAACTGTCAAATAGATGTCTTCACGGCTGGACTGTTAGCACACATGTGAAGTTTGAGCACTTTTTGACCATTTTCATAGGAGTTATAGCAATATCGTGTTTTACAGTGAGGGATGCGTTGCCATGGCAACAGCTTTTGAAGAAAACTCACTAATGGCACATAGACATGTTGAAGGCTGGACCATTAACCATTATCTGAAGTCTGCTGCTCTGAGCATGTCAGTTGGAGTTATGACATCATCGTGTTCCATGACACAGGTGTTTATAAAATATTTAAAAAATATATATGTTAAAATATATTTTAAGATCATGTTTAGTCATCTGATTCGTCTGTACTTTTCCTGTTTTAGTCTGCGTTCTTCTAATTAGTGTCTACAGTGTGCCTATTGAGCCGTGTTGAGCGATGTGGGGCAAGCCCCTCTCTCTGCTGTATAAATGAACGTGTACTGTAAAAACGACACTGCGCATGCTCAGAGTACTTTTCTATTCAATGTGTGCGGCAAAAAAATAATCACCATAGGGGCACTGTGCTGCCATACCCACCAAACGTCATCTCATAATTCAGAGAGCTGATTGGCTGTAAGTACGTGTGCCACGAAAAGTTTAGATGTGAAGAGGAGACGAGAGAGAGCAGCGTATAGCGATTAAAATCAGTAAAACGGAAAGTAAATGAATGAAGTTGACCATCTACTTCAGCTTTGGGAAGTTCATTTTATGTCATATATTTTGTTGATCTCCTGTGTTTTGCCTATAGGCCAGGGCCGGTCTTTGGCATAGGCGACATAGGCGGTCGCCTAGGGCGCCAGATCTGGGGGGGGCGCTGCGCTGGTAGTTTCTGGGAGGGAAAAAAACATTTTTGACTGTTTGGCTCATCCTAATTTTCAGCCTTGATGTAACAACATTCATAATTAAGTCAAGGTAACACCCTTTTCACCCCGGTTACACTTTTCATTTGCCCTGTATGGGCGCTGTAAGTGATGAAAGTGGGGGATGTTGACTTATCAGGCGCCCACAGCTCACAACCAAAGTGCGAGCGAGCCTCCGAGCGAGCAAGAGAGAGAGAGAGACGGCGTGCATCGGGTACCGCGGATTGTTGTTGGATTGAGGCTGATAACTACAGCTCAGTGAGGTAAAGGACTCTGAGTGTTTAGATAGTTCACTTTATTCTAAGGCTGGAGCCACACGAGGACGATAACGCAAACGGACCGCAATCGTTATCAAAAAAGTCTTCCGTCCACACGCAACAGGCATCAGAAACGTGTCCGTTCACACGAGACCGCTCGAAAGTGCTGGAGACGCTGTAGTACATATGCCAGGCCTGTAAGTGGCGCTGTAGTCCTGCCACAAAAGCAGCGAAGAAGACTTCCCGCGCATGGTTGCCATGGTTGCCCTTCTGTTTATTCTCCGCTGTGGACGCTCTGGCTCTTTTTCTCCCTCCCCGAGGCAAGCGTGTGCTCCTGCTGTAAATCTCTCCGGTAGTCCACCAGCAGATGACAAACACCCACCTCTCCGCCTCTTCCAAGGGACGAGGGGACCGTGCGGCAGAGTTTCAGTTAGATTTGTTTTCGCCGGTCAAGATGTCCGTTAAAGTTCAAATCTTCCGGACAAAATTAGAAAAGTGCCGGTCAAAGGTCTACTTTGTTATTTATTGAGCTTTAAAACAAATGAATAACGACTCTATATAATAATATAATAATAAAAAACGGAGCCTCTCTTTTCCTCCCCCTCTTCTGACAGCCCAGCAGCTGATCTCTGAGCAGGAGAGGGAGAGGCGGGGCTATTGCTTCAACGTTATCAGGAAATGATCGTATAGGCGTAAACACGGAGCTGTTTGCCCCCCCCAGAGCGTTTCGTTCGCAGATCTACCCACCTAGGGCAATAGCATGAAGCTGCAGCGTCGGAGACTGCAGTTTCAGGACCACTCCTAGGACCCTAGTTGTTTTGCAACACCGCCACCTAGCGAATTGGATGCCCGCAAAAGTACAGCCAGCAAGTATTGAGTCTCATACACAGCGAGTCTCTTTAGACATTGTAATGCTTGTTATTAACGATCTAAAAATGCATGAAAATATGTTTTTCTTACAGAAATGTAATTATTATTATTAACAACAATTTGTTGTTATTATGTTTCAGTGTATGTCAGATGTAAAAAGATAGTCTTTTATATTTGTCTTATCAAATTTGACATACAACGTAAATTAATATATGCATATATACATATTGTAGTAATAAGGATATATATTGTATGTAGACATACATTTAGATGTATATTTTGTTAAAAGAAAACAAAAATGTTAATTTAGTTTTTGGGAGAAGGGGTGGGATTAAATACGTGTAAACTCCTTCCCACGCCTTTTCGGATGTGTAATTAGGTAGATCATTTGTTTATATATAATTTGTAAGTCAATAATATTTAGTTTATCAATTTGATACTGCTTAAGTTTCTACAGTATCATAATTATCTTGTTTAATTTCATTATTATATTACACGTTCGAAATAATCAAATCAAATGTGTCTTTGAAGAGGTGCTTGATTACTCAAAAACAAAAACAACTGTTCAGTGTTGAACATGCAGTTTGACCGAGAGGCATTTCAGTGCAGAATACATTTTTATTTATTTAGAAGACGGGCACAATTTCCTTAACACGGACACAGAATGACCTCTGGAGTCCAGCATGTCTTTGAGTTCCTCTGACCCTTCCTCTGAAAGTGGAGAGGACACTGAGGATTCTTCACTGGGGTGAGGCGGGGTCTGTTGTTCCCTCAGCCACCAGAAAACCGCTCCAGCTGTAGTACCCCGGGAAGCCCTCTTCGGGGTAAAAACCCTCCAAGATTCCTCGCTGTCCACTTCCCCGGTAGCCTGTGCCAACGTCCTTATAAAGATGGTTGCATTGAAAGCACCCGGTTTCATTACACAAATAAACAAAAAGGTTAACAGTTGGTTTTGCAGCGAGTCATCATCATAGGCTAACAGATGACTGTTTCCCTGTGGTGCTTGTATTGCCGTCAACAATTAATGTAGGACACCTAGTTGGGCTTGCCAAAATCACGCTACAGTTTCATTAAACAAATAATAAAATATGCTAACAGTTTATTTTGCCGAAAGCTATAGCTAACGAATAATTATTTTTAGTGCCTTTAAGACGATTAGAAGCTATCATAAGCTAACAGGTGATTGTTTGTATTGCCTTAAGACTATCATAGTTAACGTTAGCTAATCACACTTCGTTATTAATGTTAAACAAATAAAACTTTAAAAGCACTGTCACAAAAAACTAGGGTCCTAGCAGTGGCGGCCGGCCCATAGGGGCGCTAGGGGCGCCGCCCCCCCTCTTCCCACATTAAAAATTAAAAAAATTAAAAAATATATATTTAAAAAATATATTTTTATTTTTATTTTTAATAAACAAGGTAAATATTATATAGTTGGTATCAGTATATGTATATGTATAAAATGTATAATCTACAATAAAATGTCGTTTAAAATTGTGTTACGATGTCTAAAGTTACTGATAAGTCACATGTTTCCTGCCTGGCCTTGCCCGTGTATCATTACTCCCTCTCGTCTGGGCGCTATGCACAGCGCCCAGACGAGAGGGCAGCAAGTGCAGCAGAAGCCAACTGTTGCTATCTTTAAACTATGCCGCCGAAACATAATTTCAGCCAATCAGCGTCGTCAAATCTGATGGTCACAGGGCGCCTACGTCAGCGCCCGGTGCAGTCTGTGAGTTGTTTGGACTCGTATCCAAGGAGACAAAACAGGAAGCTGTCATACACTCTGGAAGCTACCATTAGCAGCTAATGAAAACTCCGTTTTTGACATAAAAATTGAATTATGGATCATCAATCATTTTTCAAAGTGACAGACACATTGGATTAACCTATGGATTAACCTTCAGCTGCGTTTTTCTCGTTTTTGATCAGAATTGTTATTCTGCAAAAGGTGAGCATATCTCCGTGTTTTGCTACCTAAAGCTACGTCGTGTGATGTCTGTATTTGCTTCCCCTGTCGCGAGTTCTGATCGCTCAGTGATGATACTTATATTTCTAGAATATGTGGAATCTCAGCTTGTAAGCTTGTTTGTGCATATCCGATAAGTATATCGATTGATTTATACCTAGAGTGCGTTAGCATTTTTTCGCTCAGGGCTCATTTAGACGCTTCTTGTGAGACTTGTGTATTGTTTCGGTAAACATGGTTCATATCATCAGTTAGCTGCGTTTCCTCTGAGTAGGACACATGAATAGTTTATTACATTTTAAGTAGCCCTGAGACACAGTTTTGTGAGGAAAAAGAACGGGGGAAAAAAAGCCCTTAACAGGTTAAATGGGAATTAAATCAGTGTTCCCAAAGCCCCGGTGTTCTGCAGTTTGTGTGGGCATACTGTACTGTTGCACAGTTTATGCTGTAGAAACTATGTCCAGGACAAGGTGTTTGGAAGTTTTGGAAGATTCATAGCTAACCACACTGAAGTTATGGAGGTATTGATCAGTCTTCTCATATTTTTAAGCCTCAATTTGACCTCCCCCCCCCCCAAGCTAAACTAGTTATAAATATATTTATTCTTCACTGTCGGGTCACTCATTACTGGATCAGTGAGCTGCATGAGACGATACTGGCGGGCTGTCAGGAGAGAGAGAGAGGGTGAGAGAGGAAAAGAGAGCGTTTCCGCTCATCTCTCCCGTGTTATTATCCAAAGTTAATGTAAACTTGAATAATGTACTTAATTTGAATGTAATAATTATGTTGTTTGTGGAAGCGCCAGTAAATGAGCCCCATTAACTGAGTTTTAAACATCACTTTAAATGGAAGATCCCCATAGGCCCCGCCCACTCGATCGTATCGGCGATCGGTATCGGCCGATACTGATTCTGGCGATCGCCCCCAAAATTGGCGATCGGAGCATCCCTGCTAAAAAAAACTGTGAAAGTGTGTCTAACATGTATCAAGTGGACATCTTGTTGCTCTGCTTCTGTTTACATAAAAGAATCAAGCTAAACTTTAGCAAGTATAATTGTTTAATTTAAACATTCACAAGAGGAACATGAGACAAGAATGAGATGGCACAAACATTATAAATACAAAACTGTTCAAGATCACAATATCAACACATACAACTATAAGAATGTATAGAAACAAGAGGACATGTTAAAATATATATGTCGAGTACCTTGAAAAGGCCCTGGTGTGATTTGTGTAGACACAGCAGGTTTATTCAGAAACACAATTTAACACCAGACTAAAAGCATTAATATATATTAAAGTTCTTTCTATTTGACTTTCACAGTGGTTAAATTAACCACGACACTTCCTCGAGTACTGTACTCAGGTACAATTTTGAACTACTTTACTTTTATATTTATATTTTATGATACATTATGCTAATAATAATTATACTATTATATATTATACTTTTAGTAGTACAGCTGTAGTTACTTTGCTATTCAGATAAATAGAAAAATACAACCTGATGTCTTATTGATTAAATCACCACGCAGCATATAAAGTAGGGCTGCTCAATTAATCATATTTTAATCGCAATTACGATTTTGGCTTGCAACGATTATGAAAACAACATAATCAGAATAAAACGATCTTTTTTTTAAATCTTAATTTTTTTTATTATTGGTTTTTCAGTTGAATTATACTTAAAGTTCAGGGTAATCAACTGTTAAAAACATACTGTTCAAATATATTTTTTCAAAAAATGGATGTTTTCAAAGTAAATGGATAATTGTTTTTAATAATCGTGATATCAATTATTGACCCAAATAATCGAGATTATGATTTTTGCCATAATCGAGCAGCCCTAATATAAAGAAATACAAATAAGCTCCATGTTCACCAGATGCAACAGGAAGTTTACTTGTAAGTACAGTACAATTTGGTTCTAGTACAATTTGGTATTTCTACATTTACCTAAGTAAAGGGTCTGAGTCCTTCGTCTTGCACTGAACCATTGGTTTGAAACATGAGGGATAAAAAAGTATTGAGGAAATAAAAAAGTGCATTAAAGCCTTAAACCCGCGTCACACTGTCCCGAAATTGACACCCGATGGACACACGATAAAGGAAATGTTCAAATTCGGCTCTGATCGTAACATCGGGCCATTCGTGAGGGCATCTTAAGCCATCGTATGACCGCCGGTGGAGTTTCTCAGTCTCCGGCAGCAACTTCGGGAGCGGTGGCAACATCTTTGGCATGGCAAAGCATTGCCGAAGGACATTGCGAAGGTTCATTTTCGTGTTGACTTCGTGTGTCCATTTTGCCCTTCGTAAGGCATTCGTGCGGGCATCTTAAAGGGGACCTATCATGCAAAATGCACTTTTGTACGTCTTTTATACATGAATATGTGTCCCCGGTGTTCCAGGGAACTCACCAAGTGTCAGAAAACACAACCCTCTCTATTTTCCTCCATACCCAAATCTCTAAAAAAGGGGCTGCAACGGATCTGATAAAAACTGATCCAGATTTGAACACTTTCCTGACGTCAGGACAGTGGCGCTACGGCTATTGGGCCAACTCCACCAATCAGGAGGAGACAGCCACGGCCATTGCCGTTCGAAAGCGCTGGAGACGCTGTAGTACATATGCCAGGCCTCTAGATGGTGCTGTTCTCACTGAATCGGCCCAGAGCTAGAAATTGTCAAATTGAGCAAAATGAGGCATGGCTAAAATGCATGATCTGTTTGGTATTTTGAAAAAAAAAAAGTATAAATATGCCTTATATAGGTATGGTCCTACACTATATTATTCAAATATAGCATGATAGGTCCACTTTAAGCCATCGTATGACCGCCGGTGGAATTTCTCAGGCTCCGGCAGCAACTTCGGGAGCGGTAGCAAAGTCTTTGGCATGCCAAAGATTTTGCCGAAGGACCTTGCGAAGGTTCATTTTCGTGTTGACTTCGTGTGTCCATTTTGCCCTTCGTAAGGCCATCATGAGGGCATCGTAAGGGCATCGTGTAGCCATCGTATGACATCGTTTCCCATGTGTCATGGTAACGTGGACATATAAAAGGCTAACTCCCAAAGCTTCAATCACAATTCATCACAATTCAGTTCCTGCAGAATGGCATACTATGATGAGACAACCAGGAAAAAGAAGGCAGCAGCATTGCTTCTTTTGATGCACCTCAGAGAACATGATGAGCAACTCTTACAGGTAAAAATGGTCTTATTTCACGTTGTCATTTCTTGCCATTTGTGACCTGCTCTATCGAAGTCAGTAGCAGTGATGACACCTGTATTAAGCAGGTAAATCAGGAGCATGAGGACACGGTGTGCGATGTTTCCTTGCAGATCGCTTCTCTGGTTGTTTTATTGCACAACAAAATCATGTAAACAACCCAATTTGTGTTCTGTGAAACTGAAAAGGATATTACATTGTTTTTGTTACTTTCGTTGCAGTTTTATGCAGCCGCGGCGCCAAGATTTCAATTTTGGGTGGGCCAATGTAATTTCGGCTGGGCCTGTTCTAATAGATGTTTCTCGTTAACAAAAATAAAAATAAATGCCTGCATATCATTGTAGGCAACTGTGTAATGCATATTCCCTATAGTAAAGACACTTTTTCTAAACCCTTCTCTTTTAAAAATGTTCACTTATAAGAAGCTTAAATATTATTTAAATGATTAAGCGGCACGCCGCAATGAGTGAAATGAAATGTTAAACTGCTGCATGTTATTTTGTTTTGGTTCACAATACATTGATACATTTAGAAACAAAGAGCATACAACGGCAGAATACGGAATAATGACCGAGCACCTGATGTGTGTCTGTGTGGTTAGACCCTGATGTGTGTCTGTGTGGTTAGACCCTGATGTGTGTCTGTGGATAGACTGCAGCCTGATGTGTGTCTGTGTGGTTAGACTGCAGCCTGATGTGTGTCTGTGTGGTTAGACCGCAGCCTGATGTGTGTCTGTGTGGTTAGACCGCAGCCTGATGTGTGTCTGTGTGGTTAGACCGCAGCCTGATGTGTGTCTGTGTGGTTAGACCCTGATGTGTGTCTGTGTGGTTAGACTGCAGCCTGATGTGTGTCTGTGTGGTTAGACTGCAGCCTGATGTGTGTCTGTGTGGTTAGACCCTGATGTGTGTCTGTGTGGTTAGACCCTGATGTGTGTCTGTGTGGTTAGACTGCAGCCTGATGTGTGTCTGTGTGGTTAGACTGCAGCCTGATGTGTGTCTGTGTGGTTAGACCCTGATGTGTGTCTGTGTGGTTAGACTGCAGCCTGATGTGTGTCTGTGTGGTTAGACCCTGATGTGTGTCTGTGTGGTTAGACCCTGATGTGTGTCTGTGTGGTTAGACCCTGATGTGTGTCTGTGTGGTTAGACCCTGATGTGTGTCTGTGTGGTTAGACCCTGATGTGTGTCTGTGTGGATAGACCCTGATGTGTGTGTCTGTGTGGTTAGACTGCAGCCTGATGTGTGTCTGTGTGGTTAGACCGCACCCTGATGTGTGTCTGTGTGGTTAGACTGCAGCCTGATGTGTGTCTGTGTGGTTAGACCCTGATGTGTGTCTGTGTGGTTAGACCCTGATGTGTGTCTGTGTGGTTAGACCCTGATGTGTGTCTGTGTGGATAGACTGCAGCCTGATGTGTGTCTGTGTGGTTAGACTGCAGCCTGATGTGTGTCTGTGTGGTTAGACCGCAGCCTGATGTGTGTCTGTGTGGTTAGACTGCAGCCTGATGTGTGTCTGTGTGGTTAGACCGCAGCCTGATGTGTGTCTGTGTGGTTAGACTGCAGCCTGATGTGTGTCTGTGTGGTTAGACTGCAGCCTGATGTGTGTCTGTGTGGTTAAACCCTGATGTGTGTCTGTGTGGATAGACTGCAGCCTGATGTGTGTCTGTGTGGTTAGACTGCAGCCTGATGTGTGTCTGTGTGGTTAGACCCTGATGTGTGTCTGTGTGGTTAGACCGCAGCCTGATGTGTGTCTGTGTGGTTAGACTGCAGCCTGATGTGTGTCTGTGTGGTTAGACTGCAGCCTGATGTGTGTCTGTGTGGTTAGACTGCAGCCTGATGTGTGTCTGTGTGGTTAGACTGCAGCCTGATGTGTGTCTGTGTGGTTAGACCCTGATGTGTGTCTGTGTGGTTAGACTGCAGCCTGATGTGTGTCTGTGTGGTTAGACTGCAGCCTGATGTGTGTCTGTGTGGTTAGACCCTGATGTGTGTCTGTGTGGTTAGACTGCAGCCTGATGTGTGTCTGTGTGGTTAGACCCTGATGTGTGTCTGTGTGGTTAGACCCTGATGTGTGTCTGTGTGGTTAGACCCTGATGTGTGTCTGTGTGGTTAGACCCTGATGTGTGTCTGTGTGGTTAGACCCTGATGTGTGTCTGTGTGGATAGACCCTGATGTGTGTGTCTGTGTGGTTAGACTGCAGCCTGATGTGTGTCTGTGTGGTTAGACTGTAGCCTGATGTGTGTCTGTGTGGTTAGACCGCACCCTGATGTGTGTCTGTGTGGTTAGACCCTGATGTGTGTCTGTGTGGTTAGACCCTGATGTGTGTCTGTGTGGTTAGACCCTGATGTGTGTCTGTGTGGATAGACTGCAGCCTGATGTGTGTCTGTGTGGTTAGACTGCAGCCTGATGTGTGTCTGTGTGGTTAGACCGCAGCCTGATGTGTGTCTGTGTGGTTAGACCCTGATGTGTGTCTGTGTGGTTAGACCGCAGCCTGATGTGTGTCTGTGTGGTTAGACCCTGATGTGTGTCTGTGTGGTTAGACTGCAGCCTGATGTGTGTCTGTGTGGTTAGACTGCAGCCTGATGTGTGTCTGTGTGGTTAGACTGCAGCCTGATGTGTGTCTGTGTGGTTAGACTGCAGCCTGATGTGTGTCTGTGTGGTTAGACTGCAGCCTGATGTGTGTCTGTGTGGTTAGACCCTGATGTGTGTCTGTGTGGTTAGACTGCAGCCTGATGTGTGTCTGTGTGGTTAGACCCTGATGTGTGTCTGTGTGGTTAGACTGCAGCCTGATGTGTGTCTGTGTGGTTAGACTGCAGCCTGATGTGTGTCTGTGTGGTTAGACCCTGATGTGTGTCTGTGTGGTTAGACCGCAGCCTGATGTGTGTCTGTGTGGTTAGACCGCAGCCTGCTGTCCTTTTTAGCGGATCTAGCGAAGTGAGCGCCCGTGCGTAAATGGCACTGGTTCTCTGACGCGGCACTTTTCAGAGGCTGCAGATTTATCATTAGCTACTTCCTTCTGATACTGCAGAGCTTTCATGAGCTGAAGGTACGTTTCATACTAAAGCAGCTGGGCAGCAGATACTGTTGCTTCACACTCATAAGTTTTGCTGATGTGGGCTGGAGAATGCCGCGTCAGGGTGCGCTCTGGTAGTTGCAAATGGCACGAAATTTTAGCTCTACGTTTCTTAATCATTTTCCTAGATATTTAGTCTCAATATGAAATGAGGAATCTCTTGCTTTGCACACGTGAGAATTATGTCTGGGAAAACTTTACGTGTTCCCGATTTTTCTCAATGATCTCTCCCTGTCGGCCCTCTGGGTTGAGTAGCTGATGGAGGATGGTTCCATGGTCAGACTTCTCGCACTGTCTGTAGTTTGTATTTCTCTCCATAGCTATTGCATGAGCTGCGCTGCATTCGTGTTTACTGAGAGCATAGTCGATGTGTTTCCAGTCCCTGTAACCATGGCGACTGAATGTATCTTCTCCGCCGGCCCCGCCTCTCTCACTAAAATGCCGGCACATTTGACAAAACACACTGTCCTTGCTAATGCTATACTACAAGAATGTGTACTTGTCGACATACCAGTGGGCAGCGGAGCTCCTTTTCTTTTGTCTGAAAAGTGTCTGAGGGTAGGCCTACTTTATGAGCTTTGGCTGTGTAGCCGCCGGGTCATCTATGGCTGAGAGGTCCGGCACTGGGATGCTATTTTCTGTTATACTGCAACGGGTGCTACGTCCCGCAGAGGGACTGAGCTCAGCGGGGGCACAACATTAAACACACCCTCGTCTCTCTGAGGCGGCACCTGCTGTGAGGATGATGAGTGTGGTGGTTCCGGCGGCGTCGACTCTGTTCTTACTCTTTTAAAAAAACTGAACATCGATTGTTGTGACATCGTTAGTGAGTGCGGTATTTTGTGTGTTTGTGTAGTCCACTGTCCCCCTTCATCTGCGCGCGCCCGCGAGACGTTCTACGATGTATTTGCTCCCGCGCTTCCACTATGAGTTCGGTCCAATTCACATGTTACGTTGCCTGATTACCTTAA
Source organism: Trematomus bernacchii (assembly GCF_902827165.1). Classification (NCBI taxonomy): domain Eukaryota; kingdom Metazoa; phylum Chordata; class Actinopteri; order Perciformes; family Nototheniidae; genus Trematomus; species Trematomus bernacchii. The sequence continues at coordinate 1,944,879 of NW_022987709.1, forward strand.
TTCATGTTGCTTTTAATTTTATACGTTTTTTTTAAAGTGAAACACATGTTTGCTCTTATTTTATAAAAATTTGATTTCCCACGTGGCCGAAGCTTTTATACCATCAGGAGGTCACGTGTCGCCTTTGTGTGTGGTTCGGGTGCCATCGCGTGGCCTTCTGTAGGCATCGTACTTGCTTCGGCTGTTGCTTGGCCGATGACCAAGTTCGGGGCCATCTTCGTGCAAAATTCACAATTCCATATTCGTGTGTCCATCGGGAGTCAATTTCGGGACAGTGTGACAGGGGCTTAAAGGAGATACATTCCTTGTTTATAAAATATATTATTTGATATATAGTTATCTTAACTAAACAGTTAACACTACAGACACAGCTGAAGACAATAAAGAGTTAGTGTTGATCCAGCTGCTGCAGATTTGTTTGCCTCTCACAGCTGGACTTTGCTGCCTTTATGGAGTAAAGCACTTCCTGTGTGTCACCATTTGATGAAGACCAGTGCGGCGAGCACGGAGTAGCCGAGGATGAGGAAAAGCACTTTGAGCAGCCGGTCCTGTTTGTCTTCCAGCTCTCGGGAGAGGATCTCAAAGAAGGTGACGAACAGGAAGGTGCCCGCGGCGAATCCCTGCAGCACCACAGACACCACGCTGCCCGCCAGCGTCTGGGTCGACTCGATGCCCATCCCCACCAACATCCCCAGCGGGATCATAAGGCTGACTGTGATGCCCAGCTTGGCGGCATCCTTCATGCCAAGCGATGCCTTGGCCACGCTCACCCCGAGGGCCACTGTGGCCAGCGTCTCGTGCACGGCCACGCCCAGGAAGAGGCTGGCCAGCTTTGATCCATCGTCCTGCAGGCCAAGCGCCAGGCCCTCGAATACAGAGTGAGCAGACAGAGCCAGCACCAGGCTGGCCAGCCGCAGAGGCCCCGCCCCCGCCAGCTCGGCTGGGCTGAAGTGTCCGTGCTGGTGTCTGTGGGAGCGGTGACTGCCCGCGCCCCCCGGCGTGCCGAGGTTGGAGGAGATGAAGGGCGTTTCGTACTCCGAGTCGCTGCCGGCCTCCGACCCAACGGCATTGAAGGTCTCCAGGTCGATGAAGGACGGCTTCTCTTTCCTGAAGGTGAGCACAGACTGCTCCACGAACACCGTGAGGAAGAAGCCGAGCATCATCATCGTCTCAGCCAGAGGATAGTCGCTGCTGATCTTCAGCTGCTGGAACACGTCGGCCACCTGAGGAGAGCCAACACAAACACTTAAGATCAAAAGTAGAAAGACCTGAGGCCTGTACGACGAAGCCGGTTCAACCTAACCTGGATATGTTTGAGTTACCCGGCTGACTTAATCCAAAACAAACGCGCTCTCGCTAAGCGGTCCTACCACGCGGGTTATCAACTCGTTAACTCAAGCCAGCCGTACCCTATCTAGTTAGGTGCGCCTTCACATAAAAGGGGTGGTATTTGGAGCGATCGACCAATCGGAATATTGGAGAAACCTAGAGCAAGTTATTTCACGGCGGAGGAGCAGACGGTGATCATGAGCCAATTCGCAGATTTGAAGCACATAATTAAGGCAAAAAGCAGTACCCTTGCGGCTGCCAAAAGTCGCCAACAATGTTGGAAGCAGATTGCAGACTCCGTGAATGCGTAAGTAAAATACGTATGTAACAGCGTGCACAGCTGCACATCTTTAAAAGTGTATTGGATGCACGGCAGTCATGTACAAAAATAAATCCGGCACTTCCAGATGAATTCTTTTGTTTATCGGATAAATAGTAGCCTAATTAAAATACCAACTTGATCATTGAGTGGCAGCCTTTTTTTCTTTATAATATCATCGCCCGAGGGTCACAAGTGGACTTTAAGCCTAATATTTTTGTAATCCTTTTAATTTATAGCATTATTTTTTTCGTTTTTCAGATGTAACCCCAGCGGGTCTAAAAGGACCTGGGAGCAAATGAAAGTCAAATATAAAAACATCATTCAATCTGGTAAGTTTCCCTCTTTTGAGATCTTAAAAATACAACTACACGTTTTGAATTGCTTCAATTAGTCTGTGTTTCATAACTGTATAGGAAAGCGGTCACATTTTTTCCCAATTCTTGCAGCCAACCGGAAAAAAAATGAGCAGAGGAAGACAGGAGGGGGCCCTCCTCCGCCAGATTTCACCCCTGCCGAGGAGCTGGCCCTCAGCAACAATGCGGGTCGGCCCTTGATGGTAGGGGTGGAAGGGGGGGTCTCTACTGACCCTGGTGGCAGCAGCTCCCACCACATTTTTATACAGGGTAAGAGTCAGGGAGCTTTAAACAGCTGTGATGCTATAAAACACAATTATATATCTATTTTTGTGGGAGTAAGTAACATGTAGGCCTATTTTATTGTTCTGCAGATGATGGGGAGAACGTGGTGTTGCTGCCCCCCCCCAAATCACCCACTACCTCTTACAGAGGTAACGTAACCTTTGGTATGTCACCTATATGGTCGCTGAATATGGATAACACAGACCATTTACATGTCTTCTTTTTTTCAGGAGGGCCTAGATGATGAGACGCTGTCGGTCTGCTCGGAGAGCGCTCTGGCGGTACACTTTAGTATTTTGTTACCAATGATATGAAGTTTTCAATTTGCCCTAACACAGATAGAGAGGGTGTGGCCACGTTGCTTTAATTGATTCTTTCTGATTACTTGCACATGGTGGTGGTCTGCACATGGGACAAATAACTACTCTCTATTGAAAAGATATTTGCTTTGCTCAATTTGCAGGAAGAAGGAACTCTTCCTCCCACGCAGCCTGGGCCCTCCACATCTAGGCCCTCATCACGACAAGTAATTAATTAAACTAAATTTAAAAGTATAGTCAAGTTTAAAATGGTTAGCTTTCTTGCTGTGAGCCATGCTTGAATGTTAAAGCAACATATATGTGTTTCATGTGTTTCAGGCTGAAGCAGACACTGTGAGGGCCCTTTACAAACGGACCCTAGTCCAAAGCATCCAATTTAATGAGCTGCTCATAGAGCACCGAAAGCTCTTAATTAAAAAAAACAAGCTGGAGGTGGAAGAATTGGACAGAGAAAGACAGGTAATTTTGTAACATTCAGTAATTTATTTTCAAGTCAAATGAAAGGTGCATAAGGTGACCTTTACATCTTTTAGGATACCTAAAAGAGAAATCCCTTTTTTCTTTACAGAAAAAGTAAACAAATTATGTATTTTTCTCTTTTTCCTTCAGGAATGGCTGAAAAAATAAAAACTCCAACATAAATCATCCAAGGCCTCGCTCTCTGTGTTCTTTTTTTATTAAGCAAATAATAATGCGATGGCTTCTCTGACAGCCCTGCCAGTAGGGTAGTCCAGGGTGATGGGGTCTACCACATCAGCAGGTTGGGGGTTTGCAGGAGGGGCCCTCCCCTTCCTCATTGTGGCGATGTTGTGCAGCACAACACAGGCCGTTATGATGCAGCAAGCTCTTTCAGGGGCCACTCTGAGCCCCCGCAGGCAGGTGAATCGGGCCTTCAATATGCCAAAGGTCATTTCAATCCTGACCCTGGTTTTGGCATGGGCCACATTGAAACTGGTTTGTGGCCCTTCACCAGGGTCAGGATACGGGGTCATCAGGAAAGGCTGGCAGGCATAACCCCTGTCCCCGAGCAGCACTCCACTGAAGAGCCCTGAAGATAAAGGAACATTTCCATAATAAGTACCACAAAAGGCAGCTTCAGAAGCACAAAACAATAAGAATGTACAGTTGCCATACCCTGCCCGATTTTGTGACACAGTGAAGACTCAGAGAAGATCCTTGAGTCATGGACTGACCCAGGCCACTTTGCCTCAAGGCTTGTGATGAGACACCTGTGGTCACATGTGGCCTGCAAAAGCATTTGGGGTTAACAAGCCTACTTCCACAATAAGAGCATCATAGTCAGTGTAGCATCAATGTTCATTTGCAATGAGTCCGAGATAAAGATAGTCCAAGTGTGAAACATGTACTGTGTGAATATTTAAATGTGTGATTTCCTTTAATCACCCAGACTTCAATGTGTGTTCTATAAGTGAATGTGCAAGATTTACCTGAATGTTGAGGCCGTGGAATGATTTGCGATTCACATAGTCACCTTCATTATCTCCCTGACACGCAGAGATCGGTATATGGCAGTGTTTCTCAAAAAGGGGCGCAGAGGCAAGACAGTATGGGCTCAGAACAGTCTCATAATACACACATGCACACAGAAGGATTCACACTTGTATTTCATGATCCGCAAAAGGAGTCACACTTGTATTTCCGGATCCACACTTGTGTTTGTCAATGCACACACAAATGTGTTCCGTTTCATATACATGTAAATAAAATCCAAATACAGAAAAAGGTTTTACATGTATTTTTGATCCTCACATTTCTTTTCCTTTTAAAACCGCTGAACCTGCAAACACAAACCGCTTTCTGTGCATGGATCACTGTGCATTCGTGTGTGGGTTTTTTGTAGTGATGTGACGGTCGCGAACGAGCCGATTCTTTTGAAAGGCTCTTTGGTACGAACGAGGGGAACCGAGTCGTACTTGGTGAGAGCCGTTCTTGTTATCGTTCAATCGTTGGTCCGCACTCACTGCCTGCCAAAATCCACTCGCCTTTTAAAAAAGCTTGATTTTGTTCCCCAAACGTATTCTGTGAAGACCCGCCCCTACTCTGATTGGTAGGTTTCAGCACGAGGAGTGAGATGGGGTGGGTCTTAACGGAATACGCGAGAGAGAGAGAGGTCATAACAAGTGGTACAGGACAGGGAGACGACGTGTTTTTCGGATGGAAAATGAGCCAAACTTGAAAACGCAGCAGCATTTGGATGCACTTCAACCAAAACCCAGGCAGTGATAAAGCGCACCATTTGTAAAGGCAAAATATCCTTTAAAGCAGGGTCAACAAATAATCTCCATCGCCACTTAAAAACACAGTATCTAATATTAAGAGTTGCATGAATTGAATTCAAGGCAAGGCAACTTTATTTACTTAACACATACAGAGGTTAAATTCAAAGTAGTACATTCACTGACATGAATGACATGGATAAGGCGCCACCTTGTGTCATGTTTACAATGCCGATTATTGACATTAGGTCTGGCAATACAGTCAATCATTATCCTGGTGATTATTTCGCAGATAAACCTAGTAACCCCGCCCCCTTTAAAAAAAAACGGCTCTTTTGAACGGCTCTTTGAAAGGAACGGAGCCATAAGATCCGGCTCCCTTCAAAGAGCCATAATTCCCATCACTAGTTTTTTGAGACTCCCCTGACGGTCACCCGATTCGTACTTGCAATTTTTTCTATCTATAGCCAATCAGATGTCTCCTTCATTCTAAGCCAATCACATGAGCGCGTCCCCACGAGGGTATGATTTCTTGCGTTCATGACGTAGCACTTCATATACGCATTTTGCGCTGTCCGGAGCTGACAGGTCCATGGAGCCTGCCTTCAGGCGCTAATCTCAGGACCGAAGGACCGTAGTATAGTCGTCTTAATTTTTACGGTATTATTATTCAAAGATAAATAAGGAAGTGTGTGTTATATGAGATGGCAGAGAGGTTTCAGCTCCGATTATTAAATCAAAGAGGCTTAATGTTTTCGATTATATTATTTCACTATAGCTATGTGGACGGTATCAAAGTCCAATGTTGACAACATTTATCAATAGCGGGTGTAACTAAAATACAAGATGTTTTTTTATATATATATTATTATTAATATTATTAATAATAATAATATAAAATATTGTATTTGCGTGCATTACCTGTTCGAAAAGTGGCGCTGTACTGAGAGTGGCGATTTTATTTTGTAATTATATAATTATACAATACTTGTAATAATGGTGCGTTCACACCGGACGCGATGCGAATAATCGCTCGAGTTTCACGCCGGCTGTCAGCTGTGTTTACTCGCCTCATTCATCTGAGTCAGCTTTTCGAGCCGTATCTGGCCGTGCAACACTTATACTGTATGCCGAAGCAGTGGCGGACTGGCCCATCGGGATCGTACCGAAGTGGGCCGGACGTTGCCCACTCGATCGGCCCCCACTTCGGGTAACGGCAGGGCGGACTGGCCATCTGAAGTTGCTTTGGACAGGGCGACAGAGGTCCACCGTTTCCCCGCAGCGAGGCTCCCCCGTTTTTGACGTTCACTGTCTAGCAATGGCTTCGTAGTACAGGCACTGATCGATTAGGCCTTTAAACCAGGGGTCGGAACCCGAGCAGGCCCGGTTCTACGGGGGTGCATAAGGGTGCTTGCACCCTCAGTTGAGTCGTTATGCACCCCTAATTTGAAAATTTAAGTGAAAAATATTACATAATATAATAACAATAATAAAATAGTAGTATTAGTAATAATAAGAAGAAGAAGACACGCTAACACCGCAAAGCCTCCACGCCCCCCGCAGCAGACCCCATCCGCCGCCGCCCGCACGAAGAGACGCAGCCTCGCTCCAGCCGCCGCCATCCACCTCCTCCTCCGCACTCCTCCTCCTCCTCCGTCTCAGCCTCCTCCTCCGCCTCCTCCTCCGCCGCTCCTCTCCGCCTCCTCCTCCTCCGCCCCTCCTCCTGCCTCCTCCGCCCTCCTCCTCCTCCTCCCCTCCTCCTCCTCCTCCTCCCCCTCCTCCTCCTCCTCTCCTCCTCCCCTCCTCCTCGCCTCCTCCTCGCCTCCGCCTCCTCCCCTCTCCCCTCCCGCCTCCTCCCGCCTCCGAATTATTTTCCTAAATAATTGTATTGTGGTTAATAACATACATAGCTGCATTTATTTGGTCAATTTAAAACAAGGGGTGGGGACCTCCGGCCCCCGGGCCGTCTACGGCCCGCGAGACCATTTGGTACGGCCCTCGAGGTAATTTATAAACACACGCAAAAAAGAAAAAAATGTAAGAAATCTAGACCGCAAAAAAATTAAACAAGCGAGTGCCTGTTTTTCCTGGCCAAGGTCAGGGTCCTTGAACACAACACAAGCCTAACGTGTCATCACGTGGTATATGTCTGGTCTGACAGGGGTGTAGTCCTGCCAGAGAGCACCAGAACGCTGCTCCGCCACTTCCAAAGATTGCAGTACCCATAAGGAGCTGTACAAATGCCGCAGTTTTTGCGTGGCTGTGTCTTTAGTTGTAAGCCCAGTGGTGATCTGTTCATCTGTCATACTGATCATACAGTCAATAACGTTGTTGTTATTAGCATCTGGTTAGCTAGCTATGCTAACAAATATAAGAAGCTTCTACAACCAGTGAGGTAAAGGCACATCTTTATCATTATAGTTAGAGAATAAGAAAAATAAGAGTATAAAGTAAACAGGTATAAAATACTATATTACAGTAAAAAAAAGTTGTTATTAATAAACAAGAATAGAGTTTAAAAGGGGAGTGATTTGTAAAATATCCAAAAAGAAAAAGAAATCTGCTTACAGTTCTGTTTCATATGGGTGTTGAGAGATGTATCCATAGATCTCTTAATGTTGCTCTCAAAGTGCACCAGATTGATGCTTTCAACTTCAACATTTAAACAAAAATCTTCCCGGGGGAGCATGCCCCCCGGACCCCCCTAGAGGAGGTTAGGTCCCCCCCCCACTTAAATCATGTCCACATGGATAGGAAACTAAATACATTTGCACTCATCTTGTGTCCATATCTTTCTGTTTTGGGGGTCATGCCACAACCGTGCACGTGCATGCATGCGTGAGTCAGGGTAAGATATCTGGATTAAGAGGTTGCTTTTTCTTTGCACAGCATGAAAGAAAGGCGAAATGAATGGGCTGTGATTTTAGTTTTTTTAAGCAGAGGTCAATCATTTGTACGGCCCTCGGAGGATGTTGAAAAAATTGAAATGGCCCTTGAGAGGAAAAAGGTTCCCCACCCCTGATTTAAACGGTAAGTAACGTTATTATGTCAGGTGCGCGTGACCTGTGCCGCTGCGCGTTCGTCATCTGCTAGGTGCTTACACATCAGTCAATGATGGACATCAGAAAATGGTTAAAACAACCAGCCCTTATCGCCAGCAGTAACACTGCATCTACTGCAGGTAATAACAGTTCAGATCATGGGGACATTACGTTACCCGCGGCCACTGTCGTGGACACTAACGTCCTCCCACCCGACTCGCCGGCTTTGCCCTGCCTCGCCCACGGAGGAGGAGCAGCCGCAGCCGTCTTCGTTGCCCCAAACACCGCCACCCCTCGGCGGCCCGCATGTGCCAGAGGACCTCGGCAAAACAGAGCCTGCCCAGTATTTAAAAAAGTACCCAACTCGCCTGTACAGTGGGGTAAGGCGCTCATTTTGCAGCTTATGGTTTCAAAACAGAGATTGGCTGGAATATTCATGTAAAAAAGATGCCATCTTCTGCTATGCATGTAGACATTTCGGTCTTTAAAGGGGAGTGATTTGTAAAATATCCATAAAGAAAAAGTAAATCTGTTTACAGTTCTGTTTCGTTTGGGTGTTGAGATGTATCCATAGATCTCTTCATTTTGCTCTCAAAGTGCACCAGATTGATGCTTTTAACTTCAATATTTAAAACAAAATCTACCCGGGGGAGCATGGACCTGTCAGCTCCGGACAGCGCAAAATGCGTACATGAAGCGATACGTCATGAACGCAATAAATCATACCCTCGTGGGGGCGCGCTCATGTGATTGGCTTAGAATTGAGGAGACATCTGATTGGCTATAGATAGAAAAAATTACAAGTACGAATCGGGTCACCGTCAGGGGAGTCTCAAAAAACCCACACACGAATGCACAGCGATCCATGCACAGAAAGCGGCTTGTGTTTGTAGGTGCAGAGGTTTTAAACGGAAAACAAATATGTGAGGATCAAAAATACATATGTAAAACTTTTTTCTGTATTTGGATTTTATTTACATGAATATAATGAATAATTTCAGCCAGAGGTAGCATATCAATATTAAAAAGCAAAGGTCCTAAGATGGAGCCTTGAGGAACCCCGCATGACATATTTGTCAAAGTTGATGTGTAATTGCCTATTGAGACAACGTTTTTTCTGTCCTTTAAGTAGGTACTAAACCAATTTAGAGCTGTTCCTGAAACTCCCACCCAGTTTTCTAGACGGTCTAGCAATATGTTGTGGTCAACAGTGTCAAATGCAGAGCTGAGATCTAATAATACTAAAACTGATATTCTGCCACTGTCTGTGTTTAAATGAATGTCATTTAAGACCTTTACAAGTGCAGTCTCAGTGCTGTGGATTGGTCGAAAGCCCGACTGAAACACATCAAAACCGTCATTTCAAAACATGAAATGACTCAACTGTTGAAAGACAACTTTTTCAATCAATTTGCTTAAAAAAGGAAGGTTTGATATTGGCCTGTAATTATTCATTACGGTTGTGTCTAAGTTATGCTTTTTTAGGAGCGGTTTAATTACTGCAGTTTTCAGGGCCTGCGGAAATACACCTGTTTGAAGAGACTTGTTTACTATGTGTAGTATATCTGAGGCCATGCAGTGAAAAACAGTTTTGAAAAATCCTGTCGGAATAATATCGAGGCAGCAGGAGGAGGATTTCAGATGTTGAATAATGTCTTCCAGGTCATTAGCATTTATCAGACGGAATTGAGTCATGATGTCTGGATTGACTTTAGGTGGACATAGGGACAGTACATTTGCTGTACCTGATGCAGAGGCAATGACTACTTGTCTAATTTTCATGATTTTGTCAGTGAAGAAGCAGGCAAATTCATTGCAGGCCCTGGTGGATAGACATTCTGAAGCTACTGACACTGGGGGGTTTGTTAGTCTGTCGACGGTAGCAAACAAGGCACGCGAGTTGTTTTTATTTTTGGTAATGATGTCAGAAAAGAAAGACTGTCGTGCCTTTTTTATTTCCTGATTATAGACGCAGAGTCTCTCTTTATATATTTCGAAGTAAACTTGGAGATTTGTTTTTCTCCACCTGCGTTCAGCTTTTCTGCACTCAGTTTTTGCTGTTCTCACAGTCATGGCTTTTCTCCATGGAGATTTTTTATTGCTAGATACTTCCTTTGTTTTAATGGGAGCAATGGTATCCATGACATTTGTTATTTTGGAATTAAAATGATCAACTAGCTAATTTACTGAGAAGTTAGCATGGGCAATTGAGGGAGTAAAAATCTGAGCAAACATTTCCTCTGCATTTTCAGTTAAGTGACGTATAGTGTAGGGATGCCAGAAACTGACCATGATCAAAATCGAAAATCGGACAGCCCTGGCGAATATTAATCGATTATTCGACCCCCCCCCCCCCAAGAGAAGTTGCAGAGGCGGCAAGGTGCAGATCTGGACGGGTCGGTGCCGCGGGAGCATCAGCTGGACGGGCCAGCACCGCGGGAGCATCAGCTGGACGGGCCAGCGCCGCGGGAGAACCAGCTGGACGGGCCGGATCATCTGGACGGGTCAGTGCCGCGGGAGCATCAACTGGATGGACCGGATTGTCGGACAGGGCCGCGAAGCGGTTCCGAAGGCCCAGGCGAGGCGGTGAAGTTACCCCATTCAAAAAGCTCCTGCGCACCACTTCAGACCACGACTGCTGGTGGCTAGGTGTCGAGCTGTCGGAAGGCCGTGGACAGGTGGAAGGATCCCACAGAACTGTGTCATGGATAGTTGTACTGAACGAGGCAAGCTGTTTAGACTGTACCGATGCTACCTCCATGAGACCGGACACGAGAGACTCTTTTTCTTTCAGCTCGTCAGAAAGCCGTCGGATATCCTCCTTAAGGTCTGTTATCTGTTTATTAGCTATTTGAAGTAGCACATCATCTTCAGGGTGGTTTGATGGCATTCTTGAGTGTGAAAGGTTTAGGGCAATTACTGTCCCATGCACCAATGCCAAACTGCGTCAAGATGTTGTATAAGCAGGGATGGCTAAATGTTTGTAAGAGGAGAGCTAGATGCTAACAGATGCTAACATGTAGTGGGAGCCTGTACAAATTGCGACTGCCTTGCTTGAGGTCAGCGTGATTCTGACAAGAGACACTGCAAAGGGTTTAGTCTGTCCCTAAAGATCCTCTCCCAACTGAGAGCGCCTCTCACAATTCTCGCTCCGAGCTCCACAGTGTCATCAACAAATGGTGACGTCATTTTCACAGAGATTTAATTGGTCGATAGGCTGAGCTTTTATAGACTGATCTCTTAGCCTGCAACCTAACCTGCTCGGGACCAGGGGCCTATACTACGAATCTAGTTCAACATATCCTGGATATGTTTTGAGTTATCCGGTTGACTTAATCCAAAAAAAACCCCGCTCTCGCTAAACTGTCCTACGACGCTGGCTATCAACTCGATCGCTCAAGCCAGCCGTGTCCTATCTAGTTAGGTGCGCGTTCACATGAAAGGGGTGGTATTTGGAGCGATCGACCAATCACAAACATGGACAAGCCGTGTACTGACAGATATATTTCCTGAATGAAAAGTCAACTAATATTAGACAAATATGAAGACGTTAAACTTTAAACATCCATGACTTAAACACTTTATCCAGGATAAAAGCCACATAGTTGCAGCTGCAAGGTGAATACAGCTGGTAACAGAAAAAGTGTTTGAATACGTTCATTAACAGTTTTATTTATGATATCACTGCTGCCTAAGACACGATCTGACTTTAATTACATTTGACTTGAGTGTTTCGTCAACTTAATGTGTTGCTTAAAATAATACTTCTGCATACAGTATGTGACACTGTGAGTGTTGCACGGCCAGATACGGCTCAGCTGACTCAGATAAGGAAATATATGATACATTATGATGTGATATCATGTGATATGAATGATAATGGGACACATCGCCGTCTGCACTCACAGTGCTGCGGACTGTAGGCTACGTAATGTTACTTTGATCCGGTTACTTATGTTGTGGCAGATATTTAAGTAAGCTTTCTTAACGCTAATGTTATAATAGTCAGATTACTCTGAAGATGGGAGGTGATATTCTATTAATTTTCACGTTCACACAGTCGGTGATTTTGGCCGGCCGTCTTTCCTGCAACGGCAGTTTAAACTGTATTTCCTTTCTCCTGTCATATGAATTGATCGCTTTAAACTCCGCATACTGAGCTCTGATTGGTCAGCAGGCAGTGCTTTTATCCTGGAACCTATCCTGCTCCGGAGGCTAGCCGTTCAGAATAAGTTATCTAGCCCGCTAAGAAGTGAACCAGCGTCGTAGGACCGGAAATCCAGGAAGTTAGCTTGCTAAACGAAAATCCTGATTCGTAGTATAGGCCCCTGGTTAGCCGCTCAGCATAAGTTACCATGGAGATCTAGCCCACTAAGAAGTGAACCAGCGTCGTAGGACCGGAAACCCAGAGTTTTCCCTGAAGTTAGCTCGCTAAGCGAAAATCCGGCTTCGTCGTACAGGCCTCTGCTCACCAGCAGCACAAGTACACTATAAACAAGAAAAATTACTAGAAGCATAAGAATATACATTAAAAAAAAACATTACAAAGTAGGCAGTACAAATCCATGTATTGTATTTTATATGTGTTTCGAATTATAATTATATTGTAAAAATAAAACAATATGTAATGCAGTTACAGTTGAAATTCAGTTACAGTTGAAATTCTTTTTTGGTACAGTGGTGAAAAATAATAAGTTATAGCCCTGCAGCAAAACAGAGTAGGCTAAGAGTAATATCATGCATGCGCTTAATGGGGCGGTTCTAGGGGGGGGGGCAGTGCCCCATAACACTGACTTTGGACCCCCTGAAAATGAAAAGTTTATGATTAAACGATTTCTTGGCTGACGGAATAGGCGGAACTAACGTTATTTGTCATTCTAGTCGGACCCATTAGAGCGTAAAAACTGTAACTATAAGTATCTGAAATAAATATGTGTACCAATAACTGTATTGCATTGTTTTCTTATGCACAATTACTTCATACTGTCTTTGTCTTTTTCGTCCTGCATTTATTGTGCCCCTCTCAGAAAATAACAGGCGCCAGCCTGGCCCCCCCAGTCAAATTGGTCTAGAACCGCCACCGCTAAACAAACTGTAGTGTATGCAGTGGGTGTTTCTCAATGTCGAGGACGCTTCCTTGGTAGGACATGTCCCTCCGAGTCAGGTCTTTCAGAAGCTAGGCAAGAATCCTTCCTTTCATTCGGAGAACGAAGAATGGGACAGGCTAGCAAGTGTGCAGGTGTGCGTCATATGAGAGGCCCCGCCTTAAATTTTCCGCCAAAAAATTTGGAAATTGGTCCATGCGCAAAGCATTGTGGGGATTTTAAGACCGCGGTGCATCCTCTAAATTTCCCGCAACGAAGTATTCAGTCCTCGGTAGAATTCCAAGGATCCTGGACATTGGAACAGTCCTTCGGCGGGACTCGATGACGTAGCATCCTTGAAATAGTGGCTCTGGAGGAGCCTTCCTCGACATTGAGAAACACCCAGTATGTGTGTTACTACCTTCTCTCTGACGGCGGGCAGCAGAGCGTTGAAGCACGTGGCCAGGAACACCCCCCCTCCGAAAGAGTTGCAAAGAGACAGCGCTCTCCTGTACCTCAGGGCCCCGGAGTCCGCCTGCAGGAGGCGCACTGGGACCAGCACGCCCGCCAGCATGAGGCCGAACAATCCCAGCAGCCCGAGCAGCTTGGCCACCAGGATCTCCATCCTGAAGCTCAAACACACAGCCTCATCACACACAACTCCACTCTGCTGCTGCTGGGACACACAGAGACATGGGAGTATGAGACATTAGATTACATCAGATTCTAAAGTCTAAGATAAGATGTCCTTACAGCAATACAAACCTTATGGAAACCATCAACTACTTAAAGGAAACACACACCGGGTGTCTGTTTGGCTGTTTACACCGTTTTGGACTATTATACCAATGTCGTCGTTTCAAGTGATAATTGACATCAAGTTGCACGACAAAATCCCAACTTCCTGAGAGAAACTTCAAAATAAAACATAACCGCGAATCATAACCATGATCATAACCAGTCTATGAATACATCTCCCAAGTATATGTACCTTTAAGTAATCCCTCAGATTTGTATAACATCAGTATTTTTACGTTTCTTCAGTAAGCTAGTTTTAACTCGTTAACACCATAGAGGTTAACACCGAGGACCGCATTGAGCACTTCCGCTCTTGTTCTTGTTAAGAGCAGCTTGCTTGACGGAGTTCCTCACATTAGCTAGCTGTCGTTAGCCCACCGGCAGCTACATTTTCTAACTAGCACCTGAAATCCAAAGTTATAAATGAAAGCGGTGGTGCTCATCTGTGTTTTTGACTCGAAGCTGCGTCCTCGACTAAACATAAATATTTTAAACACGCAAAACATTAGTCAGCGTCATGTGTTTACCAGTGCGACCCTCCGTTTCCTCTCCATACATCCATGTTTCTCTCCAGCAGGTGCATGAAAACACTTCCTCATTGACGTCACGCGGCCTCCGGGCGTTGAGTAGTGGAAATGTAAATGACGTAGGTGAGGAACAGACAATTTAATAATTAAGAGAAATGCTTAATTTTGGAGGAATAGTGTCGGGGGAAGAAATCCTATCGTTTACTGAAGTAAAAACACTAATGGAAAAAGTAGCCTATTCAGGAAAATGTAATGTATTATCAATATGCATCAATTAATAGTTTGGTTTGTGAAAATAGTGCGACCGCCATCACAATTAACCGGAGGCAAAAGTGAAACCTTCACACTGTCCGTTTTGTCCAACCAACAGGCAAATCTTATCAACAATGTATATGATTGTATTACTAAATATGAAACCGGTATCTCTGATGAGGATATGTACGTTTCTGGGGAGAAGACTGTTTTGCTGTGAAGCCTCTCATAATTTGGTTACTGCGAATTGACTGTAGTCAAACCTGATTTTACACCTTTAATATTAGACACGTTATTCAAGTTAAAATATACATTTAGATTTTTTTAGTGTTACTTTTTACGATTTAAGTCTTGGTTTCTCAAGTTTCATGTCTGTAACAATTGTACACGCATGATCCGTAATGACAGGAAAACAAAGATACTGCCTTATATTAAAGGTCACACATAAAACAGGTTGGGAATGTGGATTTTCTTAAGGAATAAAAAAAAGCATAGTCCTAAAAAAAGATAATTTGTGCTGCTGAAATTCTATTTTTTGTTCTGTAAATTAATTCAAGAGTTGTTAAACATCCTCCTTCCTCCTTTGCTTTGTTCGAAATGAAATGAATGAAATCGGATATACAAAAAATGGTTTCTCTTGTCTAATTTGTGTATATTAAGGTTTATTAAAAATAACATAAGTATATACATTTATTGTTTTATACTAAACCTTTTAACGCCACTAAAATGAATCAAATCTAACAATCTGATAGGAGGAATCCCTTTTCAATACAGATGCCGAGAGCAAGAGAAGCTGTATTAGACCAGCTGCCATGGAGTTACAGACACTGTTGGGATCTTTAACCAAATTACTGCATTTACTTTTTGCCAAAACAATTTTAGTGTGGATTCCACGAGATAGTGAAGCAGTATTCCGGTAAAGCTAGTGCTGAGGAAAACAGACGTCAGACGGGAGGAGGGTGTAAAATGTTGAGATGTTCTTTTTTTTTTTTTTTATTGTCAGACTGTTTGAACAGCTCTCTGCCTCTTCACAACTCAACCTGCCACACACACTAAATTAACCCTAATTTCTCTCTCACACACACACACATTCAGATCTATCGATAAACAAAGTACTGGACAAAGACATTGAAAGTTACACTGTGTAGTTTAAGAAGACATTTTAAGCTTCAGTTCAAACTCTGCTGTTTAACATCCTTTTCCCTGTTAGATCATTATTTTTCATTAGAATTCTTCAGTATTTCTTGACAAAATAGAGTCAAAATGTTCTTCCTAAACACAACAGAGCCGCAGGAAGTGGGGGTTTGACGGCTCCTAAATAAAGCGGGAGCTCCTCCTCCTCTCGTGCAGTGATGGGGGGAGGGGGGGGAACTTCCTTTTAGTCCTTCGAGTTATAAATGATCCAAATGAGCTCTTCTCCTTCTCCACACACACAAACCTGGCCAACCTGAAACAGAGACAGGAAGTGAAATGTTAACTGCCAAAAGAGTAAAACAGGAGGTCGTCTGTGAGCCCACTTTGATACAGAAATGTGGTCTTTTAATCAAGATGTATTACTTTATTATCACACTTTGAGTGGTGTCGATACTAAATCAGATCCCACTGGGAAAAAAGCTCGAGCAGAGCATCATAAAATGTCAAAGTAAAAATATATGCAGTGAAAAACATTATTAGATTGGAAACAAAAACA
The DNA here is from genome assembly GCF_902827165.1 of Trematomus bernacchii. Lineage (NCBI taxonomy): Eukaryota > Metazoa > Chordata > Actinopteri > Perciformes > Nototheniidae > Trematomus > Trematomus bernacchii. The sequence continues at coordinate 1,961,117 of NW_022987709.1, forward strand.
ACATTGTCCGAAGCTGGTCAGTAGGATGTTTTTATTAAATCAGATAATGAAAGAACTAGGGCTGTCAGTCGATTAAAATATTTAATCGCGATTAATCGCATGATTGTCCATAGTTAATCGCGATTAATCGCACATTTTTTATCTGTTCTAAATGTACCTTAGAGGGATATTTTTCACGTTTTTAATACTCTTATCAACATATGAGTGGACAAATATGCTTTATATGTTTGTTTATTATCATTTGAACAATGACAAATATTCTCATGAATATTAAACACAACAACCTCTGAACATTACAAATATTCGCCTCAATTCAACCTGGAACCTCTCTCATACAATAATACTGTGTGTGTGTGTGTGTGTGTGTGTGTGTGTGTGTGTGTGTGTGTGTGTGTGTGTGTGTGTGTGTGTGTGTGTGTGTGTGTGTAGAGACACTGTAATGGATCGTTGGAGCTATGTGCGGCTCAAGGCATATATGCTCGAACGTGTGCTGCCTGGACGCTGCAATCATGTAGCGCGTACTATCCGTGCTGAGTGTGCTGACTTTTCGTACAATGTCCCACTGTCTGGCTACCTGCATAAGTGCTCGGCGCAGTTGTCGGCGAAATGTCGCTCCTCTGTTTTCATTGAAACAGCTCCTTATATCCGTTAGCGCAGCTAGCTAGCACCAGATGCTAACAACACGTAAGGTGTGCCTCGCTCGCGCCACACATACACACACCCTCCCGGTCCTCCCGATGGCCAGTCCGGGCCTGCCGGTGAGCGTGGAAGTGTGGTCTGCCACAAGCGGGCGGCAGGAGCGGGGCTGTCAGCATCAGTTTGTAGATGGTATTTTAAACTCGATGCGCTCTGAAACTACGGGGCGGCCGAGGACAAAAAATACACATGCGTTAATCGCGTTAAAATAATTAGTGGCGTTAATTTTTTTTTGCGTTATTAACGCGTTAACTTGACAGCCCTACTGATAATCAATCTTCATATTTATGTAAATAACGGAGATTTCATATTAGCTGCTACGAGAGTGTATGACAGCTTCCGGTTTTGGGCATTCTGGCTACGCATCACTCATTCACCAATGGGTAATGTTTAGATGGATTTTAGGAACTTCCCCTCGATTCTATTGGCTCTATTGGTTAAAAAGAGGTGTCAATCATCAAAATCGACCAAGGGGGGCCATAGATATGGAAAATGCACCCAAATGACCCCAGAAGTGTTTTTCTTTTCTAAATCTCTCTAAAAAAGGTCAAATGTCACTTGTTTTGCATCAATCTTGATACAGGGTACTTATTATATGTTATAGTTTGGATTCCTAAAGCTTTTAGTCTACCTTACCATCATTCAAAGGTGGTTTTCACTATACAGTAAGTAATGTTTTTTTTTTTGGACGGACACTATCATTTATATTTTTTTTCTATGTTCAATCTGAATTTACTTTAAAATTAAAAAAATCTATATTGATTCTGACTTTTCTACATCCAACTCACAGGTTTATCATTGCTTTGAGAAAAAAGATTATTAATTTACCCCTTTTTAGAAGTGAAGATATAGTCATTTGTTCTGGGAATGTCATTTTCGTTTTTGACAAATGTTATGATGGATTATCAGTAATCATTTCAAAGTGACAGACACATTGGATTAACCTTCAGCAGCGTTTTATGCGTTTTAATGCCATTGAACACAACTTTTGATCAGAAAACAGAAAAGGTAAGACGTATTGGCCGTTTTGGCTCCGTAAAGCTACGTTGTGTGTTGTCTGGTTTTGCCTTCGCTGCCCTGAGTTCTGGTCGCACATGCGGCTTTCACACCAGCGCTTTTCCCTTTCTAGCTCCTAGCTAGAGCTTTTCTGGTTCAGCTCCGGTTTCCCTTTTCAGCTCCCGCTCTGTTCACACCGCCCAGAGCTGCCGCTGCTGCGTCATGACGTCACCGTTTACATCGCTGATTTTCTCCCCAACGGAGCTCACAACAACAACAACAACGGGGGGGACTGCGTCGGGTCGATGATCGTGTTGCTTTTAATCATACGAAGCCAGATTAAATTAAATAACGACTTCTCCAACCTTATACTTTTCTCCAGAGTGCCGTGGTTCATTGCTTATTAATGTGTTTCAGCGGCATTTAGCGACCGCTGCAGTGCTGGCTGCTCTTCCACGGGAGTTTATTCTCCCGTTAGCTCCGGGTTAGCTCACACGGCTCTAAAGTATTCACTGTCTGACTGTCACACAAGCAGCTGATACATATCCCCAGTTCCCCTTAAGTGAATGTGTGTCAGTCTGAATTGACGCTGTTTGGCATCACAACGCTGTTATGAAAGTTTCTCTGGTATAACATGGGTGATGTTAGCATAGCAACCGAAGCTAAACTGACTACTTGCTAAGCCGTTTTCTACAGGCACATTTTACCGGCGTATTTTTCATTATGATTCTACTTGTGATAGTCGGACATGACAACCTGTGCAGCCCATGTATTGATTCCATCCGATAGCTGCTATAATAACAAACAAAACGTCTGCCTGCTCTCCACAATGATCAATAACAGAGAACGGATGGTCAAAGTAAGGTACAAATAAACAGAATCACACGAAGCCTGGTAAAATGTGTGGTAAGTGTGTGGTTGCCTTCTAGTCACTTTGCTCAGCACTACTGCTTGTAGGCAGGCATGACGAGACTCTTCAGTCGACCCATGTTCAGGGGAGGTGGGTTTAGTTTCCTGCACGCCTCGACGTAAGCGACACCGCGTCATAGCTCCGAAGCTCTTGCCTCTAGACCAGGGGTGGGCAATTATTTTTTACAAGGGGCCACTTCAGAAACTCGAGCTGTGTTGGGGGGCCGAATCAAAAATAAGTTTAACTTAATTCTGCTCAATATACCAATACTGAAAAGGTGTTTTACAGTATGTTAAAGATAAGAAATGAATCAGCTTTATACAAAAAGAAATGAGTGCTTTTGACTTTTGTTTTTCAGTTAATTTTACTTGTTCAGTGAGAAAAATCCAGTCTGTCTTGGGCTTGAACAAGTGCACGGAAATCTGGTTCAATGTCTGAGGTGGATATGCGAAGGACAGCTGAGAGGTGATCATCAGTGATAGAGGATCTGTATCTGGATTTGTTGAACTTCATCACTGAGAATGTCTGTTCACATATGTAGGTAGATCCAAAGAGGACCCTCATCTTCTGAGCATGTCTCCTGATGTGTGGAAAGTTCTCCTCTTTCAGGGAAGCGTAAAACTCAGGCAGTGAGACTGACCTAAAGTGCTCTGACAGAAGTGTGTCAGACTGCAGGTCAATGAGTTCAAGCTGAACATCACTGGGTGCATCATCCACATGGCATGTAAATGGGGAAAATATCATGTTCATTTCATTCTCAACTGTTTTGAAGTCTTTAAATCGCCTTGAAAACTCACCATGCAGTGCTTCTAACATGGATGAGTACCTCTGGAGGTGATCAGCTTATGGTGTGGCTTCCTTCAGTGTTGGCAAGTGCGTGAGAATGTTGTCCTCCATTTGGCTTGAGAGAAGCTGCAGCTTTCTCATGAAAGCCTTCACTGCACTGTACATGTCATGCACAAAAAGGCCCTTGCCTTGCAGTTTGACATTTAGTTCACTCATTAGTGCAGTCACATCTACAGCAAAACCAAGGTCTGCCTTCCAGTCTGCATCTGAAAGCTGTGGGATGTCGTTTCCTTTCTTCACACAGAAGTCTTGAATCTCTTCTCTCAGGTCCCATACTCTTTTCAGCACTTTGCCCAGGCTGAGCCACCTGACAGCTGCATGGTAGGGTATGTCACGATGTTCAGTCTCACTTTCCTCCAAAAGTGCAACAAACTGTCTGTGATTCAATGCTCTTGCCCTGATGAAGTTAACTATTTTAGTTACAACATCAACAACATGGTTAATTTTTAACACTGACTTACACAACACTTCCTGATGTATAATACAATGCAAAAATACCTATTTCTGCTCAGGGTTAATTTCTGTCACTTTATCCTGCATTCTCTTCAATAGTCCAACATTTTTCCCTGTCAGATTTGGACAACCATCCGTTGTCACGCCTGCCAGCTTGTCCCATTTCAGTCCCAACTTTTCCACACATGCATTTACCTCCGTGAACAAATCACTCCCTGTTGTTGTACCTTTCATTGACTGCCAGCTCCTCCGTGATTTTGAAGTCTGTAGTTATCCCACGTAGGAAGATGAGTAGCTGGGCAGTGTCACGTACATCGCAGCTCTCATCCAAAGCCAAGGAAAAAAAGTCAAAGTTGACCGCTCTGTTCTGCAGCTGAAGCTCCAGATTTCCCGCGATGTCCTCAATTCTCCTCGTAACAGTGCGTCGGGAGAGCGGCACTTTCAAACACTCCTTAATGAACTCTCCCTCCGAAAACGGTTTACTTTTAAGACATAACTCGTCTTGACAGCTGCATCTCTGGATGTGGAATGTTTTGTGAAAATGTGTTGTTGGCTTTGCAGCTTAGCTAGCAAAGCATCCGACCCCTTTGCCTGCTCTTCCTCAGACAGGTTCTTGTATTTATCTGCGTGTTTGGTAGCATAGTGGCGACTCAAATTGTACTCCTTGAACACAGCGACCTGCGCACCACAAACTAAACACACAGCTTTACCTTTCACTTCTGTAAATAAATACTTAGCGGTCCATGTCTTGTTGAAAACGCGGCATTCAGTATCGATCTTTCTTTTTTTGCCCTTAGCGGACATTTCGAGGACTAGCCGGCCAGCATCACTCGTAGCTGTTCACGGCATGCGCGTTTACGTAAATAAATAAAAAAAACAGCAGCTTCCTTTTCAAAATAAAAGCAACACAGTTAGAAAAGTATTTACGCCATGCAAGCAATACAGCTGTGTTGCTTTTATTTTGAAAAGGTTGCTGTTTTTTTTTCATTATGTTATAATTTATGATCAACCTCACACGGGCCGGCCAAGGCCGGCCAACGGGCCGGATGTGGCCCGCGGGCCGTAAAATGCCCACCCCTGCTCTAGACCGACAATTTTTTGGAGCTGGAAGTGAACCGCATTCCGGAGCTATGAGGCGGCAACGCTGCGGTGTGAACAGGAAAAACCGATACTTTTCAGGCTCCAGCTCCGAGCCGGAGCTGAAAAAGCACCGGTGTGAAAGGGGCAACAGTGATTATACTTATACCTCTATAATCTGTGGAATCTCAGCTTTCATTTGATATCTTGTTTGTGCAGATCCGATAAGTAATACAATATTTGTACCGTGAGTTCTGTGCGTTAGCATTTTTTCGCTTAGTGCTAAGAGGCTTGGTATTACCCTTGTGTTTCGTTTAGCTAAAAATGGTTCATATCGTCAGTTAGCGGGTATGACACATTAATAGGTTGTTAAATGTTAAGAAGCCCTGAGACACAATTTCGTGAAAAAAAAGCCTGTCGGGCTTAACAGGTTAAACGGTCCAAAACCCCTGGTTACTGCAGTTATTTACGCCCCCCCCCCAAACCAACCCTGCTTTCTCCTCTGACCTGTCTGGCCATGGTGGTGAGTGCATTACTTATTGTTTTCTTTGAAACAATGAGTGCATTACTTATTGTTTTCTTTGAAACAATTGTACTTGCTAACTCCAGGTCTTTCTGAAGACCCTTGGCTCTTGGACAACTCTTCTGATCATAATTTTCACTTCTCTGTCAGAAACCTTGCGAGGAGCACCTGGTCGTGGATGGTTTATGGTGAAATGATGTTCTTTCCACTTCCGGATTATGGCCCCAACAGTGGTCACTGGAACATTCAGAAGTTCAGAAATCCTTCTGTAACCAATGCCATCAGTGTGTTTTGCAACTAAAAGGTTCCGAAGGTCTTGAGAGCACTCTTTGCTTTTCCCCACCATGAGAGCTTTCTTGTGTGACTCCTTGGTAATGAGACTTCTTTTTGTAGGCCATCAGTTGGGACTGAACCAGCTGATATTAATTTGTATTACCAAGGGACAGGATTGCTTTCTGATTACTGATATATTTCAGCAGGTGTCTTGGCTTTACATGCCTTCTTGAACCTCCCTTTCTTCATGTGTTCAATACTTTTGATTTGTGTCATTCCATTTTATTACACGTAACTTAATTTATGGTCATCCATGGTTTAAACTATTTACATGTGTGAAGTGCATGGGTTGTTAGCGACATCTGGCACCTTCAGAGATCTATTTACTGAGAAGAATTGTGACGTGTTCAATACTTATTTTAGCCACTGTATCTATGGGACTTTTTACATTGTGAAAATCAACTTGTTTTTAATGATCAGCTAACATATACTGATAGTAAGATCATATCAGCACCGGTCCATTGACGCAACATAACGGAATAAATAGGGGGATTTTTAGAGAATATCTAATCACTTTAAAGAGACAATACTTTAAAGCCTTTGTTTTTTTAGCTGCCGTTGCCTTTCTCTTGAAGGTTAATTATCTGGTTTTCCTTCAATTTATGTAGCTTCATCATTCATGATACTTTGGTCTTAGAGCAAAATTATTCCATTTCTTTGGCTATTCCCTGAACTTTGTATCATATAGATATGATTCTTAGTACTCAACACCATCTAGCAGTCAAACATTGTTGATACAGCACTACATGCATCTGTCTACTTTGCATAATATATTTGCAGATTTTCTAAACTTTTTGTCCCATTTCCTCTTTAGGTAATACATTCATGTAACTTTCTCTAAAGAAATACAGATAATTTTGAGCCTCATTACCACATTAAAACATATTTTCCGTATTGGTACATAGTGAATGTCAAAGTGATTTGAGATGGAAACAGTATAGAGTGAGTGTATTTACTGTGTATGAGTGTCATGGCTGCTCCTCGTTTCCAGCACTGGGTGTTCGGTTGCGGATTTGACTCCTCAGCTGTTCGATGAGTTCAGGGTTCTGCTGCTGCATCTGCTGAGCAAACTGCTGACCTCTGCAAGAAACAAACAACACAAACACATCAACCTCCTAAAAAGTCTTCAGCACTGTGTGGCTCTGACAGTGAAACCATCATGCTGCAAGTGTGTGTGATTTTGACTCGATATATGAAACTGATCATGTTGAATTTGAATGATCGGTAAACTTATGTTTCTCTTTATTAGGTCTTAAATGCAACTCAAATGAAATTCCTTTTCAGTAGTCCATGTGTGTCCAGAGAATACATTTGTTTCTTAGAGCTCGTGGTAAGAAATAATAAAACTGTCAGTATGGACCTTCTGCTAAATTACTTACGCCTGGATTAGTCCTGATAAATCTCCCGCACCAGCAGCAGGTCCGGGTGGTGCTGCACTTCCTCCAAGTCCCCCTAGTCCCCCTAGTCCTCCCAGACCTCCCGGCATGCCTCCCGGCATTCCTCCCGGCATGCCTCCCGACATTCCTCCCGGCATGCCTCCCGACATTCCTCCCGGCATGCCTCCCGACATTCCTCCCGGCATGCCTCCCGACATGCCTCCCGGCATGCCTCCCGGCATTCCTCCCGGCATTCCTCCCGGCATGCCTCCCGGCATGCCTCCCGGCATTCCTCCCGGCATGCCTCCCGGCATGCCTCCCGGCATGCCTCCCGACATGCCTCCCGACATGCCTCCCGACATGCCTCCCGACATGCCTCCCGACATTCCTCCTGCTCCTCCTGGCATTCCAGCACCTCCTCCTGGCATCCCACCATACGCTCCTGACATCATCCCTGACATCCTGATGGAGAGAGAACAGATTGGAAGTTACCCTCAACAAAAACCAGAAGGGAAAAAACAGACGGAGAGAAACTGAAAATCCACTTACAGCTGCTGCACCTGAGGATTGTTCATCAGAGAGGACGCCTGCAGGGAGACAGAAGTTTACATATTCATTCTGAGCAGAGTTCCAACAGGTACAGGAAGGATTACCAAAAGAAAACCTTAGAATCAGTAAAAATCAAATGTATTATTATAAGAGTAAAGTCTGACCCACACTGGGACTTACAGATACAGTAGCCTTCGTTTTATTATGGTTTGTGTTTTTAAACAACGATCCTTTATATTTGGTTATTAATGAGTTTTGGTACATTTTGAAAAATAAACGTAACACCATACATCTCAGAATTTACCAAGATTCATTAAATTGAGTTTTCAGCTGTTCGCCTTTGAAACTGCCGTGTTAAAGGCTCTGAATCCTTTCACTTGAAACCAAACAGAGGAGCGACTTCACACCGTCAAATGTAAGGTGAACGCCATAGTTTGCTGGCTGTTTTTTTTATTACTATTATTATTATCTGGATTGAAAAATCTGGGGTGGCTGTGGCTCAGGAGGTGGATGGTCCTCGTCTAACCCGAAGGTCTGTGGTTCAATTTCCAAGCCCTGCTCTATCAACCATCAAAAGTAGTGGGCTATTTAGAAATATTGGGTTCATGCTTGACTTTGGGACCCAGTAGTGAAGAATCTCTCTGACGGATTAGTAATCTGCAGTGTTTAACACCTTTGAGAAGAACCCGCTAAAAGGTTTAGCACTTGTTTCCTAAGTGAAAAGGAAAATAAAAGTGGTGTAATATGTGGAGATTATCTGACTGAAATAAACATATAGGTAACTAGGGCTGCCCTCGACGAAAGATTTTCTAATCGACCAATAGTCCTCAATTCAGGCGAAAAGTCGACTAATCGGTGCACATTTATGATTATTAATATTATTGTTTATTTTGTATTTCTCCCAAAATGGTATCAGTTTCAAAGGCTGATAAAGAACGTTATTATAAGAGCATGGTACATTGTGCTTCACATAAAACAAAGCAGTAATGAACCTTTGAAATATAGATTCAATGTTACACTTAGAAAGCGCATGAGTCACAGCGCAACGCACGGTCGGAGTGTCCGCCCGTCAGCGGTATAAACAGCAGAAGCTCCGGTCAGGATTCTTAATGTGTGTCGGAGCATGCAGCGAGTACACACACTAAGCATTTAGTTCTAGTTTCTATAATTCATATCTGAATATAACAACCCAATAAATACTACACAGGAAACGGAAACACCGAGAGATATGCGCGTCGTCAAATATCCGTCCGCACATTAAACCCTCATCATGAAACGAAAGCTAGCATTTTCTGGGGCTAATAGACTAATGAAAAATTCGTTGACAAATACTTTTTTCGCCAACTAACGCTAAGTCGACTAATTGGGGGCAGCTCTATAAGATGAACATTCGTTAGCCACAGAGTTTATTTTCTGCAATCACCAACATCCAGTGGAGAACTCTCATTGCTTTTTGCCCAGGGAGCACTCGTGATGCAAACTTCTGGGTCGGCCTACTAAAATAGCTTATCACTGCACCCCTCATTTATACATAACAACTATGAGAAAGAACATTCTAATCTATATAAATTACAGACTAATCCACGGGCTGATTTAGGTAACCTTTGTTTATGTAGGACTGGACAGATGAAGGCAGTCCAGAAACAGACAGAGTGAGCTCTCACCATGTTCATGAAGCCGGGGTTACCGAGCAGACCGGCCAGATCCACTCCACCCATCGCTGCTGTCTGAGAGAGAGAGGGGGGGGGGTGAGTACACGCATGTCCCTGCATATCTGCTCTGTATAAAACGTCTTCTCTGTTCTTACTGGACTGGACGTTTCCATCTTCTCCTCTGCGATCTTCAGGTTGGTTTTGTAGGTGTCGTTGTCAGGGTCGAGCTCCAGAGCTTTCTTGTAGTAAGTCCCTGCTTCTGTGTGTTTGTTGAGGCTGGCCAGAGCCAAACTGAAAAACAAAGAACACACCAGGATTTCCATCAGAACCTTAAAAAAAAGAATGAATCAATCATTTTGCTCAAATAGAGTGGTGCAGAGAGGATGCAGTTTAGTGGGCCGACCCGGAAGTTAACATTGCAAAGGCTCCCTGAAACAAAGCATTAATGGGATTTCTCCAGTTTATAGCAGAAAACGTGCTCTGTGGGAAACAAACATTGATGATACATATAGGTTTTGTTCAGTAGGATAATCTCCACATATTAATTAAATTATATATTTCCTGCAAAACAAATAATCTTGATAGCTAATCTTGATAGGTTCAAGGTTCTTTATTGTCAATCTGACATAGTTACAGAGTAATTATGTAGTTGAAAATCTTATGTCACAAGCTTCTATTAACCACAGTCCTTATTTCAGGCATCTAACCAGAAACACATTCAAAAATCAGTCGCAACAAGTGACCCAAAGTGCTTGATTGCTAACTAATTTCCGGGTTTTAGGACTCATCCCTGCACCACCTGCACGCAGTTGAAAGATCTGAAGTTGATATTATCTTTCATCTATTACAGCTGCTACAGCTACAAAACGAGATTCACAGTCAGCAGAGGGAACAAGCCTGACAAATGCTGCTGCATTTCAGTAGAAAGCTGTAATACAGTGAGTTTATTCAGAAGGCAGCAGCTGAGACCGAGCCTGGTCTTACCCCATCCTCCCGTAGGCTTTGCTGTAGTTTGGGTCGATGCTGATGGCCTGCTCACAGTCCTGCACCGCTCCAGCATAGTTCCCTACTTTACTGTATGCTGCAGCCCTGAGCACACAAAAAAACTTCACGTCAACTCTTCAACTTTGAGTTCAGGTCAAGATAATTCCAGGATAAGCCTGGTTGGTAGGGATGGGTATCGTTAGGATTTTATCGATACCGGTATTTTTCGATACTCTTATCGATACTTTTCAATAATTTGGTGCTCAAAATTATAGACATGATTAAAAGATGTGAAGATTAAACAGTCATTTTATTGTAATTTATTTTTTATTTAATGTAACTTTTTCAATGTCATACCAAGCAGGTATGAGTGTGTTTGACAGTGTGTCTCTGGAAGGGGGGCGGTAATTAGGGGCCGTTCATAAATCCATGTAAACTTGACCATTATTCAGTTGAAACGAGACGCTGCGTGCACACCTCCTAAACCGGAAGCTCCGGTCGGCTAACCATTATAATCAGTTTATTGCGTTTATTATTTATAATTGTAATGATGGATTATCAGTAATCATTTTAAAGTTACACAGAGACATTGGATTAACTGTTTTTATGCCCTTGAACAGAACTTTTGATCACAAATCAGCAAAGGTAAGACAATTATCATCATGGCTACGTAAACTGAAGATGTTTTCTTGCTCTTTCTTGGCTGCTAGTTCAGTGAGTTTTGGTCGTACAGTGATGAGACTTACACCAATAGGCGCATTCACACCGCAGTACTTTTCCCACAAAGGTTCATGAGAACTTAGTTCTCATGAACGTCATTTCTTCTTCTTCTGCTTTGGGTTTACTGGCAGGCCGCAAAGTCACCCGACTTCGGGATACTGCCACCCGAAGTCCCCGGCCGGAAGTCCCCGGAGTTGGGGACTGGCTTCAGTAGAAGCTGCTGGGACTCCCAGCAGCTTCTACTGAAGCCTTCAGAGTAAATCGCCAGAACGCCGACACCTCCTCATCTCCCATGTTTTCTTTTGTGTTGCCATAAGTTAGTCTCTCTGCGTTTCTGCGCTGGGCTAATGCTAATGCTAATAATGCTAATGCGAGGATAATAAAATGGCGGCTGCACAATACTTTTTTGGAGTTTTAATGGGCGTGGTTTGCATTCCGTTTTAGGATTTTGATCTAAACATTTAAACACCGTAAATCTAAGCAGTATCTGATATTATTATAACAAACATATTGTAAAATTGATTTTAACATGTATAATTACATTACGTTTCTAAACATGATTATCTAAATTGTATGCTATATTATAATTTTACAACACCACATGTTGGAGGTGATTATTGAACAGCACTACATCTTAGTTACTTTGCACATTCTGATAAATAATACAAAATATAGCCTTGTCAGAAAAAAATATGTAATGTATTATAATGATAATAAGATTCGTATAATAAGAAAATGTATGAGCTACCAGTCAGAATATAAACTTTTAGGGAGACCTGACGGGACACTGACCTGTTGCAGTAATAGACGGCGTTCTGAGGGTTGATGGCGATGGCCTTTGAGTAAAACTCAACAGCAGCTCCGTAGTTCTCCACTTTCATTTGGTCGTTACCTGCAGTTCAAAACACATCACCTGATTGTAAATAAAATATAGAAAATAAATCCCAAATAACGGCAGTGAAGAGGAGATCCTTCCTTATTGTCGTCTCACCATCAGTTTTGAGCACCTCTGCCTCTTCTCTCTGATCCTCGGTGATGGAGTTAGGAGGTTGTTGAGGAGCGGTGTTGTTGTTGACCTGCGACTCAACCGGAAGCTGCAACAAACAAACTGTGAGACTGACATCCCTGCCTCGAAATACTCAACCTGATTTGATCTTTATTAACAGATATTTATATTTCACATGTGAAAAGTCACACAATCTGCTTTACCCCGGCTGTGGCTGAGGCGAAGATCTCCGGTAACGTCATGGGGACAGCGAGGGTATGGTCGTCAGTTGAAACTTCAAACGCTGTCTCCAAACACTGAACAGCAACTGCAGAAGGGCAAACTCACTTTATAAACAATCTGATAAAACAACATAAAACTACTACTAAGTAGTGTTAATTTCGTTGACTAAAACTATGACGAAATATGTTCGTCAACGACCTTTTTTTCCATGACTAAAACGAGACGATGATGAGAATTCACCGACGGCAGTAAACAATAACTGTAACGAAATCAACATGCAATATCGTTGACGAAAAGTGACGAGACGAAAATGTAGTTTACTAAATAAAAACTATGCCAAAATCTCTCTTTACTTTCGTTGACGAAAAATGAGACGACGAAATATTATCAAAGATAACGTTACATCTCTGATAGTCAGTTTTTCTCCCAGCAGTTCCATTTCCGGTGCTGCGGCTGGGTGCAGCTGTGTGTCTGTGCTGCGCGCGGCGGTACATTTGAATTACACCGGGCAGCGGCACACTGTGAACTGTCAGGAAGACTCGGGTCTAACTCATGGTCTAACTAACCTTATTTAACAGAAAATAAAATGGCAACAACAGGGCTTGGGAGCAGTGGTCGCACTCGCGTTAACCGAATACCCCCCCCCCCGTCAGCGTGAGTGAGTGACGAGTTGTGTACAGACTCGACGGGTAATAATGGATTATGACGGAAATGTTAGGATCCTGTCCGTCAAAATGACTGACAACGAAAAAGTCTAACGCCACCACTGCTTGCGAGAAAGAAACGATGTGATATTTGGGCCCATTTTCGCTACAATGAGGCGGAGAAAAAAAGCGAATGCATTGTTTTATCAGAAGGGAAGCAATGTAGCCTTAACACAGCTGGTAACAACACCACAAACCTGACCAGATACTCTCTGCAAAGCTGCATTCTTAATCATTCAACCTGTGTTTTTCATCAAATAAGGACAAGATATAATCTTATTATTAAATAAATTTGACTAAAATGACAAATTATTGGTTTTGGCTAGACTAGTTTGACTGAAATGTTCTATATAATCTGATGACTAAAAAAGACTCAACAGTTTTCATTGACAAAAAGTAGACTAAAATAATTAGTTTTCTTTGACTAAAATAAGACTAAAATGCTCAGACTTTTAGTCGACTAAAACTTGACTAAATAAAAACAGGATGAAGGTGACTAAATATGACTAAAACTAAAAAGGAAATTTAACACAGGACTATGACTAAAACTAAATAAAAAAATAGCTGACGAAATTAACACTACTACTAAGTGGTGTTGATCATCACTATTTTACATCTCATATCTGGGTTTTTGGGGAAAGCAACATCATTTGTATTACAACAATTATAACAGTAAGATATGTCAAGTTATTTAGTCTCTTATCCTTAAATATTAGGGATGTTAAGATTCACCGATTCGCATCGGTGCACCGGCATAAACGTTCAAGATGCGAGTGCACCGGTTGAAAGAGTGCACATCGGCTACAGTTTGGGTTGAACTCGCGATGCATCGATTGTAGCGTCTTTGCATCGGTAAAAAAACGATTCATTCATATTATATCCTCTCATCTTGTCAGCACTCAGCAGAGACGATCTTTGATCTTTACTTCGCCACTACGGAGGCCGAGAGTCTCAGTTATCAACACACATGGAAGTCGAGGAGAAAGAGAAAGACAGCGCACCGAAAAATACCTACAAATCAAACGTTTGGCAACACTTCGGATTTTTCAAGAAAGACGGACAACTTGAAAAATCGCTCGCAATTTGTAAACGATGCCGTGCGGCTTTAAAGTACACAAGTAGTACGCGGAACTTAGCGACGCACATAGAGGCAGCATGGGGTCTGCGGCTGAAAAGAGAAACCTGAAAGTAAGACATATGAGTTAAATCACTCGGTGAGGTGTTCCGTCAGTGAGAGTGGTGTTTAGTTTACAGCAGCCTGTGACTGCCAATAATAGTTTACATGTCTTCCTTACAATTGTAAGCAGTTATGAAATACCTGTTTGTGAAAGGTTATTTTCTTTATTGTTCCTATAGAAACCACTGCTTTCTGCTCACTGGTGAGTTAGCCTATGAATGAGTGTTAAGCACATCAGGCTGGCAGTTGTATGTGCATTGCACTATGGTAGTTGTTATTTGCACATTGTTAATCATGGGCAATGCATCCTTAAATTGTTTAACTGTGAGGTGTTATAACATTGAACTGTACTCTGGAGACAGAGAACACTACTACACTTGTGAAAAGGCCAGTTTGTGAAAGGTCCAAGTGTTTTGTTTTTTTAAGGTAAAAAATAAACAGCATGATGGGATATGCAGTACTAGTAGAGAGAAGCAAATATGTGAAGCACTTTTTTGTTAATGTATGATTTGCTGCAAACTAGGAATAAAACAAAATCCTCTGTCGTACCATATTGAATTGTATCATTATTTTGCATCGTGTTGAATCACATCGTATCGCCCCGTATCGCATAATGTTGAATCAAATCGTATCGAACTGTATCGCAACAGGGGTGAATCGTATCGTATCGCATCGCCTGGTGTTTCAAAGGTATCGTTAATGTATCGTATCGTTGGTAGCGTATCGAGATGCGCATCGTATCGGCCTCAGTGATGGAGATGCACATCCCTATTAAATATACATTATCTGCCGATAAATAGTCAGATCATATACTTATATTTACCTGAAAGTTGTTGGATATGCTTCTGACATTAAATGAACAACTAAGATACAACATAATATGTAATGTATATCATTTAATAATATATCGTATTTTATTTAGCTACTTAAACCAAATACTGACAGTCCTGATTGAAAACTAGAGGGTTTAAAATCTTAAATGATTGATGATATGAATGAAAGTACAATGTGACTCCTGGAATTGACAGGACATCCTACAGAGAAGATGTCTCACTCTCCTGCAAGTTTTTGAACTAGAGAAACACTCAATCCACTCTGATTATAGCGTCACAGAGTGGAAATTCTTCACGATAAGTTATTTTTAAACATCTCTGCGGCTCGTACATCCAACATACTTGGAGTACACACATAATTTGAGAGGAAACATATCTAATTGTGATAGTATATCAAATAATATCATATATAATAATAATATAAAATGTTTTAGTCATGTATTCTACCCCTGGTTCTTGTTGTCTAAGGAGGACTCACCTTCCAGACTCTCCTGGGCCCCTGAGGACAGGTTCCCTGACTTGAGCTGATCATGGAGGAACTGGAGGATGGAGAAGGCGAGACGCTTGTTGTCTGTCATGGTGACGGAGGCTCAGACCTCTCTGTGGTCACTGAGGGAGAGAGACCCTGGGAATAAGGACAAGGACAATATTCACCAGTTAGTCAAGTTGTGATTATATTAATAATGGCGCGTTTCCACTACAGCGCGGAGCACGGTTTAAGAGGGCTGTGACGTCAGCGGCCCGTCTTTGGTTGCGTTTCCACTTGGCCTAGTACCGGCCGGCGGGTCCTAATTCACAGTTTTTCTGGCCTCATAAAATCGCGGGTCTAGGGCCAGAGACAACGAGGCTGAGTCGGGCTGAGTATGCTAAACTAGAGAGAGAATCGCTGGCAAGGGGGCTACAACTACAACAAGATGGACATATTTGACCGTGATTTAATTGTAATACACGTTTCAAAATGATGCCGAAGTAACAACATACTGATACCGGTTAGTAAAAACCATGAATTAATGCTTTGACAAGTCTGCAGACAGACGGCAGGCGAAAAACCTTTTAAAATGTTTGTTTTCTAAATGGAGATTGGCTAAGCTAACGCAGTATATGCTCCGACCGTCCACACTCACAACAACGGCCTATACAGACATAAATAAAGCAGCGACTGTACTCGCCATGACACAGGCAGTCTGTGGTGTGTACTTGTTTAACTTTTGTCTAGTTTCTGAACATATATGAGGAGCTGTGAGCTCTGAGTGCTAACAGCTAACGGCTGTGTTGTTTTTCTGAGGTTCTCATTGAAGATGCCGTCACGGCTCCGCCTACACTGCGTTACTATAGATACTGCCCCAGTTCCTAAACTGTAATGGAAATGCGCCATAAAGTGAGCCAGTCCTAACGAGGCCCAGCCATACCGAGCGGGGCCGAGCGAGGCCATGTAGTGGAAACGCGCCATAAATGTCATGAAGAGGGGAAAAAACACAGTATTATATGTATGATTTATAAACTTAGTTTTCAATTAGATGTAACTGCTTCCTGTTACAGAGTACATTAACTAGTATACATGTTTCCCACAGATCTGAAATATACTTGGGGGGGGGGGGGGGGGGGGGGGGCGGTAAGGGGAGGTGACGTGCAACAACAACATTAACCTTTCTGTTGGTCGCTTGTGAGCAGACCCTTCACGCGATGGCAGAGCGAACAGGTACAGCCAGGGCCGGACCGAGACACTAAGTCAGGCCGGAAATTATACACCCAGCCAGGCCACTACCAGTTTTTGTGCCATTTTGTTGGATTTATTTGTCAATATTCACAGCATTGCTGCGAACGCAGTAGTTTAAATCTACTACCCACAAATAAATATATGGACATGGACATGGGTTACTATTTAAATAAAATGGTAAATGTATTTAGGAACCTGTCCATGTGATTTTAAGTGGGGGTGGACCTCAAATTCTCTAGGGGGGTCCGGGGGCATGCTCCCCCGGTAAGATTTTTTAAAATGTTGGAGTTATATGCATCAATCTGGTGCACTTTGAGGGGAAAATAAAGAGACTAGATCTATGAAAACACCTATATGAAACAGAACTGTATACATTTCAATAATCATAAAATCATGGCCATAACCAATAACATACCATATCCAATATGAAAAAACACTGAAACTTGTTTATTTATTTTTGGTTCATTTATAGTTGTGAGTGTGTCTGTGCTCCTGAATCAGCCTCACCTGTCTCCCTCCTCTCCCCCCTGCTCCTCTTTGAGGCAGCAGCAAAGACTAGTTTTAGCTCTCAACAAGTTTTAAAAGTGTATCTTACCTTTTTTCACCTAGTTAACTTTTTATTCATGCATATTTGACTAATCACTCGCCCCTCAAATGGAAATATGTGTTTACATAAATGGTGACAAAACCGTTTGAGAACCACTGAGAACTTAGACTAAGTTAACTATCTAAACACTCAGAGAGTCCTTTACCTCACCTGAGCTGTAGTTATCCCGAGCTTGAATGACATACAGAGACCAATCGAGGGCTTTGATGTATGATCTGTATGACAGTGGCCATGTCGGCAGGCCACATCATGTAGACAGCCAGTCACCCTGTGTGAGGCAGACCCACATTTGCGCAGCGTTGCGTTCACAATACATTAAAACAAAAAGGGTCGCGAAATATACCTGGGCGGCCGTTAATATACCTGGGCGGCCCGCCCAAGTAAAGTCTATGTGTGGGAAACCCCGAGTACTTGGGAAATATAAAATAAGTATATAAATAATAGAAACTAATGACATTTTGGCCATCAATAATACCTGGTTCTCACAGGACAGCAACGCTACTAACCTTCTATAATATGTTGTAGGTTAAATTCTAAAAACGTATATAAAGAAGTTAAAGTTACCACAGCATCATACATCTGCAGAAGTAAAATACAAAAAACGAATGAATGCAGCAGTTATATCAACCGAAAAACGTAGGACTTATGGTATAAGTGGAGTACTTTCCCTGTTACAGGTACTTGAACTGCAGTAAAAGATCCCCACCGACTCCACACACACACACACACACACACACACACACACACACACACACACACACACACACACACACACACACACACACACACACACACACACACACACACACACACACACACACACACACACACACACACACACACACACACACACACACACACACACACACACACACACACACACACACACACACACACACTAGATTAAGCTCCCCCTTTAGCATTAGCTTTTAGAATTGTCTAGAAACTCGGTCTAAGTATAATCGGTTCGACTGTTTAAGTAATGCTAACACTAGCCATCTTGGTAACGTTAAATGAATCATGTGAACAACTAAAAGCCACCTAGCAAACAGCTGAGTGTAGGTCAGATATAAGAAGCCAATATTGAAAAGGAATTTTGAACTTGGATTTTCCATAAACAAAAGTAAGAAGGTTAGCTGCAGTTAGTCTGCTAGGATTTGGTTAACTAGATCACAATTGCTTGTAAAATAAAGTTTTACCAATACAGGATATCATTCAAGCAGTTTAACTCTAGGAGAGGAGGTGTAGAAATGAGCACAGTTATTATGGGTGGAAGCCTCCAGCTTCAAGGTATACTCGACATGTTGACAGGTAGTCACCGGGAAGATGAGCAAACTCATTACTGTTTCATTTACAGCAGTCGCTTTATAACTCCTACTAAGTCGCTATTTTAAGTTGTACTTATTTGGTGTTAGTAACATATGCCAAATTACACAGTGTTTTGACAGCTCATTGTATGTTTCAACGTCTGTTCTAATAGGTGTATGGTTTTACGAAGAAGCAAGACCCTGTTATTTTTCCAGAGTATTCTAAGGGTTTGGCGTGACATGGTCTCCTTCCTATAACGACACGATGCTAAGTAGCTAGCGACCTAGCTTATTAGATTCCGTTGACTCCAGCGGTGCTGTCCTATTTGTTTGAAGCCCGGCATGCTGCCTGGTATAACATGAGGACACAGTAGTGGGTTTTTCCTACCAGTTGTCTCTATGGTTCAGTTGTAGATTAGCCCGAATAAGGATGAATTCACGTTAGCTCCGATCCTTCGAGTATTCGTAGCCGTCATTCAGCTAGCTAATTAGCTTGGCTTGGAGTTATGTCGTCATGCGTAGGCGCCGGTGTGGTGTCATTCGTTTCCGGCGTCAGATCCATGCCAAGCCGGTTTCTACATTTTTAAATTCAAGATTTAAATTTGAAGTGGAACTATGTTCTTTTTGTAATTTATCTGATGAATCGACCAAGGTACGTTTTAACCGTTTGTTTTTTAGTTCTAATTGAAACTAATAATAAAACAGAAACGGGTCGTTTTTTTGTTTTTCAATTTTGCCCCAAAACCAAAAAACGGAAATTCAGCTGTTTTTTTCGTTTTTCTGTTCTTACTGTTAAAACAAGTATGTCAATGCTTCGTTTCCATAGGTGGGTGGGTCTCCAGTGCCTCCTTGCTTCTGATTGGCTAGTTTGCCCTATGCTTGCGCTGTACTCTTCAAAATAAAGGTTCATACTCTTTACCTAGACAGTGCAGTGCGTGTTTGCACGAATATACATTGAATATATGGTAACATGCAAAACATACAGAAGACAGTCTGCCCGTTTGTGGGTGCGTATGTGTTTGCGCGTCTGTCGGTCTGTTGGTCTGTCTGTCTGTCTGTCTCGCGATCTGTCTATCTGGCTGTCTGTCTTGCACTGTCAGCCATGAATCCCTATCTTATAAATAAAGTATGAGTACCTCTCTGTTTGATGTTACTGACACTGCTGAATTGATGCGGCCGTATTTCCCGTTTGCGTGGTCAAGTCAGCATCGAGGTTTTTTTCTTCAAATCTATATTAAAATAGCTTGGAGGTTGAGGATTGATAAATACTATTTAGAGTACTTTTACTGTGTACTCTGTCAAACTCCCCTCTTGAGTACAATAATGCATGTTTTCTGCTATCTTTGATGAGAGATAAAATGATGTTCTGCCATCAATTCTTAATGAGAGTGATAGCCTACTGTTTGACTCAGTATACTAATTTAACTACACCAACAAGTACTTTTTCAGGTATTCCCCCCCTTAGTACAAGAATGCATCTTAAATAAAAATGTGTCATTAGACTTATATTGTTGGACAGAGTATTTTAAGAGGATATGGTAGACATGATATCAGCACTACTTCCAGTCAGTACTCCAGCAGCAGCTTTTACCCCTTGGGAAATCTTCAGAGAATATCCTGCATAGCTGGTCTATCCTTCAGCAAAGTGACACACCCTGTCACTCTTGTTGGCCTCTTATGATGATGCTGTCTTAACCTTTAACAGCCAGCGCCACCATTTGGTAGAGCACATTTTGTGTTTTGATATCTTGTTGAAAAATAAATAAAAAGTGTAACTCCATCTGATTCAGCCAGCTCTATCGTTTTGGTTGACATGTTATGCACAAAACAACCTCTAGATGTCACTGTGGTTCGAACAGAAAGGCCTTCAGCTAGCTTCCACTGAGAAAGTTGGCATGCTAAAAATCACTCCTGAAGAAATCACTCTTTTTGGTCAACTTTTGTAAGGTAACCATATCATTTTTGACATATTTTAGTGTCAGAGCACTTACTGAACAGAATTATATAACTTGATGCACAAAACATTTTTGTAACAAGGGTGTAATTACTTTTTTGAAAATATGCTCAACCAACTGGTCGAATTGGCCTTTTATGGTAAACTAGCAATATGACTTTTTCAGAGTTTCAGAGATGTTTTCCAATAAAATATGGTAAATAAATGGCTAGATTCATGGTAATATTACTAAATCTAGTACTGCCTTATGAGTCTCAGAGTGAAAGAGCGATAATAATTTATATAGCACCTTTCATGCATGAAATGCAGCCCAAAGTTGCACACAGATGAGCAAGTTAGGCCAACACAGGATATAGACATTTGCTGTTTGGCCAGTTGTTTGTTGTTAGGCCAAACTTTTTATAATGAAAAACACTTTCCATTACTTTTTTCCATTTCTTTTTTGTTTTACAATAATAATTTATAATTTTTGATGAATATGTCTGGTTGTATATATTGCTCATCTTCCATAAAAGAAAAAAATGTATTTGAGTTTGTGTTTTATTTGAGTTTGATGCATACAAATACTGTACTATATGATGATTGTTGACCAGCTCAACAATTAAAGGGTTAAAATATGATTATTTCTCTGCCCCTAGTTCGTTCCTCGCAGATTCTTCAGTCTCATCAGCCTCATCTTTCCATCTGTCCCAGTCAACGCATCAGCCTCCAGCACACTTTCAGTGTCTGACTCCATAGAGATATTGTCCTGATGCTGTACAAGGGTGATGCCCCATGATCAAAAAATGACCCCTGTAGAGTCTGAGTGCCACTGACCTCTACATGTCACTTGTTAGTTGCTTTTACCTTAAAGCGACTACACTCAATACTGTGGACAATCCTCACAGGAGCTATTTGGGGTGAAGCCCAGGGACACAACGACATGCTGACTGCAGTGGGGATTGAACCAGTGCCCCCCTGATCCGAAGATCAACGCACGATCAGCCACAGCCTCCCTAGCCATATTATGTTTGTCATTAATAACCCCTTATAACAATTTTCTTTCCTTTCTTCTCTTTTCTCTTCTCTTGACTGAATTAAAAAGTCCAGTCTTTAAGTAATATTTCAAGTCCTTTTCCTGCACCTTTTTAAGGCTATATGTTTGCAATATGTATTCAAAGGTCACTTATTTAAATAAATCAATATCTGAGGTTAGCAAACAGATACTGCCTTTATCTAGAGAGCCAATGACACCCATGAAGAATTGCAAATCTTTTCATCTGCTGTATTAATAAAATTGCCATGTGTTTTCAAATTGAAAATAAGGCACTGTCAGCCCAGAACATTATACAAAATATATATATATTTTAAAAAGGGACCTGTAAGGCTTAATCAATGTTATATATATAGATCTTTATATAATATCAATATTATAATAAACTTCAACCAAAGTCAATTTCAGGAGTGGTGTTTGACACAGTTTACGTTCAATTTCAACTATTCAACCTTTTTAAATAATTTACTTTAATTTAGAAAAGGTTTTTCTGAGAAAAATGTACTAACAAATTGAAAAATACAAGTTTAATAGGACAATGTGGATTTATTTTCTCTCACCTTGTAATTACACAATCAAATAATCTATAATACGGCTTTGGACTTCACTCACCAAAAAACATTTGTTTTTATGTTTTGCATTTGTACTATTTTGTAGTCAATTTGGACAAATATCTTTCGAACTCAAAATATCCTATGATTGCATATGGTGTGAATATGTATACCCTGCTCACTCCGTATTATTTTAGGTACAATTTATATTTTAAATGTAATGAAAAAGCCAACTCAATAGTGTGTTAAAAATAGACTTTAGGATATTGTAAAACAAAAAACTGCTATATAATGTATTCTTAACCCTCCTTTATCTTCACATTTGCTTTACACCCTCTATCCTTGGTGGTCATTTTGACCCCAGGAGTTTAAAGCTCAAGAAAATGATCATATTCAAAATTGTTACCAAAATGTACATTTCAAGTACTTTATGTTTCTTAGTTGACTATCTAAATATCCATTTAAATAAAACACTACTAGCCATTTTCATTACATTAGCAGCACTAAACTTACCCTGTTTTTCACGTGGGGAGCGGGACCAAGATAACTTTCCATTTTTGGAAAGTAATGTTTCTGCTTGTGTTTGACAGGAGCATCTGCATGGGGTATTCAGGGTGGACCATTTGACAGAGGATTTCTCTGAAAGTACAACATAAAAGTATTTTATAGTCTTTGCGCTAGTAGTCTAACTACTGAGTCCAAAATGATCAGTCTTCGAACTTAAAAGTATTTGTATTGCTCGTCACATATAGCAGCAAGACAGGATAGCCGCGTTCACACCAAGTACTTTCCTGTTTTGTTTTGTTTTGTTGTACCATGGAGGGGACTTTGACAGGAGAGTATCAAGAACTACAGTACAAGTATTTCATAGTATTTGGGATAGTTGTAACTACAACTGATTCCAACTTCATCAGTCTTATGAAAAACGTATGGCCAAAAATAATGTTATCGCTCATCAAAGATAGCAGAAGCTTGTCATTTTTGCACTGTGTAAAGGCAAAGAGTTAGAACCTTTATTTTGAAGAGTACAGCGCAAGCATAGGGCAAACTAGCCAATCAGAAGCAAGGAGGCACTGGAGACCCACCCACCTATGGAAACGAAACATTGTGGTATACTTATTTTAACAGTAACGGACCGTCCACACAGCAGCGTTAAAAAATCTTGAAACGCTTCTGCCCATTCACTTTGAATGGGGTGACGTCACTTTGCCTCACTTTTCGCCGAACTGCATTGTGGGCAGGCGAGCGGAGATTTTCAGGATTTTCAGGATTCAAAGTTGAGCAATGTTCAACTTTTGAAGCTGAGGTGGAAGCGTCAGCCAATCAAATCCCGTGTATGCAAATCTGACAGTTCCAGCGCTAGCCAATCAAACGGCGTGTATGCTGGGAGAGACATACCGCCGGTCATTTCCTCATATTCCAAAAAATGGAGGAGAAATTAGCGGTAGGGAATCACCCGGTGCTTTATGACCAGTCCCTATTTACCTACCGGGATACAAACCGGAGGAGCCAGGCATGGAGGGAGGTGGCAGAGACAGTGGTAGGTTTTCGCCTGTTTGGGGAGTTTATATCCAGTTTACTTTTGCTTTGTATGTCGGGGGCGGCAGATTCATGTGATTGGTTGTTGGTGCCTTGCTCGCAAAAAATCCCCAAGCTTCAGATACGCCCACCTCCAAGATTTTTTTAACGCTGCTGTGTGGACGCTCCGTAAGAACAGAAAAACGAAAAAACGAGCTGAATTTCCGTTTTTTGGTTTTGGGGCAAAATTGAAAAACAAAAAAACTACCCGTTTCTGTTTTTTGTTGTTGTTTCAATTAGAACTAAAAAACAAACGGTTAAAACGTACCTTCGTCTGAATCGTTGGAACATTTATTTTTCTCATGCCCTTCTTCGAAATTGTTTTTGGTCGAATGTGAGAGATTGGTTGTTACTTAAATTAACTAATATTCCGAATCCGTGTATCTACCGTCCAATTGTTTTTCTTTATTAAACACCTAAACGGAAGAGCGTCTGAGAGGCCTTTTTGCTTTTTGCCTTACTAAATGGTCTAATAGAGTGGCGAAGTCACGCCCACTTACTTCCGGGTAATGCAAATTATGCATTGAAGTCAATGGGGAGAGAAAACTTATCTTTCGATCCCGTTTGTATTGTGCCATGAATTACACATATGATGTTTGTCAATCTTAAAAAATAATTTCCATGTCAAAAAAGTCACAGTTTGTCGTAAAACTGTTGAAATATAAGACTATGAAAAATACGTAACTAGAAAGACTACAAATCCCAGAGTCGCGTAAGTGATGTCACAATTGTTTTCCTCCACCATTCAGATACCTAAGATCAGCGCAATATAGATATAATCTATCTATATGGCGCTGGCTAAGATAAGATAACTTTAACAAGATGCCTGTGTGCTTAGTACCAGGTTGTTATTATACCAGCAATGGGTCTTGCTCGTTCTTTTGCTTCCCGTCTGATGAAAGGACCTGGAGTGGCTTGATCAAGTTAGCTACCTAGCTAGTAGCTAGCACGTTAGTTAGCATTACAGCCTTGTCATTTTTATTAGCCTTAACATGAAGTAACATTAAGTAACCCAAAATGTTAAACAGTAAGAGTAGTAGTCATATTTCGTGAACCCTTTGAATAGTACTGTCACCGGTGTGATCATTCTATAATCTAGAACCCACCCACCCACCATCTAGAACCCACCTCACCTCTGCCCACTTTGACAACCTAGGATGGCTTAGAGTAGATGACAGAGTACAGCTACTTGCAATGGGCCTGGTCTACAAGATCCACTACACCTCTATGGTACCCATGTACATGTCAAAATTCTTCCCAAAGGTCAAGGAATACCATGATCATAACACCAGAGGGAGCTCCACAAATCATGTAAAACCCAGATTTGGCACAAAAAAAGGGGAATACACGTTTCGCAATTATGCCACATCAAGGTGGAACGCTCTTCCCACAACTGTAAAGGAAAGTAAAACTATACTTACCTTCAAAACCTCTCTTAAAGAGCACCTTCGGGGGAAAGCATTGCAAAACTGGCCCCGGTAATGGTACAAATCTCAACCTGTCGTACAATGGACAGCTTCCCCCCCCCATCTATGTATATACTCGCATTTTAGACTCTGTTACTAACTGTATATCTGTAGACTTGGTATGTCTTAAATGTCCGGTTAGGATGTATTAGAACGAAATCTAAAATGAAAATTGTAAATAAGCCATCTGTATGTAAAAAACCACCTGTATGTAAATTGTAAATAAGCCATCTGTATGTCAAATATGTCTTATATGTCTTAAATGATATGATGAATTGAAAATGGGGGACCCTGATGTAAACAAGACGAAAGTCTTTCTCTGGTCTGCATCCCCTTAACAATTGTATGTTTTGAGCTGTACTGTACTGTACCCAATATACAAGCTGTTAATAAACTTTTCAATCAATCAATCAATCAATAATACACCATTTAAGTCCGGGGGAGAAATGCTAACGCTAACGTTAGCATCGGCGATCTTCTCTACTTCATGCTATCTGCACAAATGGTTGACATTAAACATTAAAACGACCAGGCAGTTCAGAGAGAATCAAAGGAAGGCAGGCAGGCAGCTTTGCATGACATTCTTCAGGACGTGTTTCATTGTGGTGATAGTGAGGATAGTCAATCGTTTTGTTGACAAGACAGCAGTGACGGCCATCTTGGTGACGTGTGTTGTTGACCAGAGATGTAGTTCATTGAGCGTTTCACACAAACAAATGTGTTACTTCACAGTTTTACGACACATTTTATTTTTTTTGACTTGCAAAATTATCTTTTAAATTGACAAACATCATATGTGTAATTCGTGGCACAATTCAAACGGGATCGAAAGATAATCTTTCACTCTCCATTGACTTCAATACATAATTTTTCCGAAATAAGGTCCCATGGAGGTCCACCGGAAGGGGAGGGACTTCGCCACTCTATGGTCATTGGAGCGAGGGGCGGGGCGAAACTCACGGAAGTGATTTCAAAACAAAAGCACTCGTTTGCTAAAATCACATTTTGGCCCAATCCCAAACCACGCCCTACACCCTACCCCTACACACTCCCCCTCCGTGACGGGGTGAACTCCGTGGAGTGACACTCGCAGCTCAACGAGGCTCCCTCCTGTCAGATGGAGGGAGTAAATACAGCGGCAAGCTTTGGGACAAACTCCCCTCTCTCCGGCAGAAACAGGAAATGCCGTAACTGTATGTAACAACGGTTTCAAATCAGCATCTCTTGGATAAAACATTAAAATGAATAACTCAAATAAAACTCCAAACATCTTTAATTGTGTTACTTTTTTGTAAATCTCTTGTAAACCTGATGTTTATTAGCTTCTTAGTTTTTGCAACAGTCTGTAAATATACACAACTTTATAATAAAATGCACACATTTACCTTTTTCTAGACTAAACACAGGTATGATCCTAAGTTAAACAAATATGAGGTTATCATGAGGTTGTTAACATCGCAATTTATCAGTGGATGTTTGCTGGAACTGTTTGTAAACAGCTTGTTTCCTGACGGACACACACAGCGTTGAGACCGGTCAGGTAGAGACCGGTCAGGTAGAGACCGGTCTCCAGTCAGCACCGATGCAGACTCGGGCCGTTTCTCAATCGCGAGGATATTGGCTTCCAAGCCAATAACGTAATCAGATTACTTTTAGATTACTTTCTTTTTCCATCACAGATGGGTATGTTTTGGTGTACAGGAGACATAAAAAGCAAAAGGAAACTGAACGTGTTTTTACTGTTTTAATGGCTTATCAAGAGCACAACTGAAACATAACATCTGAAATGATGTAACAACATAATACACTTTTTGGGGATGCAGCTTGGGATGTGAGGAGTGAGGGACACGGCTTGTGTAGAGCTATATTTGTTTAAGCACCGGATTGGCAAAACACTGTGCACCAGTCTGCCTTGATCTATGAATTAATGTCCGTGACACTCACAGTGGCCGTTTCTCAATCGCGAGGATGCTGGCTTGGTAGCACAGCCGAGCCGAGCATCTTGCTTCAGAAGCAAGGCAAGAATACTTCCTGCCATTCGGAAAACAAAGAGTGGAACAGGCTAGCAAGTGTGCAGGTGTGCGTCATATGAGAGGCCCCGCCTTACATCTTCCGCCACAGATTTGGGGAAATTGGTCCGTGCGCAAAGCATTGTGGGGATTTTAAGGACGCGAAGTCTACCCATGTGCAGCCTCGAAATTTCCCCCAAACCAAGGACGCGGCCTCGGTGGAATTCCAAGTATGCTGGAGATTGGAACAGTCCTTCGGCGGCACTCGATGACGTAGTATCCTTGAAATATTGGCTTGGAAGCCAGTATCTTCCAACGCTTGCTTGGTAGCACATGTCTGCCGAGCATCTTGCTTCAGAAGCGAGTCAAGAATACTTCCTGGCATTCGGAAAACAAAGAGTGGAACAGGCTAGCAAGTGTGCAGGTGTGCGTCATATGAGAGGCCACGCCTTACATCTTCCGCCACAGATTTGGGGAAATTGGTCCGTGCGCAAAGCATTGTGGGGATTTTAAGACCGCGGAGTCTACTCATGTGCAGCCTCGATATTTCTCCAAACGGAGTACGCCGGGCTCGGTAGATTTCCAAGTATGCTGGAGATTGGAACAGTACTTCTGCGGCACTCGATGACGTAGTATGCTTGAAATAGTGGCTCTGAAGCAGCTTTACTCGCGATTGAGAAACACCCTCCGTGCCCTCCTTTCACTTGTAGTCTTCTCTTCCCGGGCTGCGACCCGACAGCATGTCCATTTCTGTCGCTCATTAAAGCCAGATTTGCACCTTCGATGCACCGCCTCCGACTCCCTTCTCTCGGCACTACAATGGCGCTGATCTTAGCTATCTCTTAGTGGAGGAAAACAATTGTGACATCACTTACGCGACTCTGGGATTTGTAGTCTTTCTAGTTACGTATTTTTCCTAGTCTTATATTTCAACAGTTTTACGACAAACTGTGACTTTTTTGACATGGAAATTATTTTTTAAGATTGACAAACATCATATGTGTAATTCATGGCACAATTCAAACGGGATCGAAAGATAAGTTTTCTCTCTCCATTGACTTCAATACATTATTTTTCCGAAATAAGGTCCCATGGGGCGGAAGTAGATGGGCGGGACTTCGCCACTCTATACATAATTTTTCCACAAAAATATCATAAATATAATATTTTGAGAATTCATAACTTTTGAGGACAGCAGGCTATTACTAATATTTAAAAAAATGACATCTCACAAGAAGAAAAGCACAGATGGGATTTAACACTCAGAAAGCCACTGAGTGCGTTTGATTTCGGATTACAGTGACACACGAGGTTTATTTTAAAAAAGGGGGGAGATGTTTTAGGAGTGTGCTCCCTCTCACTCCTGTTCACTGTCCTCCGGATTCCTGCAGGACTCCAGAGTCGCGAAGAGCCCATGCAAAATTAAATTAAATGTGTCTACTTTTACTACCAGATGTGCTGTCAGTTGCTGCAAAAGTTGCCGACTTCTCATCCACGATAACGTCACTTCCGCCGCCTAAAACCCAGGAGGTATACGATCTAGCACTAACCCCACAACGGACCTAACGAACCATCATTCAAAATCTGAACCATGGGGCCGACAGGTAAACAATGTCCTTACCTTTTTAATTTGACTGATTCATTTAAATGTAAAATTATCTTTGTGACCGCCACGTCTCCTGGTGGACGGTGTCTGTGATCATTTAGATCTAATTAGCTAGCTTTGATTTGTTTGAGCTAGTTTCTGCGCTTACGTTAGCTAATTTAGCTTCTGTGCTGTAACTGTACATCTTGTACCCGAGATAGTAAATATTAGTTGATTTAAATTATCCAGAACCACGGTTAAACGGTCAGTTTAGTATACAACAAATACAATTGGTGTTTTAATAGTGGCTAATCTCTCCACAGTTCTGTATTGATTCTCTCATCGTTTTTTGTCTAGCATGTTAGCTGTTAGCTTTACCAACCTAACTAACTGAATGTGATTCCTAACGGGAATTCAACCTCAGATTGCCTGCGTGGATTATAGATGGATTACTAATAACGACTCTCCAGTAACTGTACTTCCTAAATTAATTAAATGAACAATGTACAAAGCTCCATTTAAAAGAATGCGAATAGGATATTAAGCTGTTTGTTGCCAAATGCGTTATAGTTTATAATTG
The DNA here is from genome assembly GCF_902827165.1 of Trematomus bernacchii. Lineage (NCBI taxonomy): Eukaryota > Metazoa > Chordata > Actinopteri > Perciformes > Nototheniidae > Trematomus > Trematomus bernacchii. The sequence goes on from NW_022987709.1 coordinate 1,990,561, forward strand.
GCCGCGTTCTACAGGAGTTCAGCACACTTCTGATCCACTAAACAACACTTTTCTGTACTTACTAATTGTTCCCTGATTAACAGGTTTCTTGTGTAAAGTAAAATATGACTAAATCTGAATATAGTATATAGTATTTGTCATATTTTATTATATTTTAATGTGTAGAGCTAAAGGTTTCCACATGATCTTTCTGTAGGGAGGATCTGACTTGGTTTTGGCCGATAACAACATCCACTAGTGTTTATTCAGTCCTTGAGCTTTGTATAATATCTGAAGATGTTTAACTAATCAGGAATGGGTTAAGATGCAGTTTGGAGAACAGCACAAACAGAGAGTCTGTAAGACCATTACACAGTCCATCCATCTATTAGCTTTACCGCTAATCGCTAGAGGTCCTAGTTCTTATAATATACCACACCTGCTAACAGCTAATAGGCATCCATATCAACATTACTCCAATAATATGATATATATTAGAATCAAACACTGTGAAACATTTGGCCCTATGAGTGCTTTTCATCTTGATACTATTATATACATGTACATCATGTGTGCTTCTTCCATCACTGCCATGCGTTGTAACCCCCCACCCTGCTCACCTGTCCCTCTTCCTGTTCCAGGTGAGGTGGTGAATGGCAGCCAGATGCCGGTCTGCTCCGAGAACCGTCTGCGTTGGGACCTGAGCACCGAGCAGATCCAGCAGCTCACCGACAAACTCATCGCCAACACCAAGAAGGTGTACGATGGCGTGGGAGCGCTGGACGTCGACAGCGTCACCGTCGAGAACACGCTCAAGGCCCTCGCTGACGTGGAGGTGGAGTACACCGGTCAGTGTCCACCAATCGGCAGCGTTTCTCTCCTGATGCTAAAGATCATGTGTACAGATGATGGTCATCTCTTTTCATATCCAAAAAGCTAAAGTTATTTAGAATATAGTTGCAGAGACAAGTTCTGAACGTTATTTCAAATTCAAGGATTAATGTAAACCTGTGTCCTGATATAAGGGCAACAATAGAAGGTGAAAGTATCAACAATATCTCTATTTAAAAACCAAAAACCAAAACTTCCACTGAAATCTTTCATTAACTACAACAAATATGCAGCTGGGAGCAAACCCAAATCCCTAAATAGCTGCTCACTGTAAATTTGATTAAAAAAGCAGGATGAAATAGCGAATTTCTTCATGACTATTTTTAGTGCCAGTTTAATCCATATTAGGTGCTCCAGTGAGTGTTAGTGGCAGCAGGACAGTGTGTGTGGGATTGTGTCAGAAGCGGGGAGTGTGTGCACATGATATTGAAGAAAAATGCGGCCCTGGGAAACGGTGTGCCTCCCTGAGTGTCTTTTAAATGTTTTTAGAAAGCAATTGAGTTCTGTGGCTCAGAGGAAGAACATATAACAGGCTCGGATATATATATATATATATATATATATATATATATACACACACACACACACACACACACACACACACACACACACACACACACACACACACACAGTACTAGTTAGTAGATACATTCACTGTTGGTCTGAACTAGAAGACTACCACCTGATTTATTCTAAAAGACAGCAGTTAACCAGCAACAGAGCAAGACAAACAAATATTTGATTTGTATTTATTATTATTATTTCAATTGACCCCCCCCCAGATATTTTTGCAGCTTGTACTGTCAATTTGACGATGAACCTGACTTGAAAGCGGTCAAACACAGCATGAACCTGAGAGCAGTCAGGGCAGGCATCCATTGTGAGCTCTGCAATGAAGCTCTGAGTCAGCAGAATGAGATGGTAAAGACTCGTCAGCAGTTTGTAGAGAAAGCAGCTGAACCAGCTGTGCAAAGACAATAAAGATGGCGAATTTGTGTGGAGGCAGCTGAAAACACCTCCTTGTTCCATATTTATGGTAGCCCTCTAAAACCAGAGAAATGAAAAAGTAAATAAATACATTTACTATTGCAAATATATGAGATTCAGAAGTTCAAAATGTCCAAGTTGAAATAATGACTTGCTATATAGAATTTACAAGATACCACATCGACATTATACGATGGGGAAATGATAATGGAGACTTTAAAATGAAGTTCCACATAGGTATGTTATTTAAGCAAATATTAGAATGGAATAATCCATCACATCAGCATTTGAATCTTCACATACTTGTATGGGTATTTTATGATCAAATAAATATGAAAATGGAAAGCTGTTAAATTAAAATATTGAATGTACAACATTTTCAATTTTTCAATATTTGGCTTAAAATATAAATGCAATTCTCAAACTATTTAAGAGGTTCAAGATAAACTATATTGTCCAACCAAGTGGAATATTGTTTCCTTGGCCTTTTCCCCCATGCTGCAGCCATAAAAAAAAAAAAAAACTGTCTACATACTAAAAACATCCAAAGGTTTTGAAACTAAATGATACTCGCAATTGACATTTCATGAACCTGCTGTACAGTGGACAACATCCAAACTGATTGTGACGTTGCTGTTTTGTCTCTCCTGTCTCAGTCCAGAGGAACATGTTAGACTTCCCACAGCACGTCTCTTCCTGTAAGGAGGTCCGAACAGCGAGCACCGAGGCCGACAAGCGTCTGTCTGAGTTCGACGTGGAGATGAGCATGAGGGAGGGCGTGTACCTGAGGATTGTCGCTCTGGAGGTGAGCTGACGGAGAGATTTCCAATGCAGACAGATAGATGAATGAATGGAGGCATAATCAATTAAATATAGGTTGATGGGTTTGTCATTTCCTTTAGTTTATTTCCATATTTTTTACCTTTTCCATTGGACATTTAGCGTCTGCTCATAACCAACCATGAAACACTAGCACAGGTACTCTAAAGTAAACTCCCATCCCAAAAATCCTAAACACAAAGTGATGTTGAAGCCAGGTGCATTTATTGATCTGCCTGTCTGTCTGTTATGAGTGGACCCTTAAAAATGCGAAACATCTTAGACTTTCTTTACATTTGGTTTTACATTACTGGACTTAATTTGAACAATAAACTGTTGATCTAACAGCTACAATTTGTTCCAAGTGGTTACAAACGTGCACCAAGTTAAACATGGGACATCAACAGGAAATACTGGGTGTGGTTGTTGCTTTGTTTTGGAGAATATATTTGTGACATGGAGGCAAAAATCATATCAAGAAATACTCAAGTAAACCAACAGACAAACCAAATGTATCATCACAATATCAATATCAAGGTATTTCCTAATCTATCTAATATGTTATTCGATTTTCTCAGTAAAAGTTGAATAGGTTTACAATTTGCGATGATTGATTGATTCAACCTCTGGGTGGGAAGGCCAAGAAAACAAATATTAACATATTATCTTAGAGGTTACTTAATTACAATAACTAATATCCGTTACTAAAATAAATAGAGGAGAAGACAAGGTTATCATAATCTGGCAGCCCATACCTACCTATTTCAAGAGGAAAAAAGCTGTCGGCGGGACAAAGGCTACATGTGATGAAAGTGAGGATGAAAGTGTGGCAGTTTGGAAGTTGAGTTCTCCTTTGAAGCAGCGCTGCCATCTTATCTCCTTTTATAAAGTCCGCTGTCATCCTAGAAAGAGACAGTCTCCTCCTCGTCTCGCCACACCTATTTACATATATATATATATATGTGTCAGAGTTTCCGTTAGCCGGTAATTACCGGTTTTTAGCTGGTAACATTTATTAAAAACCGGTAAATACAAAACCTGCCGGTCAAAATGCCCGGTAATAATTAGGGATGCTCCGATCGATTGGCCGCCGATCATTATCGGCCGATATTCACTCTTAATAGTTTGATCGGTGCTCTCTATAAAGGCCGATCAGGAGAGCTGGATCTGATCGATATGGACATAAACGCGAGTGAAGTATAACCGGACGCGAGAGAGAGATCAGATCAGCTGCTGAGTCTGACAGAGATACGCAGCTCTGCATGATCACCTGAAGCCCCGCCCACTATTTAGCGAGCTGCATGAGAAACTGACGGGCTGTCAGGGGAGAGAGGGAGAGAGAGAGGATCCGTTCCTCCCGTGTTATTATCCAAAGTTAATGTAAACTTTATCTACTATAAGTAGTTCGTTTGAATGTAATAATTATGTTGTTTATTGTTTGTGGCATCATTTATTTAGTGGGAATGCTGATGCAGCTGATGCAGCATTCCCACTAAATGTTATTCGACGCACGAAATTCTTTATTATTCCGCCGGGTTATTTTGCGCCTCTTCTTCTCCCCCATTCCACATCGCAGAAACTGCGTTCAAACATCAAAACGTTCAGCTCGGTCGGGAATCGATGGCTATTACTTTTCTCATTCATAACTTTCATAATTCCAGAGATACATCCCATAATTCATCACATTTTTTACATGGAAGTCAATGGAGAAACTTTTCAGACTTGAAAAATCTTCATGCGACTTCAACTGCTAACTGTTCATTCATACTTTCACTCAGAAACCTCATTCCAACTTTAAAATGTTACACATCTTTCTGACATTATTCATGTTCAACAACTTTTAAATCTGATTCATACTTTTAGAAATATTAAACATTGTTCAGACCTTGGTAAAGAGGCCTTCTTCAGATTCCCAAACCCTACACTCCTGAGACATAATTTTCATGACAAACGTAGGAAAACATCTCGTAGCTTGAAAAATGAAAAAAAAAATAAGCAAAATAATTAAACAAAATGCCTCTTGAGGGCATGAAGGGACACAAACTTTCAACATTCTCCATTAAAGCCAATAGTAAATTCAAGTTGATCTTTACTCACAGCATTAGCCGCACACCTTTAGTTAATCTGCCAAAAAGGCCACATTATTAACCTGAAAGTACACAAAAAGCACACTTCAGATGCTTCACGCGTTGAAATTTCACCGATATCTGTTACGGTTCTTCAACAAAACGTTCACATATAAGAGGTTTATCTCTCATTCAGAACAATGCAAATGCTCTCCTCTCACTTATTACTGCACCATGGAAACCTTTGATCTCTGGACACGTCGTTAGCTCAAATATAAACACCTGTGTCATGGAACACGATGATGTCATAACTCCAACTGACATGCTCAGAGCAGCAGACTTCAGATAATGGTTAATGGTCCAGCCTTCAACATGTCTATGTGCCATTAGTGAGTTTTCCTCAAAAGCTGTTGCCATGGCAACGCATCCCTCGCCGTAAAACACGATATTGCTATAACTCTATGAAAATGGTCAAAAAGTGCTCAAACTTCACATGTGTGCTAACAGTCCAGCCGTGAAGACATCTATTTGACAGTTTTAAGATTTCTTCAAATGCCGTTGCCTTGGCAACACAATGCTCACTATGAATGGTTATAGTGTATATCGTACCGACCGTCCTAAAAAAGGTGGTGGCGTTGCCATTTATGTGAAAAATAAGTTTTGTGTAACCAAGATGGTTTCCAAATCTATTAGTAAACAACTCGAATTTTTAGCCTTAAATATCGAAGTAGCAAAGGGTCAACAGGTCATGGTGGTGGGCTGCTACAGACCCCCCTCAGCTGTCAAGGACTCTTTATCTTCATTGGCAAAACTTTTATCTCAACTTGACTACAAGGAAATAGTGCTGCTTGGTGATTTTAATTGGGACTGGTTAACTTCTGTGTCAGAGGATTTTAAAAACCGTTGTATCTCTCTGAATGTTACTCAGATTATAGACAGTCCTACTCGCCCTAACATTAAGTCCCCAAATAAATCCTCCCTAATTGATCTCATTTTAACTAATGTTCCCCATAAATACTCATCTGTGGGAGTATTTGCAAATGATCTGAGTGATCACTGTGTTGTAGCCACAATTAGGGACACAAAAGTCCAAAAGGTTAAACCTCTCATTATCAGTAAGAGAGACAAAAAACATTTTGTGGAGCAGGGTTTTGTTCATGATCTGTTTGATTTTGATTGGGGTAAAATCGATCTGTGTGCTGATGTAGAAACTGCATGGTCTTATTTTTATCTTGGTTTTATGGAAATTATAGCTAGACATGCACCCCTGCGTACATTTAGAGTGAAGGGATGAGACAATCCTTGGTTTTCTGCTGAATTATCTAGTCTCCTACATGAGAGAAACAAGGCCTGGGCAAAGGCTAGGAAATCAGGCTCAGAGGTAGAATGGCTGCAATTTAGGCAGCTAAGAAATAGCTTCACATCACAAATAAAAAGTGCTAAGTCTAAGTATTATCTGTCAGTTACCACAAAGAACCTGAATAATCCTGGACAATTTTGGAAAGCCATAAAATCGATATCCACCGGTGATATCCGTAATGAGCTACCTCCGTGCATTACCACAGCATCTGGCACTATATCGGACAGGGCCACCATGTTAAATTGTTTTAATGAGCATTTTGTGTCCTGTGGCTCTCTGTTTGATTCTGTCACTAACTCTGCTTCTGTGAACACCACAGTCTGTGACTCTGAACAATGTGGTCTGGAAAACCCTTTCAGTTTTACTCCTTTTACTGTTGATGTTGTTCATGAAGCGTTATCTAAGTTAGATCCTAAGAAACCGGCTGGCCCGTACAACGTAGAACCTTTCTTTTTAAAGATAGCTGCAGATTTTATTGCTCCACCTCTCACTACTCTTTTTAACCTCTCCCTCAGCACAAACACAATTCCAAAAGTATGGAAGTCAGCTTATGTCCTTCCTCTACTAAAAGGAGGGGAGGCCACTTTATTAAATAATTATAGGCCCATCTCTAAATTGTCAGTTCTGGCTAAGGTTCTTGAACGCCTAGTGAGTGAGCAGGTAAAGGTGTTTTTATGTACAAATGACATCCTGTCTAAACATCAGTCAGGCTTCAGAAAGCAACATAGCACCATCACTGCCACAATGAAAGTGGTGAATGATGTGGCGAGTATTTTAGATAATAAGCAGAGTTGTGCAGCTCTATTTATTGACCTTTCCAAAGCGTTTGATACCGTCGATCATCGCATCTTAAAGCAGAGGCTACTCAGTATTGGCATATCCAGCCATGCAGTGGGGTGGTTTGTGAACTACCTCTCTGAAAGGTCCCAATATGTTCATTTTGATGGGCTGTCTTCTGAGTGGTTAAACATTACTAATGGTGTTCCTCAAGGTTCTGTTTTAGGTCCACTTTTATTCTCCATCTACATCAATAGTTTAGGTGAAAATGTCGATGGAGCAACCTTACATTTTTATGCGGACGATACCGTTATGTACTGTGCAGGTCCCTCCATTAAGGAGGCTGTTGTTGAATTGCAAGCTGTTTTTTTTTAACATTATTCAGACTCAGCTCTCTGAACTAAAGCTTCTTTTAAATGTTGATAAAACCAAGGTAATGCTCTTCAAAAGCTAAAAAGACACCAGAGCCTGTTTTAGATATTGTAACTACGCAAGGAATAAAACTTGAAGTGGTTACCTGTTACAAATACCTTGGTATCTGGCTTGATGACTGTCTCACTTTTAAACGTCATGTCAATAACCTGCTTAAAAAACTGAGGGTTAGGCTAGGTTTCTTCTACAGGAACAAGTCCTCTTTCTCGCTCGAGGCCAGGAAAAGGCTCTGTGACCTTTTTACCTGTGCTGGACTATGGTGATTTGATTTATAACAAACACATTTGATAACATTTAACCCAATGTAATCATGTTTTTATAGATGTTTGAACCTGGACATGTTTCTTCTCATTAGAGCAAAAAATACTTTCTTGACTGCTTAACCGCTTGTCCTATCTTTACTCAAATGTAGAGACAGTAAAAATCATATCATATCCTCTGAAGACCTTATTCTCCTAACTTAAGAAACTATAGCTCTAAATATCATTCTTCAACAAATAATTGTCCTTGGCAGTCGAAATATATATATATATACACCCATTAATACCTTAACACCATACCTTAGAATGGTCAGGGATATTTAAAGCGTCTTCATACGGTTTAAAGAAGGATTTGGATTTATATTATGGTGTTAGGGTTCTCCCCACCTTCATTCTCTATGCCTTTCAGACTTCACAAGAGTTATTTTGAATGTAGGACTACATTACGGTGCTACTTGCATCACATCGTTTACATTTATTCACATAGCACTCATCAGTTGAATTAAGTGCGAAATTGCAATACCCAAAGCTTATCAAAAATCTTAACTTCACATCAAGGTCTAAGAAAAAGACAATGTTTTCACTTCTTATTATGGCTACATAGTAAGTAATCACCACCTTACAAGCATCTTATGGCACATGTGTAAAATAAGTGCATTCACTCTTTTTCACAGTTAGTGAGATGACTGGCACTGCATGGAGTCCACCATAGAGGGGTATGCTGGACCCACTTAGGTTCACTCTTCCAGTCCTTTAAATGTTCACCACTCAGTCTTGTTCTGTATTTAGATCTCATTCATGTCAGAAAAAGCTGCTTCACAAAGGTATGTAGAGCCAAATAAAGCAGACATTTTCAGTGCTGCTTGGTGAATGTTCTTAGGGTTTTCTGGGTCTACAAGGCTCCAGTTGTGTATGTTGTTATATTCCATGGAATGCTCTTAACGTCCCGATAGCAATGAATATATTAAATGCTTTGACAATAAATACATTAAAAAATTCATCTGTGGAAGCTGTAATACTGTAAAAAGCACGACAATCATCTGAGCCGGCCCGGCTAAAATAACTGGATGGCCTACCTGCCTGTCAGCCTTCCATCTGTGCACAAACTTATCTCGTGTCCTCATTGGTCATGTGGGCGTTCGTGTGTGTTGGAGGAGGGGCTCTGTAAGGAAGTGGCAAGATTTTTTTTCCGGTTGTGTATTTTCTAATTCTAGTGCACTCGAGCTGGTTTCTCCAAAATTACCTACCCCACCTTTAATTAAATCCACCAAAAACCTGACATGATGAGAACGAGTGTTTTTCAAAAACATAAATCCATTCTATTATGTTGTATTGGAGGGGGTGGGACATCTATGTGTTCGATTGAATTGAAGTGGGGAGAGGTGCATTTCTAGTCGTCGGATTTTTTCGACACAGTCTGTGAACCGCGTTGGAGACCCCTGTTCTATGCCATCTTAATCAAGGTTTTGCTAACATGAGAAATTCTTAAGTTAGAATGGTTCTGTAATATCTAAGTTTCCTAAATGCAGGTAGAAACCATGTTTCGGTAATAGCCATGCTCTCAACGTCAACCCAAACTGATAGAAAGATTGGGACGTTTCTGTCATGAGGCTCCTGGTCACCTGGTTTCTCGTGCCAAGGTCTTTTTGTTTCTGTCTGCAGAAAAAGGTGGATGCCAGCAGCCTCACTGCAGAGTCCAAGCGTTACATGGAGCGTCTGGTCAAACTGGGGAGAAGGAACGGTCTCCACCTGTCCAAAGAGAAACAAGAGGTGACCAATGTTTTTTTATCAATTACCTTTTGTTCATGCAGGGAAACTTCACTGAGATCATTACTCTTCCACGAACCCACCCAGGAAAGGGTCAACATTCATATGATGCCAATCTTAATTTTTAACAGATACTTTTTTTGTTGTGGTTATAAAGCTTTACCACACAGAGTATCCTTTTATAATATTTTTGGATAAAATCCTGTATGAAGTAACTCTGATTATGTTACATTTCTGTAACAGGAGATCAAGACCATCAAAAAGAAGCTGAGCAACCTGTGCATCGATTTCAACAAGAACCTGAACGAGGACACCACCAGTCTGTCCTTCACCAGAGAGGAGCTGGGTGAGTCTTGAGCTTCACACAGTCGGCCTCGTCTTCCTCTCTCTGTGTACTCACTCATGTGGTGGTGTTGCTTTCAGGCGGCCTCCCAGAGGACTTCCTCAGCTCTCTGGAGAAGGATGGAGAGAAGCTGAAGGTCACCCTCAAGTATCCTCATTACTTCCCCACCATGAAGAAATGCTACATCCCAGAAACCCGCAAGAAGCTGGAGGAGGCCTTTAACTCCCGCTGCAAAGAGGTGAGACACAAAGTGAAAAAGTTATTGTCTTTGACTTGGCTTCAAGAGGTTTAGATTTTTAAATAGTTTGAGAGTCAGTTTGTGCTGTTTTTTTCTTTGCCAGATCGTGATAATCTGAGCGAAGCTCTGATCGCCAAAAGAGTTTTTCATAGTACAGAGCACTTCACAGTCAGTGAAGGGTTAGAGATTACACATGGGAATACAAAAAAAGATATATATATATATATCTTTTTTATATAAAGATGTGTGTGTTCATGTTCAGGAGAATTCGGCCATCCTGAAGGAGCTGGTGGAGCTCCGGGCTCAGAAAAGCTCCGTGCTCGGCTTCACCACGCACGCTGACTTTGTCCTGGAGATGAACATGGTCAAAACTGGGAGGAAGGTGGCTGGCTTCCTGGGTGAGTTCACAACCTCAATCACTGAAGTTACACCTGAGAGCTCCCATAACCTGCGGAGAAACTTGTGTTTGTTAAAATGAAAAGTTAAGGGAGGTGCAGAATAGGGGAAGGTTTCACTCGGAGTGATGTACGCCTTGGGGTGTCGGTAAGAACACACAAGATTCTTGGTAGCGGTGGATTTCCTTTACTTGTGAATATCAGCACAACAGCAATACAGCCATGGAGCAGGTGTAGTGTATGTATGTGTGGTCTATAACAGAGACATATAAAACTACAATTAGGATCTCTTACTTAAATATATTCTACAGTAAACAATAAGCATAACTTTCCCCTTAATAGTACTTTATAACATATTCTCTAAGGCTACTTAACTGATCAAGAGGCAAGTTGTAATAAAACCATTACAAATAAAAACATGGAAAATACCGCACAGATAGCTCCTTTAACTTACAATTAAACCGGTTAATATGTCATCCAAACATTAGAGATTGCCAACATTGTCAAGCATAACAGAGAAAGGTACAGCTAAATAATGCTAACATTAGCTTCGGTAGCTTAGCTCAACATGTCAATAACAACCTGAGTTAGCAAACTCCAATACAACTCAAATGCCGTGAAAGGCTCAATAATATCCCGTTCAGTGTGCGTAACGGAGACTTACTGTTGGTCAGCGCCGCACAAAACTCACACCACGTCACCACGATTAGGTCCAAGCTGCTCTCAGTCGACTGACGTGCCTCTCTCTTTTCCTCCTAACTCTAGCTACGCAGCTTCATGTGCTTGATAGTTGTTGTGTTTGTGCGTGCCACCAACAGAGTGCGCTGGACTAACAGTCAACAGCCTTTCCAACATAGCCACCCCCAATTTGCGGTGCAAATTGGCTTCCATGGAAAGGCTAACTACTCTGATGAGGGATCTGTTACCTTGTTGTCCTCGTCCTGGATCTCTGGGAGGACAATAAGACGAACTATAGGCCAGGTGTAGGTTTTGCCATGTACCTTCACTTCTGCTGTTCTGATGTGACCATCTGGACCAGGACATATTCTGGTCACTTGTCCAATCTGCCATAATGCTTGTGGAAGCTGTGGGTCGACAAGCAGTACAACCGCTCCTACTTTGATGTCTTCTGTTGGTCTCTGCCACTTGCCTCAAGTTTGAAGGCTAGGCAGATAATGTCTCACGAAGGCAGACCAGAAACGATCAACCAATATCTGTGAATGTCTCCATCTCTGCTGTCCTAGCAGTCCGGATGCAGGATAAACCACCTGGGGAAGGGAGCTGTCAGCTCGATCCAGGAGCAGGCAGTTAGGGGTCACAGGGTCAACATCAGCCACGTCGGAAGAAACATACCCTAAGTGTTTTGCATTTAGGATGCTCTCCACTTCAGTAAGAACTGTCATGACCACTTCACCACTCACCTTTTCAGAGCCAATGGTAGGGTACAGAGCAGACTTGATGGAGCAAACTTCTTATTCCCACGCGCCACCGAAGTGTGGTTCTGCTGGTGGGTTAAAGCAAAAACTGACCTGTTGCTTAGCCAGTTGCTGCTGGAGCTCTGGACACATATTGGCGAACGCTTCCCTGAGCTCCCTTTCTTCCCATCCAGATTGTTATCAGCGCAAAGTTCAAAAGCCAACATCTGTGATGGTATTGGGGTGTGTTAGTGCCCATGGCAACTTGCACATCTGTGAAGGCACCATTAATGCTGAAAGGCACATAAATGTATTTTCTAGGGATGTCCCTGCTTATTTCAGCAAGACAATGCCAAGCCACATTCTGCATGCGTTTCAACAGCGTGGCTCCGTAGTGAAAGAGTGAGGGTACTAGACCGGCCTGCCTGCAGTCCAGAAGCGCAAAATACGACAACGGAAACCCTGGACTGTTGAGTAACTGAAGTCGTACATCAAGCAAGAATGGGAAATAATTCCACCAACAAAGCTCCAACAATTAGTGTCCTCGGTTCCCAAACGCTTAGGAGTGTTGTTAGAAGGAAGGTGATGTAACACGGTGGTAAAACCAGCTTTTTTTGGAACGTGTTGCATGCTTCAAATTCAAAATGAGTGAATATTTGCCAAAAAACATCAAATGTATCAGTTTGAACATTACTTATCCTGTCTTTGTAGTGTATTCAATTGAATATAGGTCGAAAAGGATTGGCAAATAATTGTATTCTGTTTTATATTTACGTTTTACACAACGTCCCAACTTAATTGGGGTTTGTTTTTGATATCATATTAATTATGAATATCTTAGGGGTTGGACTGAGGAGACAACATTTGAAGAAATCCCCGGGAAATGTTTCACTATTTTCTGACATTCCATCGACCAAATGAGTAACTAGAAAATAACTCACAAAATGATCAAAAGTGAAAATAATTGTTAGTAGCAGCCAAGTTTATCATCTTTGTAATTTCTAAAATGGGAAGTAACAGATATTTAGTAAAAACAGGGATGGTATAAAGTAAACAAAAACATTTATGAGTTAGTAGGGAGAAGAGTAAACTGACAAGAAACCCTGCACTAAAAACGTATAAAGGAATTCTTCTCAATGGAAAAACTGATACGTATGTGGACTCTACAAAACCGTTAATAGGAGAGGAATCAAACAAATCAGGAAAGAAGACATGCAGAGGTCCTCTCCTGACTGTCTCTGCTGTGTTGTTTCAGAGGAGCTGGCTCGTAAGCTGAAGCCTCTGGGTGTTGAGGAGCGAGCAGTCATCCTCAAACTGAAGGAGAAAGAGTGTCAGAAGAGAGGTCTGCCTTTCACAGGAGAGCTGTACGCCTGGGACACGCGCTACTTCATGACCCAGGTACGAGCTGCGCCTGACATATACACACATCAGTTATTCTTATATAAGCACGACGCAGAAAGAAAGATTAAGCCAGACTTTTATTTTATGTTTTATACATTTTTGGATCTACAAATAACACCAAATGTAAGTAATAACACTTATTTCAAACATGGCCCCAAGATGGTACAATCTTATTTAAAATGTATACAATTTAAAATCTTAAAAAACTAAATGGGATCATTACAGATTAAAGCATAAAATAGATATCAAAAAATTAAACACGACAAACAAATAAATGTCTGAGGTAAAATTGAATTCATTTAAAATTAATTAATACAATTAATTCTTTCTCCTCCTCTCTGTCCTTTTCCTCCTCTTCCCCCACATATAATACATTTTCTCTGTCACTCTTTCTTCTTTTTCTCCCCCCCCCCCCTTCAGGTGGAGGAGACTCAGTATGCAGTGGATCAGAACCTGCTGAAGGAGTACTTCCCCATGGAGGTGGTGACTCAGGGTCTGCTGGACATCTACCAGGAGCTGCTGGGTCTGACCTTCGAGCTGGTGGGGGGGGCGGCTGTTTGGCACCCAGATGTCACTCTGTACTGTGTGAAGGACCAGAGCAGCGGGCAGGTGGTGGGGCAGTTCTACTTGGACCTCCACCCCAGGTGAGGCTCAGAGCAGATGGCTCTGCTGCCCCTTTCACACCAACGCGGTTCCAGGGCCGGTTCGGAGCTAGAGCCTGATAAGCACCGGTTTTTCCTGTTCGCACCTCTTTTCCCCGAAAACCGGTTCTTACCAAGCTCCAAAAAATGTGCGGTCTATAAGCAAGAACCGCATACGTCACGCTTACGTCGGAGGCAGGGGCAGGAGCGGGATCAACCTGAGCAACAGTTTATGGCGAGTACGGCAAATAAAAGTTAACAAGCAGTAGCGCTGAGCAAAGTGACTAGAACGCAACCACACACTTATTAAAAAAACACACTTTATAAAGTCAGACAACACTAACCAGGCTTCGTGTGATTCTGTTTATTTGTACCTTACTTTCAGGGGCGCACCTTGCGAACAGGCAAGGCAGGCAACTGCTTGGGGCCCCGGACCAGAAGGGGGCCCCCAAAGAAGGTAGATTAAGAAGGTCCACAGCAACGACAACATGAAACACCCTTTACTGCAACGATATGTCGGGTAACCTCCTCAAGGGGTCCCCATGCATAGCGCGCCGTGAAAAGCTCATAAATTCAGTTGCGCTGCTCCGCTCCGGGGGGGGGGGGCGGCGGCTGGCTGTCGGCTGTGCGTAGTGATGAAAAGCTGGTTCGAGGGGCCCCCAGTGAATGTTTGCCTAGGGCCCCCACAGACTCTAGAATCGCCACTGCTTACTTTGTCCTCTGTTATTGATCAGTGTGGAGAGCAGGCAGACGTTTTGTTTGTTATTATAGCAGCTATCAGATGGAATCAATACATGGGCTGCACAGGTTGTCATGTCCGACTATCACAAGTAGAATCATAATGAAAAATAGGCTGGTAAAAAGTGCCTGTAGAAAACGGATTATGCCACAATAGGATAGCAACAAGTAGTCAAGTTATAGTCAGTTTAGCTTCGGTTGCTATGCCAACATCACCCATTTTATACCAGAGAAACTTTCATAACAGCGTTGTGATGCCAAACAGCGGGCAGCACTGCAGCGGTCGCTAAATGTCGCTGAAACACATTAATAAACAATGAACCACGGCACTCTGGAGAAAAGTATAAGGTTTGAGAAGTAGTTATTTAATTGAATCTGGCTTCGTATGATTAAAAGCAACACGATCATCGACCCGACGCCGTAGTGAGCGCCGTTGGGGAGAAAATCAGCGACGTAAACGGTGACGTCATGACGCAGCAGCGGCAGCACCAGTCGGGCTCTGGGCGGTGTGAACAAAACGGGGGCTGAAAAGAAAAACCGGTTCCGAACCAGAAAAGCTCTAGAGGAGCTAGAACGTGTGAAAGGGGCATGCATGTTCAGGGGACACCTAGAGGGGAGTTAGGAGGGTCTCCTTTTCCTCCTCCTCCCTCACTAAATATCCTCTCCTCCACTTAGTTTTTTATTTCCTCCCTCACAATCTTTCAATGCACTTTCCTCCTCGTCTTCGTCTTCGTCTTTTGACTTTTCCTCTTCCTCCTTCCCCCTCCTCGTCTTCTCCTCTTCTTTCCTTTATAAATAGTTCCCTCTTCCTTTATGTCTTTGTTTCCTTTTCCTTCTCCCCCTTGTTTTTCCTGTTGCTCCTCTACTTTTGATTACAGATGTGTGTTCTGTGTGTGTGTGTGTGTTCTGTGCGTGTGTTGTGTGTGTGTGTGTTGTGTGTCCCTGCAGGGAGGGGAAGTATGGTCACGCTGCATGCTTCGGCCTGCAGCCCGGCTGCCTGCTGCCTGACGGCAGGCGACAGATGTCGGTGGCGGCCATGGTGGCCAACTTCAGCAAGCCGACGGCTGACGCCCCGTCTCTCCTGCAGCACGACGAGGTGGAGACGTATTTCCACGAGTTCGGACACGTCATGCACCAACTCTGCGCTGAGGTCTGAGGAACCAGTGTTCACCTGTAGTCACCGATGCTACACCTGTTTAGCTTCACATCCAATTAGCTGTTCACGTAAACAGTATGCAGTTATTACAAAGTAGATATTTTTAAGAAACAGCTCGGGTGACCACTATGGAGATACCCACACAACACGTTTGAAATCTCTAGCAATAAAGCTGTTTGAATGCTCTTTCAGGTCATTTTATTTAGTATGAAGTGTTTTCTTCTATATGGAGAACAATGCTTTACAATGGTTCATCAACAGTGACAAATATGACAAGAGAAAAAGATAGCTCTGAGCAACAGATCGATAAGAATAGAAGAAATCAGCAAGTAATTGGTAAAATATGTTACAAGCTTAGCATCAACATGTGAACCATGTATTTCAACTGTAAATTATACATTTTAGTTCTAAAAATTTTTATATCTGTGTTATATGGGTTTCATCTTTAGGAGACTATCAGCCGGTCTGAATCCAATGACTATAATGATGGGATAGTTCTAGTCACAGTTTATGATGGACTGAGTTATCAAAGTGAATAGGGTCCATTTTTACAAGCCTCATGTCTTCTGAACATTCTTACACTGAAAGGGAATTTTTCAGATGGACATGTTAAGAGAAAATTGAATTTGTCTGATTTGTTTGACAAAGCAACAAACTGTTGCGAGATCTGGCAACACAGAGCATTAACATTGGTCTCAGTTTGTGGAACCCTCTGTGACAGCCACTAACGGCAGAGCTCGCTGATATTCGTAAAGCTTAAAATGATTGTTAGCTGTGTACATTTCTAATGATACAGGAGTGTATTGTATTATATTCCATTGGTGCCGATTGTAATATGCTGTCATTACTTTTTTCCTAAAGTACCCTAAGAGAATGTGTCTCCTAAACAGGCTGTGAGCCGGCAGTGAGTGCGCCTCATCAGGTTTCTGAGTGTCCATGTGTTTGTTTGCAGGCGGACTACGCCATGTTCAGCGGGACTCACGTGGAGCGGGACTTCGTGGAGGCTCCATCTCAGATGTTGGAGAACTGGGTGTGGGAGAGGGAGCCTCTGCAGAGGATGTCCAAGCACTACAAGACCAACAGCGCCATCCCAGAGGAGCTGCTGGACAAACTCATCAAGTCTCGCCTTGCCAACACCGGTGGGTACCACACATGAAATAGTACTTTTGTACCAAGCAAGTATTCCACTTTAACTGTGGGTAATGTTGAATTCCAAACCCTTAATGTGACTGTGCCCCTCGCGCAGGGCTGTTCAACCTGAGGCAGATCGTCCTGGCTAAAGTGGATCAGGCTCTGCACACCAGGAACGGACTGGATGCTGCAGAGGAATATGCTCGCCTCTCTCAGGACATCCTGGGAATCCCTGCTTCACCAGGTCACTTTTTAAATGCCGCAGATGATTATTCCACACTTGTTAAAGAACACAAAAGGCAGGCCACTAGCTCCCAAATACAAGTGTCATTCCTCCTCCGATGAGAAGAACTCAGTATTCAAACAGAATAGGGCTCCCTAGCACAGCCTGACCAACAACAAATTACTGATTGTTTTGAATAACGTTATACCTTAAACAAGCCCTATTATGCTAATTATCAAGTGTATATTAGTGTCTCTCCTGGGACATGTCTCCATGCTTTAATGTTCAAAAAGCTCTTTATTTTTCTCATATGAATGCTGCAGCACCTCTTTTCACCCTCTGTCTGAAACCAGAGCCCAGTCTGCTCTGATTGGTTAGCTGGCCAGCTCTGTTGTGATTGGTCAACCGCTTAGAGATCTGTCTGAAATGTACAATGTGTTGGAAAGCATAAAAGCAGAAGTAAACAAGTGTGTCCAATGGAGGCGTTTCAGGCAGGGGGGGGGAGTGTGTGGGAGAGAAACTCCCTCTGGAGGGAACAGGGATTTTAGCCTTTGTAGACCAGGGCCCCTTTAATCAGCCAAGTTTTGCTTTCTGAATGTTGTTGAATTATCTCTCATTTTGTTCCAGTTATAGTAACAAAAGTTGTGGCAAGATGCACGTCAAATAATTTCTGAAAAAAAACTAGCAATAGTCAAAACTAGAGGAAACACTGAGTTCACTGCCGCCTGGTTTCCATCCTCTCTTCTCTCTCTCCCCGTTGACTTCTCTCTGCAGGAACCAACATGCCGGCGACCTTCGGGCACCTGGCCGGCGGCTACGATGCTCAGTACTACGGTTACCTGTGGAGCGAAGTGTTCTCCATGGACATGTTCTTCGCTCGCTTCAAACAAGAGGGAATCATGAACCCGAAGGTCAGATCTGAGAACAGCTGAGGAGAAAAATCAAATAACTTTAGTCATTTTAATCAGGAGAAAAAATCTATGGGTGATGTGAAGGAAAATATCTGCTCACTACTGATGAAATGAAACTGAACCAAAACAAGCAAGTAAAGCTGGGTACATTTACTTTAGTACTGGACTTAAGTATATTTTGAGGTACTCATACTTTACTTGAGTATATTTAGAATTCTATACTGCCTTTATATTCATACTACCCTAAACCTCAGAGGGATTTCTTTGTTGTACTACACTATACTGCACAATAATGTGACGGCTTTGGTTATTTGCCAAATTCAAAATATTGTATTCTTTCTTCCAGACTAAAACAAATCTGTGTATGTTGGTGAAAATCTTTGTTACATAAAATGGAGATACATTGTTATCCCAAAAGTAAACCTTTTTAAAAGCTTGCAATCGAGAATATATGTTTTTTGAGATGTTAAAAGTGAAAGGCTATTTATCCTGAGATAAATTAGTGTGCAGAAGTTTCACTAGTAGAAGAGTGTAAATATAAGCCTAGCTTAGCACAAACACTGTTGTCTTTAATTGCTGTCTCCTGATTGGCCCTCCAGGTTGGTATGGACTACAGGAAGTACATCCTGCGGCCTGGCGGCTCAGAGGATGCCTCCGAGATGTTGAGGAAGTTCCTCGGGCGGGAACCGAAACAGGAAGCGTTCCTGCTGAGTAAAGGACTGACCGTGGAGCTGGACGCCAGCACGCCGTGTCCCTGCTGACCAATCACAGCAGACCGCTCCACACACAGTTCACAGAGAACAACGGACTGATGACTGAGGTTTTCTAAAAGAATTGTGACAAAATGTTACACGACATGTACACAAATTTGCATCAATAAAAGGATTTGAGGATATCTTCTGTGTCTTGCTTTACAGATGAGTCTGGTAAGGGCCAGTACACAAACCCTTCTGTTATCTGAGGGTCTGCATGCTTTTTATTTAGTTATTGTCCTAGCAGAAATTTGATACAACAATTCTCAATTTCTGTTTGGTTCCTCTTGCTAAAGTTAAAGGAATACTTTTTTTTTTCAACAACTCACCCTTTTTTATGCAAAATTCCTAAAGGAGACCTCTTGAATGCATCCACGGTGAACGAAGAATCCATGGTGAACGAAGAATCCACGGTGAACGAAGAATCCTGGAAAAAGGGGGACATTTTTAGATGAAATAGGGACTGCATTTAACAGCAGACTTTTAAAAAAGAAAACGAAACTTGTGCAGTGTTTACGCAGGTCTCGTATATCCAGTTGTTTGCTCACTACTACACAAACACATTTACTAACGGCACTTCAGGCACTCAGTGCAAGCTAAGACTGTTTATGCTGACTTGTCTTTAATGGTACTGTTTAAGTAAAAATGCATATTTGGGAAGTAGCGAGCATATACTGAATGAATGACACTTCGATTATACTGCACAAGTAGTGTGAGAGTTTGTGAGCGTGTGTGCTGATATCGTTTAGTCAAGTCAAAGCAGCCGCTATTTACTTCAACTCAAATCAACAAAACTTCACTGTGGGGGCAATTCTTCAACAATTTTGAGTGAGAAATCAATATTTAAATGATGATTTTTTGGGTGAACAGAAACAAATCCGTTAGGGGTCATATGGTAAGACACATGTGGTAATTAGTGAGCAGGTTAGTGAAACGAGTGTTGTAGGGATTGGTGATACATCATAAGCTCCGTCGAATGGTAACTGATGAGGGCAGAACCTGCCACAGCTGCCTGGTCAGCAGCTCCACTAACATTACACTACATGTTCATCATTTGTTATCTGAAAGATTAGCGGATCATTTTGCGCTGTTTCTGTGTGCGCAGTTTATCCAATCCAATTCATTCACACATCTATATATTTTTTCTGCAATTGTAAAATAAATATTTTTTAAGTTAAAGCATAAATACTACCATGTACAAGTACTCCATTACAAGTACAATTCCCACCTAAAATCTTCCTTTAGTAAAAACAAAACAAAACAGAGGTATCAAAAGTAAAGGTAGTCATTCTGCAAATTATATTTGATTAGAATATACTAACTGATGAATCAGTTGAGCTCATTGAAATGCTCTGCTCTTTCCACACACTTTGGTGGTTGCTGCTCTACCCTTACTGCCCAAAATAGTGATCTGATCCCAGTATGAGAGATGGGAGAGAGTGAGTTGTCAGTCGGTTACAGAGGGAGTGTCCCAGCTGATGTAACGTCCTCGGAGAGCTTCAGGTCAACATCACTGCTTTTGAAAAAACAGCCTGAAGGTAAAATTGCTGAACAAACATGACAGAGAGCAGATTTAACATAATCAAAAACAACTCTTCCCACTGCATACGTTGAGAATCAAACTGCTATTATTATATTATATCTCCCTCGTTTGAGCGATAAAAGCCTTTATTTTTCAAAACCTGCATCACTTTCATTTCACCTTTCTACATTGATTTGAATCTGTCCCAGAAACTATTGCTTATAGTTTGTGTCCTTTACAAAGACTCAAACTTGTGAAATCACTGCTTCCCAACTGTTGTCTTTGACCTCGCAGAACAGTAATGGATATTATTTGGGCCACATGTCAAACATTTTTGCCCCTCTGCCATGTGAGCCCCCAAGTCAGAATTCTGAGTTTAAACTCCAATAAATGTTTTATTTCATTATATTTTAACAATTTCATTTATTGATAAAAATGTGGCCCTTATCCTTATTTAAATGTTTTGTGCATGAATATTTCAGAAGGGAATAATCTGAAAATAAATAAATATTTGAATAGCAGAATTGTTTCTGCTTAATTATCACTGTTTTTATAATATTGTGAATATTCTGGTTAGGGAATTTATTTATTTTAATCTGGTCCCCTACTTTAGACCTGATCTGTGACTGGCGGTAGAAAACACACAATGCCAGCTGGATGTAAATTAACTGACGGATCTCTTATTTCTAATGCACCACAAACTGAAACCAGACAAACACATCTTAAAAACAAATAACTCTGACATTTGTGATTACTAAAAAATTGACGAATAGACATTTTCCATTTTTGAATCAATGTGACAATTAATGATATGCACTAGAATGGGATGATAACAGATAAAGTACTAGCCAATCACATATATGATCAGGTGCAGCTGCATTGTTATCCTGAATGTCATCATCATGCTCAGTGTAATGAGCATCGAGCAGCAGCTGTGGGCGTGGCCCCTGGGGGCCCCCAACTCCCACCGGCCCCCGCTCTGTAAACACTCAGCTGAGTTCAAAGTAAGCTGATCTGAAACAATGTTGTAGTTTTAAGTCCAGATGGTCAAACACACATCAAAACCAGAGAGAAAAATACAAGTATTTCTTTACAGCAACATTTAAATATCTATCTGTGTTTCAAATAACTATCTGTGTGTCTCACAGAGCCCCAGGATGTGTGTTTATCCTAGCTTAGCATAACAACTGCAAGCATTGGGAAACTGATAAAAGAGACAGTATAAATAGTACAGACTCACCTCAGAGTAAAAAAATATTTCCGATTTGCGTTTTGATAGCAAACTATGGCTAATTACCAATCCATCCTGTCTTCAGCTGCGTTTAACTATACTTAAGTCAAGCTAAGATCTTCAAGCTTACAAAGCTAACAGGATGTAAATGCTAATGCCAAGTTAAACCTCTGAAGACCAAGTAGTAGCTGCAAGCCATCATTGGTGCTACAGGTAAATAAGATCCAACAGGAACTATACACTCTTCACAAACCACAAATATGTAAAACTACAAAAAAAGCTATTGTAGGCTAGTAATCACAATGCTATTGTAGGCTAGTAATCACAATGCTATTGTAGGCTAGTAATCACAATGCTATTGTAGGCTAGTAATCACAATGCTAACTGTGGGGGAATCCCCAAATATTTGATTACAATTTTTTTTTTTAATTGTTGTTGAAGTTAGCTAACAGTTAGGTTGAGCATCAAAATGGTTTGGTTCGGGTTAGCAAACAGTTCAGTTTAGCAGTCAGACAGATACTTCAGGTTAGCTAGTTAACATTTAAGTTTAAGCCATAAGTTTGTGTTTTTATCTAGGTTAACATAAAATGTTTCAGTTGTTCCCGTTGGCCATGATTTCAGTATAGCCTCATGAATTTCATTACATTGATTACATTATTTCATGTCAGCCTTCAAATTATTACCCTCTATATTTGCAATAAAGTAGCATACATAAAACATTTTAAACAATTTGAACCAGTTATTGTCTAGTTTTCTATCCAATAAAGTCAGCCTTCTTTTAAGATATTCATTAGATCTTTATTTAGAATGGTAATTTACAGTGCAGTAAGGACTGTAAATGATACATGTAAAGACTATACAGTGGAGGAAATAAGTATTTGATTCCTTGCAGATTTTGTAAATTTGCCTAGTTACAAAGAAATTAACAATTGGTTTATTTTAACAGTGAGAGTAAGAATATCAAATGTCGTGCTGGAAGACAATCCGTGTATCTACGGTCCATTTGTTTTTCTTTATTAAAAAATGTAACGGAAGAGCGTCTGAGAGGCGTTTTTGCTTTTTACCTTACTAAATGGTCTAACGCAGCGTCCACGCGGCGGCGTGCGTTGAAGCTTGCGGGTGGGCGTGTCTGAAACTCGACCAACAACCAATCACATGAATCTCCCGCCCCGGACACACAAGCACGCGGTTTGATTGGTGATAATATTATAAACAAGGGGAAACAAGGTGAATTTAGCGATCACAACGAAAACGGCCAAGACACATATTGAGCCCAGAAAATGAATGTTACTAAGGGCTGTAAATATAATAAGCCTATGTCTAAAATGGACAACATTGTTAGGAGATTTAAACTATACAGCGATTCTGCACTGCGGTCACTCAGCTGTCTCTCCACTTTGTTTTTTCAAATCAGCTGCTCTTCATTTTTCCTGCTATATTTGACGAATGATACAAATATTTTTTACTACAAGTTCTTAAGAAAACTGACACTGTTGGACTCGGTTCTAGTTTGACTTCTACCAGAAATAAAATGAAGTACTTTTACTGTGTACTTTGTGAGTAATCCTCTGTCAAAGTCCCCTCCATAGTAGGCTACATAATGCATTTTTATCTGCTATCTTTGATGAATGATCAAAATACAATGTTACCATTAGTTCTTAATGAAATTGATACTGTTTGACTTTGTATTAGTAAGCCTACTACTAACAATACATTGAAGTACTTTTACTGTGTATTTTTTGAGAAATACTCTGTCAAAGTCCCCTGCTGAGAACAAAATCAAGCCACTTCTGCTAAGTTTGATGAGGGAATTATTTTTTGTTGCCATTAGTTCTTCGTGAGATTGATCCTGTTGGACTCAGTACTAGTGAAACTACCTGTGCACATGTACTATGAAGTACTTTTACTATGTACTTTTCCTTTTCTGCTATTTTTAATAAGCATTAAAAAACCTTTCTTCCTGAGACTGATATTATTGGACAGAGTATTTTAAGAGGATATGGTGGACATATTATCAGCAATACTTCCAGTCAGTACTCCGGCAGCAGCATTTTTACACCTTGGAAAGTCTTTAGAGACTGGCCTGGAATGGATAGCTGGCCTATCCTTCAGCAAAGTAACACACTCTGGCACTCTGGTTGGCCTCTTATGATGTTGCTGTCTTTTAATATATGATTATTTCTCTGCTCCTAGTTCGTTCCTCGCAGATTATTCAGTCTCATCAGCCTCATCCTTCCATCAGTCCCAGTCAACGCCTCCAGCACACTTCCAGTGTCTGACTCCATATGATATTGTCCTGATGCAATTTGCTTTCCTTTTTTCTCTTCTCTTAACTGAATAGTCCTGTCTTTAAGTATAATACAATGTAAAGTCCTTTTCCTGCACCATTTTAAGGCTTCAAAACAGGCATTTTGACTGTATGTGTTTGGAGAAATAACACAATCAATGGCCCAGAATTGTACTTTATAAACTCTGAATCTTGTGGTGCTTGAAAAAATACACACTGGCTAAGCCGGCCAGGTTATATATATATATATATATATATATATATATATATATATAGCCTATATGCTTTTTTGGAGCCTTTTCTTTCAATATTTATAAAAATGTCACTAGTTATTTAAACAAACCCCTATCTGAGGATAATACAAGCAACCATAAAAACGCCCTTTATCTAGAGAGCCATTGAAGCCCATGAAGAATTTATCCTTCCACAAATCTTTTCATCTGCTGTATTAATAAAGTTGCCACGTGTTTTCAAATTCAAGTTAAGGCACTCTCTGTGAAAGAACATTACAAATATTCTTCATTTGCAGTATTTTATTTAAAAAGTGTTCAGAAAGACTGCATCAATTATGTGCTATATATCTATATATCTATATAATATCAATATTATTATTAACTTCAACCAAAGTCAATTTAAATAGCGGGCAAAAATGGGTTAATTGCCATGGATGTGGTGTTTGATATAGTTTACGTTTAATTTCAACTATTTTAGGCAGAAAAACGTATATATTGACTAAACCTTTTTTAATCATTTACTATAATTTAGAAAGGTTTTTGTGAGAAATCATTTCAAAAGTAAACTCTCTTTTCATTTTATATTTAAATTTGAAATGTTTGCACACAACATTATTAATTTATACATTTAAAGAAAATTATGATTCCATTTATTTTATTGTATTTCCTTGAGGCTGGGGAAGATATCCAGCATGTAGTTCAACATGCAAATGTTCTAATACAAGTAAGTATAAGTATAACATGGAAAAGGAAATTATACGTTTCATAGGAGGATGTGGATTTCTTTTCTGAGTCCAACAGTATCAGTTTTATTAAGAACTTATGGTAACAAATATTTGTATCGATCATAGCAGGAAAAAAAAATGAAAGACGGATGAGTTGACCGCAGTCCAGAATCGCTGTATAGTTTAAAGGTCCCATGTCATGGCCATCTCAAAAAAATGTAAAAAGAAAAATCTCCAACGAGGCTACATAACACACAAGGGGACGGGTAATAACCGGAAAAGCATGACATGGGACCTTTAAATCTCCTAACAATGTTGTCAATTTTAGACATACAGTAAGAGGTTTCTCAATACTCTAATTTCCCCTCCTCGACTCCTCGACTCCTCGGTCCTCCGGTAGTGACCCGGAAATGGATTTCAGCATGCCATGTTGAAGGACATCTAGGTTGCGGTCGAATAGTCCAAAAATCAGCTCCTAAATTCTAACCCTATCGTCTATTCCTTGACCTCTGAGTGAAACGTCACGGGGTTAAGGGATAGTGGATAGGAGAATTCTAAAGGATTTAGGAGAAGAGACAGAGAAACATATTCTTCATGACCAAAGTTGGAATTGAAATAAAAAAGGAAAGTGAAACTTATGCTCGTCACCCTCTCCCTCCGGTCCACATTAATACAAATGATCCCAATACGTATGATTGTATGAAAAGATCTTAAAATCAATACAAATGTATTTATTATAAACGTTAGTCCTTAACATCTATCACTGTGTATATCACCATTCAAACATCTTTTAAAAGTTGAACAAACCCCACACAGCTCAGTAAAGACTGTGACATGTTGACTTTATTTGATCATTTCAGTAAAAACTAACGTTCATATTTCTCTTTTTGATTATAATACTGATGAACGTTCAAAACAAAGCACTTTGGCAACTTACCACATACGTTTTAAAATGCTTAATAAGCACCGTAACTTTCATGATATCATTTCTCGGTCATAATCGGTTGTTTCCGTGAACGGCCGACTGTTGTGTGACGGCAAATGCTGCGGCTGCAAGGCATTGTGGGGCAGCATTTTCTCCTCTCCTTTTGGTGAGGGAGGTCCAGTGGTTCCTAAGCTAAAGGAGGTTATAAAGGAAGTTTGAAACCTCCTTTCTTTTCATTTAGAGAATTCGAACGGCACTTATCATGGCTGCCACTGACGGACTTCCGGGTCATTTCACTCCATTAGGAAGGTTCCTAAGCTAAATGGACTATTCGACCGCAACCCTAATTTCTCTAAATGCACATCGAGGACCGAGCATCGAGCATCGAGGAGGCTCTCTGGAGGAGCTATGATCGAGGAGACACTGATGCATCCTCCATGGCTCCTCCGCGGATGCATTTCCGGGAACGGTGGAGGCGTTACGCACGGCCGGACTGATCTCAGCCAATCACAGCTCTGCATGCATCCCCTGGATATTATTTTATTAACTGCTTTCATCGCGACGCGATGTTTACAGTGAGAACAGCTGTGAGGTCCGTGCAGAAAGCAGAGCAGTGTGTATAATAGATATCACTCAGTATAACAGGCCTACATTACTCTCTGTATTTGTATGCTTTAGTTTAGTAGATATCTACAAACAAAGAGTCCATATTTTTCTAAGACCATTTAGTGCTTCACATAATAAAATACACAACGGCTGTAGCCTGATTATGCTTTAGGAGCTGTAGGTGTGTGTGGCACAGTGTGTAGGGTTGTCGACCCTCCGCTTCGCGTCGGGCCGAACCACGCCCCTTAGCTGTGATATAATGAGCATATACCACGGCCTGTCGTGAGCTATTGCTTAATTATACCGCACTGTCAATGAATTAAAAGTAAATCTATAAGTGGTCATGAACACTCAGACAGAGGGCTGTGCCTCCTGTCATCATTAATGGACGTCTCTTTAAAATGACCGCTCCTCAGTATCTCCTGTGGGCGGCACTAAGTCTCGAGGATAGGAGTCGAGGAGGGGAAATTAGAGTATTGAGAAACCTCTATAGGCTTATTATATTTACAGCCCTTAATAACATTCATTTTCTGGGCTCAATGTGTGTCTTGGCCGTTTTCGTTGTGATCGCTAAATTCACCTTGTTTATAATATTATCACCGTTCCAAGCATACGAGTGCTTTTGTTTTGAAATCACTTCCGTGAGTTTCGCCCCGCCCCTTGCTCCAATGAGCATTAGACCATTTAGTAAGGTAAAAAGCAAAAAGGAAAAACGCCTCTCAGACCGTTTAATTTTTTAATAAAGAAAAACAAATGGACCGTAGATACACGGATTGAAGACCCATCCATGACCCATTTTCAGTGTCCTGGCTGAGGGAAGGAGGCTATCGGCCAAGATTTTAGGGTACATGGCCCCTCTCCTCGATGCAGGGAAGCAGAGAAACACCCCAAAGCATAACGTTTCCACCTCCATGCCTGACGGATGGTGTTCTGGGGTCAGCATCTCTCTTCCTCCAAACACGGCGTGTCGAGTTGATGCCAAAGATCTCGATGTTGGTCTCATCTGACCTCATCATCTTCTCCCAAGCCTTCTCTGAATCATTCAGATGTTCATTGTCAAACTTCAGACGGGCCTTTCGTGTTCTTCTTGAGCAGGGGGGCTTTCAGGCGCTGCAGGATTTGATCCATTATGATGTAGTGTGTTACCAATAGTTTTCTTGGTGACTGTGGTCCCAGCTGCCTTGAGATCATTAACAAGTTCCTCCTGTGTAGTTCTTGGCTGATCCCTCACCTTTCTCCTGATCATCAATACCCCACGGGGCCAGATCTTGTGTGGAGCCCCAGACCGAGGGCGACTGATGCTCATTTTGTGTTTCTTCTATTTCTGAATAATGGCACCAACAGTTGTGTCCTCCTCACCAAGCTGCTTTCTGATGGTCTTGTAGCCAGTCCCAGCCTTGTGGAGGTCTACAGTCTGGTCCCTGAGGTCCTTAGACAGCTCTTTAGTCTTGCCCATGGTGGAGAGGTTGGAATCTGATTGATTAATTCTGTGGACAGGTGTCTTTTATACAGGTACAGGTTAAAGGAACAGGACTTATGTAACCGGTCTGTGGGAGCCAGAATTCTTGTTGGTTGCAAAGGGATCAAATACTTATTTCACACTTATTTTTTAAATCTTTTATATCATGTAAATCTCTGGATTTTCTTTTTGATATTCTGTCTCTTATTAGTCAAATAAACTTACCATTAAAATTATAGAATGTTCATTTCTTTGTAAGGGGGTAAACTTACAAAATCGGCAAGGGATCTTTTCCTCCACTGTATAGCACAGCCAATAGGAACTGTAGACTGTAGGTACAAGCAGCAGTCAGGAGGGAGAAGTGGTTGTCATGGAGGAACTCTGAGGGAAACAAACAGACTAAAAAACAGCTATAAGGAAGGTAAGGCACCCGGAGCAGTGTGGAGAAGAAGACAGACTATGGCAGAAAGTCCAGCAGCAGCAGGACTCGTCAGCCTGCAGGACGTCCTGAGAGGACGCTCAGACGGAGCTCAGAGGAACAGAAGCAGCTCCAACATGGTCCGAGTGTTCATCAGCTCCACATTCACAGGTCAGAGTTAATTAACTCATGTTTATGCTCCCTACATTACAATCAACTTTTACTAGTGCAATATAGAAATCTTTTGTTAAAGGCAAAAAATGTCAAAATACAATTCTGGATGTATTATTCATGTTGCCTCAGAGATGTCACGGGCTACAGAATCTTTGTTTGTTCCTAATCATGCCATGATTAATTATTTTTCAATGAATCATATCGGATCGGATATTCTTTCAAAATCACTTTCAAAATCACCGGACTTAACAATACATTTCTCCGGTCAGATATGAGCATCGAGAGGAAAGCCCTGCTGGAGAAAGCTTACCCAGAAGTCCTTGCTTTCTGTCGCAGTCTTGGACTGGTGTTTGAGGTCCGTTTCCAGAAATCCAGTAACTGATAATATGATATATATAATGTATGTAGTTTCAGTAAATACCTGCTCCTTTTTCATCGAGGTCACTTCCTGTTCAGGTAGTGGATCTGCGTTGGGGAATTCGAAGCGTTCCGTCCGGAGACCACGAGGCCTGCGAGATCTCCCTGCAGGAGATCCAGACCTCCAAGAGGGTCTCAGCAGGTCCAGCTTTCATCGTGAGTACTCATCCTACTCAAATTATCATTCAGATTTTTACCGTCTTGTTTTGATAATATCAAAGATGGCTTATTTTAACTTGAGTTTAAAGTAGTCACAAATTCTTTAGGACATATTTTGACTGATTCGTTTCGGTCTGCATCAGCATGTAGGCTGTATCCTCTTACCTCCTTAAACTCACACACTCATGAAATCTACATTTTCTCATGCAGTTTTCCATTCCTGGAAAAATACAAAATAGAACAAAATGTTTTTTATATTGTTTGTAGATTGCAATTCTTTTTTTTTAATATTCATTTCCAATTACATTTCTATTTAGTTGTTTTCCATTGGAGCGATATGATGCTGCTAATACTATTTGATTAAATGATAATGATAAATATGCTAGCTGTTCCAATTGTTTGGTAAAATGTGAAAACATTGTGGCAAAAAGAAGGCCCAATGTGACTTCTTCAAATGTTGTTGCAGTCAAGAGTCTGAAAATCCAAAATGTTATGTCTACTGTGCTATAGGCCTACAGTACTGTAAAACAAAGATAAACAGCAATTGGCGAAACAAACAAAAAAAAGTTTTAAAAAAAGAAAGAAATGATTTTATGTATTAGGAAATGTTTTTCCGAAATAGGTTTTATTTTTTGTCCGATGTCCTCCGTTACAAAAAGTGTGGGTGAAATAACTAAGAACATTTATAAGATGGCCTGAGTCGCAGAAACATATATTTTTAAGTGCTTTTATTTACAAAAAAAGGGTGAAAAAGCGAAATGACACGGACGTCCAGTCCAAAAATAGAAAGGTAAACATAAACATATAGCGTTCATAACATTTTTCACAGATACCTCTCTGCTCTACAGCCAACGTCAGACTCCCCCAAACATCAGTGGCCACTGGCCAGAGGCTTATGATAAGCCCCTCCCCATAGGCCAACCAACTATTTATCCAAATAATTTATGGAACTCTAAATAACTACAAATGTATTCAAAAGTATCTTAAAATAAATAAACACAATACATTAAAGAAGTCATCATATTTTAAACAATTAAAGCCCTAAACAATTCTAAGAAATGATGGTCACCCATGCCCATGCAGAACATGGTATGGTCCAGTTGGCAACACCTGTTTTAAATAATTGAGCCTCTATGTAAGGCAGCACTTTTTCTGTCTAACTCATGAACTGTGATCGAGAGGGACAGCAGGTTACTTTGGCACATTGGAAAATAAAAATAATGAATAAAAGAAAACTGTCTTGAACAAAATAATGATTTGAGTGATAATTTTCCAAATGTCCAGCAATAATTCAACTGTCAAGTAATTGCAGTGCGTGCACTCTCCACTGTTTTTGAATGCGATGTCCTGACTGTGCCTTTTACCATGTGCGTTATACAAATGGCGACAATGTCTTCGTCACATCCTCACAGCAACTGATGAGCTGAAGCTGAGATTTTTTGGGATTGCTAGTTTTGTGTTGGACAATTGCTACAGACTCAATCTGTTACTAGTGAAATTAATATCTGGAACTTAAAATGTGGCATATTTTGACTTCTCAATATCTACTCTTCTCTAACTCTACAATTTAAATACAGATAAACATGAAGATAGTTTTATATTTAGTGCTTTATTGATGTTTTAAGTATTGGTTGGATACATCTCTCCTCCACAGGAGCAAAGTTGTTTTGAGTATGTTGTCTCTTGTTTTTTGCCCTTTTTGCGCAGCTTTGTAGATGATACACATCGTTTTGTGGATTTTTGTCTCTTAAAGGTGGGGTAGGTAATTTTGGAGAAACCGGCTCGAGATCGCTAGAATTTGAAAATACACAGCCGGAAAAAATCTGCCACTTCCCTACAGAGCCCCTCCTCCAACACACACGAACGCGCACATGACCAATGAGGGCACGAGATAAGTTTGTGCACAGATGGAAGGCTGACAGGCAGGTATTAATCCTGCCTGCCTGCTTGTCACTCCAACTGTAATTTCCCCACGCTTTCCTTCCTGCCTGCCTGCTCGCTCTTATAAAAAATGAATTACTTCAATATAAAATTATTTTTATTACTTCTAAAAATGACTGTCACTAATGGGACAACCAAAAATGGATGTCTTATTTTACAGCTGGAAGAAATGTATAGTGATGAGAACAATCTCCATCAAAATAACTCACTTGGGAATAATAATTAAACAAAATCAACATGAAGCCACTAAATAAGAGTCTTTTTGAATGGTTTATTGCATGTTTTTATTAGCTGAAGGAGTACAGGTAAAAGTGATAAATCTTTTAATCCCGGACGATCTTTCAGCTCATTCTTCTGCTCTATTTTTATGTTTGGGCTCAAAAGGCACTGCTGGGGAACCGGTATGGCTACCGAGCTCTTCCTCGTCTTGTCCCGGAGAAGCATTTTGAAGTTCTTTTGTCCAAACTCTCCAAAAATCCTGAAGGTGTCAAGCAGCTAAATCAGTGGTACTTAAAAGACAACAATGCGGTCCCACCCACCTACGTTCTTCAGCCAATCACTGATCACTTCCCCCACTTTGGTGACCTCCAGCCTGGGAGTGAATCGCAGCGGGACGACAGCCTCCTCTCCTGGCGCTTCACAGAGACTAAACTGTTGCAGCTTCTCCGCTCTGCTGCCGCCGCCGCAGAGGCAGCAGGCGACATCACAGCCAAGCAGAAACAACACTTCTTCACATCAGGTCAGACGCCTCACACATTTTCTCACTTATTGACTGAATATAATTGTTTAGAGCTGAGCGTCTCTCTCTTCTTTTCCACAGTCACAGAGCAAGAATTTGAGCAGGGTTTGTGGAAGGATAGCAGCGAACCATCAGCTCTACTCTTTGTGCGAGAGATTCCCTGCCAGAGGATGAAGGACGGTCCTAAACGTCTCGCTAAATACATGGACCTGTCTGCAGACGGCCTGCTGGATGCAGAAGCTCAGGGACTCCTTACCGGCCTCAAATCCCACCTCTACGCCACGCGGCAGAAGATTCTTAACTTGAACTGCGTAGAGCTCAGCAAAGGAAGCATTGACCCCAAACGTAAAGAGCATGCTCGGTACCTGGACATCATCTGCGAGCAGTTTGTGTTGCAGATGAAGGCCAGGATAGGAGAGGTGGTTGATTTAAAGGTAGAGGGGAGGAGGAGGAATATTTGGGGAAGCATTGATGAAGAAAAGGAGATCATCTCAGACTTTTGGGTTGAACAGGTTGGATGGCATGTCTCCATGAGTAATGAGCTATGCAGGAGTCTCTACGGCAGGGAAAGCCTTCTGGGTAAACTCTGTTGTGCCATGTGGGAGTCCACCAATGTGCCCCATGGCCCCCTGGTGGTACATGGGGCTGCTGGGATGGGGAAGACAGCTTTGCTGTGCAAAGTAGCGCAGGAGACACGCAGCGTTCTTGATGCCGAGTCAGCGGTGGTGATCAGGCTGCTCTCAGCACATCATCCTCAAAGACCCAACATTGACAACGTCCTACGTAGCATCTGCGTCCAGATCTGTTTGGCCTGGGGTTTGGCTCCGCCCTCACCTCTGACAGCCAACAACCACCAGGAGCTGCTCCAGTTCTTCAGGAACGTCCTCACTGAGGCGTCCCAGCAGGGGAACACTTTGCTCATTATCCTTGATGCTGTGGATCATCTCTCAGACGTACACCATGCTCACAAACTCCGCTGGATGCCCGCAAACCTCCCACCCAATGTCCACCTGGTGGTTTCCATGGATACCAACAGTGAGGCGTTTGCTAACATGCGACTAAAGTTGAATAGTCAGAGGAGTTACTTTGAAGTGGAAGGTTTGTCTCGTGATGAAGGTAGACAAATTATGGAGTCATACCTGCACGAATCTCAGCGAACGTTGACTCCCGAGCAGCGTGAGGCTGTGCTGCGCAGCTTTGAGACCACCGGCTGTCCTCTGCA
This sequence comes from Trematomus bernacchii, assembly GCF_902827165.1. Classification (NCBI taxonomy): domain Eukaryota; kingdom Metazoa; phylum Chordata; class Actinopteri; order Perciformes; family Nototheniidae; genus Trematomus; species Trematomus bernacchii. The sequence goes on from NW_022987709.1 coordinate 2,023,301, forward strand.
CCTCAAACTGATTCTGTCTGCAGCTAAACGCTGGCTGTCCTTCACCCCGCTCACAGCAACACATCCGAGCACCAACACACAGGAAGTGATGTTACAGCTCTTCCTGAAGCTGGAGGAGAAACATGGGAAGGAGCTAGTGGGCGGGGCTTTAGGGTACATTGCTCTGGCAAGGTAAGGAGAGTGTCATGTTACTCTTTGTTGTTGTTAATATTGTCTGCTAATGCTAATTACCTTTGCGCTTTTAAATAACAGCGATGTGTTTGTTTGCAGATAACAATAACACTTTAGACATAAGCGAGTATGGGTGGTTGTTCGAAGTGTGTGGCACTTATGATGGAATGGTAAGGGTACTTCTTTATGAAAATATGGATTAAAATGAAGCTATTTTATGGCTGAATGGACCTAATTATTTGTTTACATTGGTGGAGAACTTCTAGTGTTCTGCAAACACAGGGCACACAATAAAGACACCGAAATGTTTACATTTTCATACTATTCAGTATCCGTAATCAGAATAACATCCCTGAGGAAAAGGTTTGGAGGCACATTTATATATTAACCATAATACAGTGTGAATTAATGTAAATGAAATTTGTTATTTTTGTAATAATTATCTATAGCAATTAGTTAAAAGGTATGTTCAATTTAAATGAGAAGGAATGCATTCATCCAGTTGAAGTCGCATTTATGTAGAAGTGAGATATGTTAAACCTTATCATGTGTACCTTAGTAGTAAAAAACATCAACACTAACAGTAATGATATTAAGTCATTTATGTTATGTAGCTCTGTAGCCTCGTTGGAGATTTTTCTTTTTCCATTTTTTTGAAATGGCCATGACATGGGACCTTTAAACTATACAGCGATTCTGGACTGCGGTCAACTCATCCGTCTTTCATTTTTTTTCCTGCTATATTTCATGATCGATACAAATATTTGTTACCATAAGTTCTTAATAAAACTGATACTGTTGGACTCAGAAAAGAAATCCACATCCTCCTATGAAACGTATAATTTCCTTTTCCATGTTATACTTATACTTACTTGTATTAGAACATTTGAATGTTGAACTACATGCTGGATATCTTCCCCAGCCTCAAGGAAATACAATAAAATAAATGGAATCATAATTTTTTTTAAATGTATAAATTAATAAGTAGAATAGAGCCGTGCACGGTTTGGGTTTAAAAGGTGCCATCATCACATCCAATAAACAACACAAACCCAGTTTGAAATGATAAAACAAATGATAAACACTAAAACATAATGATATGATTGATAAAAGTAATACACTAATAATATAAAAGCACTATACTGTATATAATATTATATATAATAATATACGGTATAAACAGGGGTGCACATAACTGGTAAAAGCGCATTTGCGTACCGACGTAAATGTGATGCTTTTCCAGAAGGCGGTTAGTTCACCGGACGACAGAGTATCGCGAAGCGCTGTACTCCAGTGACGCTACCCCCCCCCCCCCCCCCCGTTGACAATCACGAAGCGCTGTACTGAGGCCCCCCATTTTTCAGGCAGTGCTGAGTGGCTGTACTGTAAGAGCAGGGTTTGTGGGGTGTCCAGTGTGATCCAGGATCTGGACCAGTGCATATATATGGAACCTTGCTAGACTAAAAACAATGAAAACTAACTCCTCAGGGAAGGTGTGCTGGAAGCTGAACTACGTGACGTCATGTCTCTCGATGATGACATCATCAGTGAGGTGTACAAGTACTCCCTACCTCCATCCACCACGTTAATCCGGCTGCCCCCTCTCCTCTGGGCTCGACTCAGACACGACCTCGAGGATCAGCTGGAAGAGCGCTGGACGAGGGGGGTCGCTGCCATCGCCTTCAAACACTGGTGAAGAAAAATAAATCTGATAAAGGTTCACATGGCTCAAGGGAAATGTTTTAATGTGTGTGTGTGTGTGTGTGTGTGTGTGTGTGTGTGTGTGTGTGTGTGTGTGTGTGTGTGTGTGTGTGTGTGTGTGTGTGTGTGTGTGTGTGTGTGTGTGTGTGTGTGTGTGTGTGTGTGTGTGTGTGTGTGTGTGTGTGTGTGTGTGTGTGTGTGAAGGCGTCTGTGTGAGGCAGTTTCAACTCGTTATTTGACATCAGAGCGCCGTGGGCGGAGGCTCAGGATCCTGGCAGAGTACTTCCTCGGTCGGTGGTCGGGGAAACTGAAGCCTGTGGCTCTCCAGGGTCTGTCGCTGCTCCTCTCTGATAGAAAGGTACAAACTTTCGGCAGCAGTCTTTGACTTCACTGACCTTCTTTGACCTTTCTGTACCGTCCTATGCAGACGTTTTTTCGACTGTTGATTGTGTATTTTGATTGGCTTTATGGTGTCAGGTCCCGCCCCAGCCGCTGTGGTTTGCTCCAGGATTGGCCAACATCAGAAAGCTCCAGGAGCTGCCCTATCACCTGCTGCATGCTGGTCTGTGGGAGGAGCTGCAACAGGAAGTCATTGGTAAGATGTGGGAAGAGACTCAGTATAAATACAAATATTGTGTTAGTTGTATTGTTCCATACAGCTACTGAGTAGACAACACAAACCCAGTTTGAAATGATAAAACAAATGATAAACACTAAAACATAATGATATGATTGATAAAAGTAATACACTATTAATATAAAAGCACTATACTGTATATAATATTATATATAATAATATACGGTATAAACACCTTTCTTTCATTGCTATAAACTCATTTTTAATTTGCCATTGCTTAACTATATGAGCAGGTTTTATTCAACTATAATCATTATTCATTTTTTTTAAATACCAAAATAAAGAAGATTAAAGAAACAGCATCAGGTTCAATAAAATGAGTCATTATAAAAAAGGTTTGGTGTAATAGTACTGAAAGAAAAACATTTATTTAAACATTTTTAGTCACTCTCAGTACTTACAAATGCACATTTCAAGTAGTAGTAGTAGTAGTAGTAGCAGTATTGTTTCTTCCTAATATGTACAAACCAGTTCAGTAAATAAATAAATATAAATAAATAAATGTGTTACATTTTTCAGGCAGTGCTGAGTGGCTGTACTGTAAGAGCAGGGTTTGTGGGGTGTCCAGTGTGATCCAGGATCTGGACCAGTGCTCCAAGTACATGGACTGCACTGAGACCAGCCTGCTCCGAGACACTCTGCTCCTGATCAAAGCCAGTCTGGACTTCCTGGACGGTCACATGGGTCAGCTATGACATGTGTCAATATTAAGTTATTCATCTTTTTTTGGTTTCAAATGTTTCTAATCATAGTTTGTCTTCTTTAGAATTTTACTTCAGAAAAACATTGCCCGTCCAAAAGAAAAGTTGCACACTAATATTTAGTTGTACCGCCTTTAGCTTTGGCACGCAGTCGCCATGGCATCACTTCGATAAGCTTCTGCAATGACACAAAATGCATTTCTGTCCAGAGTTGCATTCATTTTCCGCTAAGATCTTGTATTTATGATTGGAGAGTCGCCCCGCTGCGCAAAGTCTTCTCCAGCACATCCCAAAGACTCTCTGGGGCTGAGGTCTGGACTTCCATGTGTAGAAAGGTTGTCTCCTGCTCCCTGAAGCACTCATTCACAATGTGAGCCCCCCTGGCATTGTCCTCTTGGAATATGTCCGTGCCATCAGGGAAGCAAAACTCCATTGATGGAAAGACCCGGTCGACTACCCGCAATGTCGCACAATTGACACGTCATCAGAGCGCAACCTCTACCACTCCACATACACTCACCGCCGGTCCGCTACAACAGCACACTTCATTCCACCTCCACTCCGCCCTTACGCTTACTTGACCCTCTACCCACTCCTCTTCTGAAGTCCTGCCTCCCCGTCCTCTGCCCCTATCTCGCTAACCTTTTCAACTCCTCGCTGTCCCATGGAACTGTCCCCTCTGCTGCTGTAACTCCAATCCTCCAAAAAAACAGGACTGGATCCCTCCTCCCTCACTAATTACCCCCCCTTTTCCAACCTCCCATTCCTCTCAAAAACACTTCCATTGCCATCTCCAAACCAATCAGCTTTATGATACCGTGAGCCACAACATCCTGCTCACCCGACTCAGGGACATCGGTATTGAAGGTACTGCACTCAGGTGGCTCCAGTCCTACCTCTCCGACAGATCCCACTTCATCTCCCTCAACAACCACTCCTCTGCCACAGCTTCAGTCACCCAAGGCGTTCCTCAAGGATCAGTACTCGGCCCCCTCCTCTTCATCATCTTCCTCCTCCTTCTCGGTCAAATACTCCGCCACTTCAAGCTGGACTTCCACTGCTACGCTGATGACACCCAGATCTACCTCAGCACCAAATCTCTCCATAACCCACCCCTCACCCACATCGACTCCTGTCTGACAGCAATTAAAACTTGGATGCAACACAACCTCCTCAAACTGAACAGCAACAAACAGAACTCCTCCTCATCGGCTCCAAATCCACCTTCAGCAAGGTCACCAACATGACACTCACTATCGATAGCACCCCTGTTTCCCCCTCCACTCAGGCACGCAACCTTGGCGTTATCTTTGACCCCACCCTCTCCCTCAAGCCTCAAATTCGCCAAACAGTCGAAACCTAATTTGACCAGCTCGGCAATATTGCAAAAATCCGACCCTCTCCCACCCGCCCGGCAGCCGAACGAGTAATCCATGCCTTCGTTTCCTCCCGCCGTGACTAATGCAACTCACTTCTCTACGGCATCAGCTCTACATCCCTCAATAGACTCCAACTGGTTCAAAATGCAGCCGCACGACTCCTCGCGCATACCAAATCATGGCACCACATCACCCCAGTCCTCAAAGAACTTCATTGGCTTCCTGTCTCCCACCGCATGAATTACAAAATTCTGGTCCTCACCTACAAAGCCCCCCCCCCCATATCACCAACCTTCTCACCCCCTATCAACCCCCACCGTCCCTCTGATCCACCGCATCGGTCTCCTATCCATTCCCAAATAATCCAAACTCCGCAGCATTGGGGACAGAGCCTTTTTAGTGGCAGCTCCTACGCTGGAATTCCCTCCCCCAAATTCTTCGTCGTTCCGAGTCCCTCACACTCTTTCAGTCCCGCCTCAAAATTCATCTCTTCACCTCTGTCTATCCATAAGCGCCTCCTATTATTCACTGCAGTTCTTATGCAATGGGAGGCTCTTACAGATTGGCTTAGGTGCTGTTTACACGGGAACGAAACGGGTTGTATCCGCTACTTTTCTCTTTCGTATAGCCCGTTCCTTCACACGAGGCCGTAAAGGAACCGCGGAAACGAACCCCTAAAACGATAACGGGTGGGTAGATCTGCGGACGGAACGCTCTGGGGGGCCAAACGGCTCCGTGTGTACGTCCTATACGATAATTTCCTGATAACGATGAAGCCATAGCCCCACCTCTGCTGCTCACTGCTGTAGCATGGTCAGTAGCTACTGCTGCTACTGCTACTGACCATGCTACAGATGTTAGTACAAAATCTACAGCTCCTCTACCACAACCATCAGCAATAAGTGGACATGGTGAACTACATGAACTACATGTTGCTAAATCCACCTCGGAGAATAAACAGAAGGGCAACCATGGCAACCATGCTCGGGGGTCTTCTTCGCTGCTTTTGGTGTATTTTGTGGCGGAAGTACAGCGCCACTTACAGGCCCGGCATATGTCCTACAGCGTCTCCAGCGGGTCGAGCGGTCTCGTGTGAAGGGACACGTTTATTGAGCCGTATCCGTGTGAACGGAAGACTTTTTTGATATCGAATTCGGTTCGTTTGCGTTTCGTTTGCGTTAGCGTTCCCGTGTAAATGGGGCCTTAGTTAAATCCAGTTAGTGATTTTTGTTTTGGGCGGGGCAGTGTAAGATAATGTCCTTAACCAAAATAAATGTAAAAAGTTAATGTTAAATGTTCAAAAATGCAAACAAATGCAGTAACTTGTTTTTCACACTTGTTTCAGACATGTCTCTGTTTTACACTGAGCTGTTGGCCAGACTCTGCTCCTTGGCTAAGCCTTTTCCCTCAGTGATTGGCCGGCTGTGTGGCCAATGTGAAGAGTGGTTACTGACGCGCCCCGAGCCCATCCTCATTCCCAAGTGCAGTTTCCTGGAGCAGCCAGGAGGGGCGCTACAATACACGCTGACCGGACTGCAGGGAGGTCAGGGAATGATGCTGCTACTTTTAAAGTAGCATTAAATTAGATAAAGTAGATCTAAAACATTTATGTTTAAACATTTTTTATATTTTTTGTTCGAACTTCAATAATTAACAGGGTTTTAACTGTAGGAGTTAAAAGTTGTAGTTAGCATCTGTTAATTGTTTAAGTATAAATCCTGTGACAACGAACCTCAAGCTGTCAGTTGTTAGTTAGTTTAGTAGTTTTCAAATGTATTCATTGCTGTTAGTTTTGCATTCGGTCTCCGAAATGATACTAACCGTAAGTGAGCAAGTCAAAGCTATGTTAGCTAACATCGCTTGCAGCTGACTGAAAGTATTGTGAAGACCCGTATCAGAGGTTTTACCTGTCGTCTTCTTTTTTTTCGTTTCAGGTGTGCTCTGTGTGGACCTCAATGTGGAGGCGGAGCTTCTGGTTGCAGGTTCAGATGGTGGCGTGGTGGCTGTCTGGAGCCTCTCTGACCACCAGCTCGTACACTCACTGCTAGGACACACAGGTCTATGTTCATTAAAGAATAGTAAGAGGGATATAAAGTTATTATTAATATAAATACGAATAACCTAATCTGTTTGTAGGTGCTGTTCTGTGCGTCAAGGTGGTTGACAGCGCCGCCCACTGCCTCTCAGTGGCAGCAGATGGCTCTCTGAGGAGGTGGAGCCTGGTGAACGGCCAACAGCTGCTCTGCATCCAGGAGGCCATTCCTGTCGACCCCGCCGCTTCCTCAGTACACATACACCTGTCTGAACAGCTGATCTTCATTTACACCAGGACACAGGTACCATAATAAAGCCAATAGAGTTGTTCAGGAATGAGTCCTAAAGCCCGTAAGTGAGTCAGAATTGTACCACTTCTGGTTAAACATAAACATCAAGGTTTCTGAACAAGTTTTTGGTTAGATGCCTAAAATAAAATCTGTGGTTAACACAATCTTAGGAGTTTTGCAATATAACTCTATGACCGGTGTCTGCTTTTAGCTTAGTGGGTGGTGATCCAAAGCCCTGTGACCGTGATGTTGCTGTTTATATCCTAATGTTGGCTTTTTACTTCTGGCGATTTCATTCACACTTCAAAAATCATAAAGTCGTGTTAATAAGTGGAAATTATTCTGCTGAACAAATTTGGAAGAATCACAAACGTGTGATGACACCTATCTTATTTTCTGCAATTCTCCAAAATCCAATTAAAAATTCCCAGTTTTTTTTCCTAAGGAACCCTTCTGACGCTAACATTTGTGTTGGCATACAAAATGATGTCATCAATGCAAAACTCTATTGAACATTTATGCCAGATCCTTGATATCAGATGTTGCTGTAACATTATAACTACTACTAGTCATTTTGCTTTTAAATAAATACAATTACTACCACTACTAGTACTTGTAGTTAAATCTAGGATTGTGTTTGGATCAGAGTTCTTGCTGTTTCAGGTGAAGGTGTGGCAGCTGGACGGGGGTGAGGTCCTCAGCAGCAGTAATGGTGACGGGTCGGTGGTGCTGGGAGTTCTGGGAGAATCAGTGGTTTCTATGTGTAATTCTGGTCTCGTCAGAATATCTCAACCTATCAATGGGACTCAAACTGTTGAGACTCGGCTGGAAAACTGTCAGAGAAGTGTGACCCTGTCTAAATCTGTTAACTTACCAAAACGTGGGAAAGTGTTCTTCGTTTCTAAAGAAGGCTTCCTCTATCAGGTGTGTGTTTTCTCCATCTGTCATTCTCTTTTTGTTGTGCAAAATGTATTACATGGGAGCTGGATGTCTGGAGAATTTTAGAGCAAGAAGAAATAATAACCCTGCAATTGTGACACTTTCTTTTTATGTAAAAATAACAATCATACTCTAATAGTTTGGCCGATAGAAAATCCCCTAAACATCCATAAATATCAATAGTACATACAAAATATCTTAAATTCCACTATCCTCCTAAGTTCAATCATTTGGCTCCAAAGAAGTTGTTTCTTAATTTCCTCTAAATATTGTATGTTTGAAACAGTTTGTCCGTTACATTTAAACCCATTAATATATTTTTGATTTGATTATTTATTTGTTAAATATGAATATATGTTATTTTTATCTGTATATTTAATATTGTACTATTGTGTTTTAATTGTGACGGCATTTCTCACTTATTTGTTTATTGTTTCAAACCAAAAAAAGGATATTAATCAACATTTAAATACAAAATAAAAATGATCATTAGTTCATTAAAATTAGCTCCACCTCATCTAACTATTACAGTAACATCCAGATTTTGAATAATGATCTGATGATATAGTCTCTACATTTTTCTAGTTTGATGCTTTAAATACATTTCTTATTATACTTAAGGCAAGGCAAGGCAAGGCAAGTTTATTTATATAGCACCTTTCAACACAAGGTAATTCAAAGTGCTTTACAAAAATGGAAGACATTTTAAAAATGGCATTTAAAATCAGTCATTAAAAAGGAAAGATAATAAAATAAACATTAAAAGAAAAAATACACGGATAAAAGTTAAAAGTTACAGTGCAGTTTAAGATATGAATAGTTCAATTAAAAGCAGCGGCAAAAAGAAAAGTCTTCAGCCTGGATTTAAAAGTAGTAAGAGTTGCAGCGGACCTGCAGGTTTCTGGGAGTTTGTTCCAGATATTCGGAGCATAATAACTAAATGCTGCTTTACCATGTTTAGTTCTGACTCTGGGGACAGAAAGTTGACCAGTCCCTGAAGACCTGAGGGTTCTGGATGGTTCATAATTTAGCAGTAGGTCAGACATGTATTTTGGGCCTAAACCATTCAAAGCTTTATAAACCAGCAACAATATTTTGAAATCTATTCTTTGACACACAGGAAGCCAGTGTAAAGACTTCAGAACAGGAGTGATGTGATCCACTTTCTTAGTGTTAGTGAGGACTCGAGCAGCGGCGTTCTGAATTAGCTGCAGCTTTCTAATAGATTTTTTAGTGAGGCCTGTAAAGACACCATTGCAGTAGTCGAGTCTACTGAAGATAAAAGCATGGACAAGTTTTTCCAAATCCTGCTGTGACATTAGTCCTTTAATCCTAGATATGTTCTTTAGGTGATAGTAGGCTGATTTAGTAACTGTTTTAATGTGACTGTTGAAACTCAGGTCAGAGTCCATGACTACACCTAGATTTCTGGCTTTATCTGTTGTTTTGAACATTGCAGACTGAAGCTCAGCACTAACTTTTATACGTTCTGCCTTGGCTCCAAAAACCATTACCTCAGTTTTATCTTTGTTTAATTGGAGAAAGTTCTGACACATCCAGTCATTGATTTGTTCAATGCACTTACTCAGTGTTTGAATTGGAGCATAATCTCCTGGTGAAATTGTTGCGTAAATTTGTGTGTCATCCGCATAGCTATGGTAACTTATTTTGTTGTTTTTCATTATCTGAGCCAGTGGTAGCATGTAGATGTTAAAGAGAAGAGGCCCCAAGATGGAGCCTTGAGGTACCCCACATGTCATATTTGTCAACTCAGATGTGTATTTACCTATAGAAATAAAGTTTTTTCTGTCCTTTAAGTAGGACTCAAACCAATTTAGAACTGTTGCCGAAAGTCCCACCCAGTTTTCTAGTCGGTCTAGTAATATGTTGTGGTCAACAGTGTCAAATGCAGCACTGAGATCTAATAATACTAACACTGAAGTTCTGCCACTGTCTGTGTTTAAGTGGATGTCATTGAAGACCTTTACAAGAGCAGTCTCAGTGCTGTGGTTTGGACGAAATCCTGACTGGAACACATCCAAACAGTTATTTAAATGCAAGAAGTTACTCAACTGTTGAAATACTACTTTTTCAATGATTTTACCTAGAAATGGCAGGTTTGATATTGGCCTGTAATTGTTCATTACTGAGGCATCTAGATTATTCTTTTTTAAGAGCGGTTTAATGACTGCAGTTTTCAGGGCCTCTGGAAAAATACCTGAGTGAAGAGATGTGTTTACTATATGAAGTAGATCTGAGGCCATGCAAGGAAAAACATCTTTGAAAAATCCTGTTGGAATAATATCAAGGCAGCAGGAGGAGGATTTCAGAAGTTGAATAATGTCCTCTAAGTTTTTACCATTAATCTGATGGAATTGTGTCATGGTGTTTGAATTGATATTAGGTGGACATAGGGACAAAACATTTGCTGTACCTGATGTAGAGGCACTGACTGCTTGTCTAATTTTCTGAATTTTGTCAGTGAAGAAGGAGGCAAAATCATTGCACGCCCTGGTGGATAGAAATTCAGAGGCTACTGACACTGGGGGGTTAGTTAGTCTGTCGACGGTAGCAAACAAGGCACGTGCGTTGTTTTTGTTTTTGGTAATGATGTCAGAGAAGAAAGACTGTCGTGCGTTTTTCAATTCCAAATTATAAAGGCCAAGTCTCTCTTTATAGATTTCAAAGTGAACCTGGAGATTTGTTTTTCGCCACCTACGTTCAGCTTTTCGACACTCTCTTTTTTCTGTTCTCACGGTCATGGCCTTTCTCCATGGAGATATTTTCTTGCTAATCACTTCCTTTACCTTAGTTGGAGCAATGGTATCTATAACATTTTTAATTTTTGAATTAAAATGATCTACTAGCTCATTTACTGAGATGTTAGCAGGGGCAAGTGTGGATGAGAAATTATGAGTAAACATTTCCCTAGTATTTTCAGTTAAATATCGCTTTGTGGTTACCTCTTTCTGAACATTTTTGTGAACAGAAATAGAGCTCTCAAAGAAAACACAGGAATGATCAGAGAGTGCAACATCAGTCACCACAACCTTTGAGATATTCAGACCCTTTGAGATAATTAAGTCCAGAGTGTGCCCCTTATTGTGCGTGGGCTCCGCCACATGCTGAGTCAGTCCATAGTTATCAAGAACACAAAACAGTTCTTTAACCCCTCTGTCCTGGGGGTTGTCAACATGGATGTTAAAATCACCAACAATGACTAAACGGTCAAAGTCAATACACACTATAGACAGCAGTTCAGTAAAATCATCAAAAAAGCTTGCACAGTATTTGGGTGGTCTATAGATATTTAGGAACAGAGCTCGAGAGGAGCATTTCAGCTGAAGGGCCACATATTCAAAAGAAGCAAAGTCCCCATAAGATGTCTTCCTGCATTGAATGGAATCATTGAACAAAATAGCAACTCCACCCCCTTTCTTATGCATTCTTTCCTGACTCATAAAACTAAAGTTGGGAGGGGTTGATTCGATAAGAACAGCTGCACTGTTATTTTGTTCAATCCAAGTTTCCGTTAAAAACATAAAATCGAGATTGTGCTCAGTGATAAAATCATTGATTAAAAATGTTTTTCCTGCCAAAGACCTGACATTTAATAAAGCTAGTTTAAGTTTGTTAAATACACTATCAGTAAAACATTTTGTGACAAGCTGTGGCTGACATGCGGCTGTACTTACATACATACTTAATGTAATGAAGTAACATTTTTACAGTTACAGTTATTTTTAAAGCGAGTTATTAGTACTTTTACTTAAAGGGGACCTATCATGCAAAATGCACTTTTGTACGTCTTTTATACATGAATATGTTTCCCCGGTGTTCCAGGGAACTCACCAAGTGTCAGAAAACACAACCCTCTCTATTTTCCTCCATACCCAAATCTATAAAAAAGGGGCTGCAACGGATCTGATAAAAACTGATCCAGATTTGAACACTGTCCTGACGTCAGGACGGTGGCGCTACGGCTATTGGGCCAACTCCACCAATCAGGAGGAGACAGCCACGGCCATTGCCGTTCGAAAGCGCTGGAGACGTTGTAGTACATATGCCAGGCCTGTAGATGGTGCTGTTCTCACAGAATCAGCCCTTGCAAAAACAGAGCTAAAAAATGTCAAATTGAGCAAAATGAGGCATGGCTAAAATGCATGATCTGTTTGGTATTTTGAAAAAAAAAAAGTATAAATATGCCTTATATAGGTATGGTCCTACACTATATTATTCAAATATAGCATGATAGGTCCACTTTAAGTAAATATTCGGAATACTTCCTGCTCCATAGTTCATTGGCAACAGCCAGTATGAACCAGTGGGGGGGATGCCAGCCCAGTCACATTATAATCAGCCAGTATTTATCCTTAACATGTGCTACACATGTTCATAACTCATAATGATGGTATTTACCTTAATGTCTGCAGATTTCCTTGAAGGGGAGACACATGGCAGTAAAGTTTCCTCTGGTTCCTTCTCTGCTTTCAGTCACTGAAGATGAAAAAATACTGGTAGCAGGTAGGACTGTTATTGACATAACTAACAAATACATACTGAAAACAGACTGGCTTGTTAAGTCTGTTTTCTCTTTATAAATGAGTTGGAATAGGGGAACTTATTAAATACTTTTAATAAAATTCCCCAAAACATAATTCATTGTCGAGCCTTCCTTCATGTTCCTCCATGTGCAGCATACTGAAGGGATAAAACAAGAGGAAGCCAGGATCTCATTCTGTTTCCTGTTTCTCACGTCCATGTGCACATTCTCAGAGTGAAAGAAGCGATACTGTGTTTGTGTCCTGTACAGGCAGTGATCGGACTCTGAGCCTCTTCAACATCGACAGAGACTCTGTGGACAGATTCCTGGAGCTCCAACACGACGACAGCGTTTTGTCTGCCTGCGTCTCCTCAGACTGCAGAGTGCTCGCCTCAGGAGCTGCTGACCAACTCATCAGAGTAACACACTAACATACAGTAGATGTAGATGGTAATCATGATGTGCTGGCAGCGGCTTCTCCGTGAGGCATCCTGTCAAAGCCACGCTTCACAGTTGGAATAAAGGCCCCAAATTTGCCTCATACTAAAATCCTCCCAGTTGCTTTGCTAGTTAGCCTGTGCAGCGGCTTCAAAGTCAAAGCTTTTAAGCTGCTTTATAGTCTAATCTTCCCAGCTGTGTCACAGGTAAAGCTTATCCAGTTATTTCATAGTGGGAGGTCCTCAAACTCCCAATATAACGCTCTCTTCATTCACCTCAGTAAAATGTTAAGCTGTTTCAAAGTAAAAGCCGTCTACATGCTTCACTGTCAAATCCATGAAGCTGCCTCAAAGTAAAAGCAAATCCAGCCTTTCTGCTATTTCACAATTCCTGTAGCTGCTACACAGTTGGAATAAATACCATCAGAGTTTCTTTATAATAGAATCCTTCCAGTTGCTTTATTGTAAAAGCCTGTGCAGCGGCTTCACAGTAACAGTCTTTCCCCTGCTTCACAGGAAAACCCCCAGACTGCTCAAAGCACTTGTATTACATATGTATTACAGTAAAAGCCATCAATCTGCTACACAGTACAAATGATTTCAGCTATTTTATTCCACAGTATAATTCACAGTAAATACGTCAAGATGTTCCACACTTAAAAAAACCCAGCTGCTTTAAAGTACATCTTAAAGACCTATTTGTGGAGAATCTACAGCTCTACTGAGGCAGTTTTCACATGCTCTTTTTTTCTGTATGAACTTCTTCTTTTACAGATCTGGTCGGTGACCACCGGTGCGTTGTTGGACACTCTGAGTGGCTCAGACTCCCCCGTCACTTCTGTTCTTCTGTATCACGGCTTTGTGCTTTCAGCCTCAAAGGCAGCTGCCAGCGTCCGTCTGTGGAGTCTGAAATACGACCCCCGCCACAAACCCACCGCCACCATCCCTGCAGGCTGCGCCCACGTGGCCGTCACTGAAGACGCAGACCGGGTTTTTTACGTCCGGCAGCAGAGCCAAACGACGGTCCTCAGCTGGAACAACAACACAGGTCACTGCAAAGAGAGAGATGTACACGTTTGTGCCCCTGTATGTACATGTTTATTTAACTCCACCACCTTGTCTAGTATGGTTATCATGTTCAAGTCATGTAAGCTAGTGTTTGTCACACTACTTTTTTATTTGTTAAGTTATTTCTATCTGTATATTGATCTTTAATATCTTACTTTTATGTTTTGATTGTGATATAATTTCTCATTATATTATGTATTTTTGCAAACCAAACAATCAATCGTTTAATGTTAAAAAATAATAAGGAGTAAATAGTTAAAAATGAGCTCTAGGTAATCTACCTACAACTTAACATTCTGCTTTTAGATCTATTCACGAGTAATGTCATCTTATACATTAATTACTGTGGTGATCATGTTGAAATAATAAAAGCAGGTATGTGTCAGTGTTTGTAAAGCATCCTCTACAGGTGGAGACTCTGACCCCCCCCCCCTGGATCTCCCTGCAGGTTCTCTGTCTGAGTGTTATGCGGTCTCTGCTGAGGTCTGCTGCCTGGAGGTAGCTCAGCACAAGCGGCTGCTGCTCTGCGGGCTGACCACCGGCACGGTGCTCATCTACCCTCTGTCCCTGCCCCAGGAGACGCTCTGCATCCCCCCCCCAGAGAGCCTCTCCAGGGTGCTCTGCATAGCCGTCAGCTCCCAGGAGAAGCATATGGCGGTGGCCTACGAGGATTCTGTGTGTTTGTTCGAGATCACCAACAGAGACAGTTTCCCCACGGTGGAGGGGCCCCTGAAGAGGGTCCCCCTGTCTCTGCTCCACGCCCCGCTGTCCTCCATGGCCCTGCTGCCCGACCGCAGGCTGCTGTACGGGACCAGCTGCGGGGAGGTGAAGCTCCACGACTTCAGCAGCGGCAGCAGCTCGGGCCTGGAGCCCCACCGCAGCAGGGTGACATGTGTGACGGCCGGTCACTGGGGGACCCACGCCTTGGTGGGCTCCGAGGACGCTGTCCAGAGGCTTTGGGCCCTGAGCCCACTGGTGCTGGACCACACCATGGAGTACAAGGTCAGAACTACTGTGGTTTGACATCAAATCACATCACCATGCAATCTGCAACTTCACTGTAGCGGCCAAAATCATAAAGAAATGAAACTGCTGCTGAGTCACCAGTTAGTGAACCTCGCTCAGGGAATGATCCATGTGCAGACCAGAATATCCGTTTGTGCATTTATTTCCATTTACCAACATGAACAAAATACAAAGAACAGGTGTTTGCCCTTTGCCTCTCCTATGGCATGCTTGTTTCACCCTGTGGTAAACAAACATATGCCTACTGGTGCTCTGCTCCCACCACCACCTGTCTCCAATATACAATCACACCAGGTGCCCAAATACACCTTCAAAATAAAAGCATAACACTACTTTAACTAACTTAAATAATAACCCTGAATAATAATACATTTACTATAAACAAAAACAGCAGCAGTTTAACTATTACGTAATATAAATCAATATATAGCTCTAACACTCATCACTAGATGCCATAAGTCTCACACACTGCACCTAAAAACACAGTGCTATTACCGTAGGTCAGAATACTCTGTTAGGAACAATATCTTCTATCAGACAATAATAAGCCAAATATGTACAAATGTGTATTTAACTTATGAAATAAGCCCATTCATCATTTGTACACAGTGCTATTAACATAGTATTGTAAGCAGATATAAGGAAATTTTTAAGTGTTTAATAATGTACAGTATTTGTCACGTTTATATAACTTCTCAAATAAAGACACAATATATGTTATATATTGTTGTCATTCATTATGTATTTATACTAAAGCATGTTATGAATGCTTCTTAGAAGGAGTTAGAGTTTTTGAAAAATGTTTTCTTGATGTTCAGGGATTTTTCTTCGAGGGCGTCCTCTCTGCTGCTTTCTCTGACAGCGACCAGTTCGTCTTCACTGGATCTCAGGACAGAACAGTGAAAGTGTGGGACGTCGCTTCAGGTACACACTGATCCAACACATTCCTAAACTATTTCTGAAATACAGGATTGGAGTGTGTTCTACTAACCGGTGGCAGCTCTAACGGCTCTGCTTACATGTTTTGTAAAATGCTTAACGGAATGGAGCCTCGCATATGGGGGTGCTGCAGCCCCCTCAGCACCCCCCCCCCCCTTCCCGCGTCCATTCGTGATGTCTCGCTGTCTCGCAGACCCCACGCAGCAAGCAGGAAATTAACCCAGCTCACACTGTCCGCTCCTCGCAGCAGCGAGCTGCGCAACGTCCCTCCAACACGGCACCCAGACCCCACGCAGCATTCTCATCTGTTTGTCATTACTGGTGTCATTTCCCGGTTGCTAACAAACGCCATTGTAACACATAATCACTGATGTTCCGCTGTAACGGTGGTGGACTCATCAGAACAGAGTGGGCGAGCTGACCAATCAGAGCACACTGGGCTCACAGGGAGGGGGGGGCAGGAGCTCCAACAAGGCGTGTAGGACAGAGAGTGAATACACATACAGAGATGCTGTATGAGAAACCAATGTGAGTTTGGAACATTGAACAATGTAAATATATTCTAGTAGACCTCAACAATGGAATTATGATCAGTAGAAATGGCCATGACATGGGACCTTTAAGTTAACTGCTGCTAAAACTTCAGTTTACCACAGCCTCTAGGTCCACTGAAGAGGACATCGAGGGTCACTCGAATACAGAAATCTTCATACATGATCAAAATGACTATTCCATGTGATGATCAGCTGAGGGTCTTTGAAATAAAGAGGCTGTCACTCACCGGTTTGTATTTTCTTGTTTCTTCCTGTCAGGAAACCTGCTGTATGTCCAGTACGTCTACTCCCCCGTTGTCAGGATGGTGACCTTCAGGAACGGCTTTGTGGCGCTGTCCCAGCAGGGCTCCGTCATCAGGGAGGTGTTCCACTGTCCGGAGCTCATCAGTCCGGACTACAACCCTCTGAGGAACGTCAAGGCCCAGTACCGGGTCTCCTCCAGGGCAAAGCAGAGCCAGGACGGCCAGCAGAGCTCCGGATCCCACCTTCAGGAATTCAACCCAGCCGGTCTGAACCTGAACCTCATGAGCATGCTCAGAACCAGACCCTCCTCCACCTGCCTCCTGCTGTAGGACGCCAAACACCTCCAGAGGCTTCACAAATATAGAGGAAACAATACATAACGCAAATATATCTATAGTTCATAAATGATTTCATGAAGTTGTGAGCAGGGCTAATGAACAGGTTTACAACACAAATATCACTTTGTAACAGTAGACAGTTAGCATCCTGTTTATCTTAGTCATAAGATACCACGGTGTACCCCAGGGCTCTGTGCTTGGCCCCCTCCTGTTCACCATTTACATGCTCCCCCTCGGCCAGATCATCCGACATCATGGACTCAATTTCCACTGTTACGCTGATGATACCCAACTGTATCTCAGCACCACTCCCTCCTCCCAGCTCCCCCCTCAGTCTCTCATCAACTGCCTGCATGACATCAAAACATGGATGTCTTCCAACTACCTTAAGCTGAACAGCAATAAAACGGAGCTCATGGTTGTGGCACCCAAGGCCCTGCTCCAGAAGGTTGGTGACTTCATCCTCGAGGTCGACGGCTGCTCCATCTCCCCATCTCCTGAAGCCCGCAACCTGGGTGTCATCCTTGACTCCCCCCTTTCCTTCCATTCCCACGTCAAATCTGTGACCAAATCGGCCTTTTTCCACCTGAGGAACATTGCCAGACTCCGACCGTCACTCACGGAGTCGGTTGCCGAAATCCTAGTACATGCATTTGTCACCACCCACTTGGACTACTGCAATGGTGTCCTGTTCGGGGTTCCCAAAAAAACCCTGGACAGGCTCCAGTATGTCCAAAACTGTGCTGCTCGGGTACTCACACACACAAAGCCGTGGCAGCACATCACTCCCACCCTCATCCACCTACACTGGTTGCTGGTCAAGTCCCGTATATCTTACAAAGTACTCCTCCTTACCTACAAGTCCCTCCATGCCCTTGCCCCCCAGTACCTATCGGACATCCTTCACCCACATGCCCCACCCCGGAACCTGCGGTCCTCAGACTCTGGCCTGCTTACCACCCCCCGCACCAAACTGCGAACCTTCGGGGACAGAGCCTACAGTGTGGCAGCCCCCACCCTCTGGAACGCTCTCCCTGCGGAGATTCACAACATCCCCACACTCGACGCCTTCAAAAGGGCCCTCAAGTCCCATCTGTTTGCCAAGGCTTTCGGCCCCTAATCGATCTGTTGTTTTGTCTGTCTGACTTTTGTTTTGTTATGTTTGTTTTTGCCCTATTACTGTACAGCGACCTTGGGTCCCTTGAAAGGCGCTATATAAATGCAAGCTATTATTATTATTATTAGAGCCTTCAGCCGCTTTGCACCCCGCCTCTGGAACTCCCTCCCACCTGACATCCGCAATACTGACTCTCTCCCCATTTTCAAATCACGTCTCAAAACACATCTCTTCACACTCGCATATCCACCCTGATCATTATCCATCACACATCCTCTGTTTTATTTATTTGATTTGTTATATACTGCATTGTCTTGTTTATGTTTCTTATGCTGGTGTTATGTATTGTGTATCATGTTTTTTGTGTGTTTGTACGGCGACCTTGAAAGCCTTGAAAGGCGCCTATATAAAATAAATGAATTATTATTATTATAAGTTATAACTAAGATAAACAGGATGCTTGTAAAATAACATATTTCTAAGGTTTCTGGAATCCTTAGACTCTTATAAAATCATGGCTAAAAAACGTAACATCTAAGGGTGCTAGCAACAACAGCAATACAACAATGTAAGCCTAAATATGAGTGTTTTTGAAATGAAGTAGATACAGCAGGACTCTGTCTGGAAACTGTCAGTGACTTCAGCTGCCGCCCTCTGTGAAGACGGAAGCTACAAAGTGATCAGATGGAAGGGGGTGAGTATTTGATTCATGAAATATATATTTTCTGAGTATTGTTCCTTTAAATTTTGCAAAGCACTAACCCTGGGTTCATCTGCTAAAACCTGAGCTAATGTTAGCTTACAACTTAGCCAAAACTTAACTTTATACCTCTAAGGCCAACACATTGATTTATTGTTAATTTTAGAAAATGTAGTTAGAATTACTGTGAATCATTTTTTATATATAGAAATGTATTTATTGGGATAAACCCCTTGAGATGCACCATCTCGTTTTCAAGGGTGTCCCGATATGATAACATGTTGAAGGATATTAAAGGTGAGCATTTGCGCATACTTTTTTTGTATACCAAGATAATGATAGAAGAGTAAATAACAGACTATTCTAATAAAGACAACACAATGAGTTTCACCATCATACACTGCCTACCTAAGACCTTCTGTTAACCAACCTTTGACTTCCCACCACTTCCCAACAAACCCTCTTAGAAACAGCAAGTGCTTCTTTTAGGCCCTTTTTACCCAACTAACAACTTCTAGAGCTTTTTTTAAGCATATATTCATTAGCTCGAAAGCTAAAGTGGTCAAATCTGCAGGCAATGTTCACATTTAACAAATCAACGGTTGATTGCTAAAAATGAGAAGATGTGTTTTGTTAACTTGTTTAGAGAGTTCTTAATCAGTATATCAAATTATAACCACATTGATTAAAACTATAAGATATATTAAATATGAAGCCAACACATCTTTCCATCCCAAGTTGTATAAAGTATACCTGAGCATATGTCAAACTTATAGATGAGAACTAGTCTGTAGGTTATTGACTTCTAAGTGTCTGAGAGGAAACAGAGACATAGGCCATACACACAGAGCAGATAAAGGCTGTTAAACATTAACAGAACACCTGAGCAGTGGTCTACTCTGCTGTTCGCTCCACTCTCGGGTTTGAAGGCTTAACACCGTCTGAAGCTTCAGGTTTAGCTCTGTTTTTCTTTTTTTATAACTCTGTTTTTCTTCAGTCAGAGCCAAAGGACCAGCCATGGGAAAAGTGTGTGCAGCGGTTTGCTGTCTGCTGCTGAGCGTGGCAGCGGTGACGGCCCAGACAGGTACTGTTCCACATTTACTGACAATAACAATGAAGACACAGACAGCTCTTTATATTAGTCACAGCAGTGCTGACATTATGAAAGGAACATAATATAGCCGTGTCACTGAGTGTTTCAGAGTGTCTCTGAGTGTCACTGAAACACTCAGTGACACTCAGAGACACTCTGAAACACTCAGTGACACTCAGAGACACTCTGAAACACTCAGAGTGTCTCTGAGTGTCACTGAGTGTTTCAGAGATGCCACCACAGAGATTTTCAATAGCAATCATTCTGCTTGTTTTCTTATCAACACATGTATATATAAACTTCAGAATGTACTGACATTGAAAAATATATGTTAGTTTATCAATAAGTGGTGGAAGAAGTACTCAAATATTTTACTTCAGTTAAAATATATTTTGTAGAAATATTTATGTATTCAAGGTATTTCCATCATAACAAACACAGTTCAAATAAATAAAAGTACTCACTATGCTCATTCATACTGTTTTTCACAATGTTGCAGCTAAAGGTGGAGCAATATGCCATCATCGTGTTGATTATATGTTTTTGATTTGAGTAACTTAAGAATCTAGTAGAAATAGAAATAGAGAGTAGAAGAAAAGACCTTTAAGTACTACTGCTCTTGAGTATCCACTGAATATCAAGCAAGAGAGAAATAGTCTTTCAGGAGATAACACCAGCAATGTTCGGCATGTGTACCAGAGTGAATACTATAACAAACAGACTGTGATAGTATTACCATATTGCTTTTGATCAATGTTTCAGCTTTACAATATTAGTGATAAGTTGGTTGAAGTGTTGCTTATATAGATAAGTGTACAAGGAAGCAGTTTTTATTTACTGTTAATATCGTTATTGGCGTCATATAAAGAAGACACGTTGTGAAACGAGTTAGTCGTCTCTTATTAAACCCAACACTGATTCATGTACTGCACTTCATTTCAAATGTGTGCTAGTGGTATTTTATTATTTTTAGTAAATCTATTTCCCTACATTTTAGTGGAAACATTATACTTGTTACTTCACTATTATCGTTTGGGTTGTGCAGGCATGTCTTGGAGGTAATGGTTTATAGAGTTATGTTGACCTCTGACCTGTGTCTGTGTGCAGCTCAGAGTGAGCGAGCGCTGCCTCAGTGGCTCACCGGCATCATGGCCCTCTGCGGCTTCCTCTTCCTGTCCTTCGTCGGGATCCTGGTGAAGAAGGCCTGGTGCGAGGAGCCCAGGTCAGAGAAGAGCTTCAGAAGCCTGGTTGAGTTGACCAGGTCATCCAGTGGCAGTTTTTAGATACGTTTTTTTAATGTGAGGGGCACACTCAATGGGGGACAAAGGAGAACAAGACAATGTTCAAGAGTACAGCACTTTTAGTTCAGTATAAGAGAAGAATAGAATAGAAAGGCCAAACCGGGCCACAGAGTGGTCAAAGTTCAGTGTTACAGGGGCACTTCACTTTAGAATTGTAATATTCTTAAGGTTAACATTTACATAAATCAGTCAGTTAATCAAAGTAGTAAAGTTAATCGACAACCTTCCATTGAGCAACAATGACAAATACTCTCAGTTGTGTGTCCCAGTACAGCGAACATCTGAACTCTGGGTGCTTTTGAATTATTTTATAAAACGTGCAAATAGAGATGGATACAAAATATAATCAAAGTAATTTAATATTTATATTAATCATGATTTTAAGCCATATACTGAGAAAATAAATGCTAAAAAAATCCCAACATATAGAAATTCTTGTGTAAATTATTCAGTTTTTGTGTCAGGGGATTATGACCCCAGTATATCTAACATCTGAACTTTCTGATCAATTTTATAGATACATCTTATTACCTTTAAAATAATGCATTGTAATAAAGTGCATCTGTCTGCAGGAAGAAGAGCACTGTGAAGTCGGTGAGAGAAAATGATTACGTCATGACGGAGGAAAACGCGTACGAGACCAGCCTGGACATGGTCAGGTAGGAACAACCCAACTAAATCATTAGCATGTTCTCCCCCCTTTACCTTATTCTTTATGAAAAACTTTCTGAGAATTCAGGGATGCAAACTTGTCACCTTTCGGCGAAATTCGCCGTTTTGAATCCAAAATAGGTAGTTTGTGTGATTCATGTAGATCTGCAATAAAAATATTTTTGGGATATGGGGGGGGGTCTGGGACCCGGAGTAATCTGCGGCCGCGAGCTGTTATGTGCCATCATGACACGCATGGTGTTCTTTTTTTATATATTATAATGAAGCGCGAGCACAAGTCTTCCTGCCTGTCAGCTCTGCTCATGGATGTATAATAAGGCTCTGCTGCTCCGGGATGAGGGTCTAGCTTCAGCAGCTACATTACCTACGGGTGCGTTCGTTAATATTAACTGTGCGGTCCGGAGTCACTGTGGCACAGACTGGACCGCTGGTGAACAGCTGTTAGAACGGGCCGTTCAGGTGTTCAGATCAGAGCTCCCTGTCGGAGCGGCAGAGCGTGATGTGCACTGAAAAGTGTTCCTGTCGCAATATTATCGTTGAGCTAGCTAACTAGCATACATTGTCACTATCTGCTAACGTTAGCTTTAGCCTTCGTTTTCTAATAGTTTTTTTCATAGGCTATAAACAGAGGTGGTATAAGTATATATCTTGTGCTTGAGTAAAAGTAGAAGCACTCAGATCTTGTACTAGAGTAAAAGTAGAAGTACTCAGATCTTGTACTAGAGTCAAAGTAGAAGTACTCAGGTCTTGTTCGTAAAAGTAGAAGTACTCAGATCTTGTACTTGAGTAAAAGTAGAAGTACTCAGGTCTTGTACTTGAGTAAAAGTAGAAGTAGAAGTCCTGCATTCAAAATGTTCCTCAAGTAAAAGTAGAAAAGTATTCTCATCAAAATATAGTTAAAGTAGCGACAGTAAAAGTAGTCGTTGTGCAGATTGGTCCATTTCAGAATAATATATATGATATGTTTTATAATGATTGATCATGAAAGTGTTCTCAAAGCTGGTAAAGGTGCAGCTAGTTTGAATGACTTTGTATACTGCAGGGTAGCTTGTGAATTTACTCCAGGTGGAACTAAAGTCTGATTTAACACTTGATTATATTTCACATCATTCATCCACATCTGTAAAGTAACTAAAGCTATTAAATACATGTAGTGGAGTAGAAGTACACCATTTACCTCTGAACTGTAGAGAAGAAGAACAAAGTAGCAACACATTGAAATACTTAAATAAAGTACAAGTATCTCAAAATTGTACCCAAGTACTTGAGTTTATGAACTTAGTTACTTTACACCACAGATAGAAAGACTAAGCCTTGCACAGAGGCATGAAAATACATTTTCAAAATGCTCAACAGTGCTGCCAAAATTATAAACTGACTGCTACACAATTCAAATAAATGCTTTTATACATTTCTATTAGATGTGACTCTTTGGCGTTTCTGTTATTATTAACTGCTGCTTTAGTTGTTCTGACTGCTAAAATCCTCTGTTATTCCTCATTTTAAAGCCGATATTCCGTGGGGTCGGGGGGCTCGGATCCTTGTCACCTTTTTCATACCTGATGAGTTTGCATCCCTGGAGAATACTTACACACTTTTACTTATATTTGTATTTCCACAGTGTGGTATAAGTGATGTTATTTCAGAGAAGGATATGAATACTGATAACTACGTTTTATTATTGCGTGTGTCTATTAGAAGCAAAGAAGAGAGGAATGCTTACGACAACGTGGTGATGGACAGCACTGATGACAAACTTACCGCCATGTGACCCTCCTGCCCTGATTCTATTGGCTGCCGTCCTCACCAACTCTGGACAGGGAAAACAATACCTTAACTGTTGTTCGTTTTTATTTTTAGTTGATTGAATCAATTAAGATATCATTTACCTGGCTAACAAATATCTTCTAAGACTGTTTGATTTTTTTAAATATTTAAATTATATTATATGTATTGTTAATACTTGTTGTGTTAATCAGTTAGTTGATTTGGAGCAGTGAACATGAGGACAAGCAGCTGTCCATCCCATGATCTTTCTGCTGATTCATAAGTTATGTTTTCTAACAAACTGCTGTGTCGCCTCCTTTCTGATCAATGGAAGACTGACCTGCCATTATGAATAAAACACTCCGACAGTATGGCACATTTTACAATAAACAGTGAGCAGTACTGACCCTGGTGTGTGAGTGAATCAGAAACTGATAGTACAACACACTGACCTCACACCTGAAGTGGAACATACGAACACACTGACCTCACACCTGAAGTGGAACATACGAACACACTGACCTCACACCTGAAGTGGAACATACGCACACACTGACCTCACACCTGAAGTGGAACATACGAACACACTGACCTCACACCTGAAGTGGAACATACGAACACACTGACCTCACACCTGAAGTGGAACATACGAACACACTGACCTCACACCTGAAGTGGAACATACGCACACACTGACCTCACACCTGAAGTGGAACATACGAACACACTGACCTCACACCTGAAGTGAACATACGCACACACTGACCTCACACCTGAAGTGGAACATACGAACACACTGACCTCACACCTGAAGTGGAACATACGAACACACTGACCTCACACCTGAAGTGGAACATACGAACACACCAATCATATTATAGTTCATTGTGTTTTCTTTATGGTTTAATTATACATAGATCATTTTTGCACAAAACAAACAGAGTGGATGCTCAATAATTAGAACAGACAGATCATTCACAACATGTCTCTGTTACCTCAGAGCCTTCAGTCTCTTTGGATCATTAAATGACATCAAACTGAGCAGTTTTAGTTTTTCACTGAGTGATAGACAGCCTTAGCTGGATGTCTTTTGAAAATGTTAGTGACATTCGAGTTGTTTAATCCTTTTATCATTTGTATTCTTACAGGTTTCTGATGTACTATTTATGCACATTCCTCAAAAACATTATATTTGGACAAATAGTATAATTGGAGTCTGACTGATATATTATTCATCATACTCATTAAGTATCTGATCAGTTCATGTGAGCAGACAAATGTTTATTTTACTTTTCTGCTGTACATTTAGTAGATAATCAACATTTTAGGAAAAAGAAAAGACAACAAAGTCTATCAAATCTGTTTTGGGAAAAATTCAGTTTTAGTTTGGAAGGTCTTTTTGGGTGGGCTTAAAAGGTTCAACATGCGAGACTCAAATACCAAAGACATCACTATTGTAACAAAAGACGAGGGAGTACAAGAGAAAAACTATTATATGTTATATTATTATTATATATTTTTTTCAAGGGACTTTGGTACTGTGGCTTGCTGCACTGACACAACACCAGGAAACAAGAGAAAAGAAAGTCCTGTCCTGCACCACTTTGCTTCAAAAGTGCAGCGTGTTGTCACCGAGTCACATCAGGTCCTTTTTCCTAGTCATTTATAAAGATTGTTCAGACTGGATTAACATTAAAGGAGGAGGCAGAGAATTACATTTTCACTGTATAGTAACTCATCGTTCAGGACATTGTAACAATGGTGAAGTGACAGGATATTAAGATCTGTACTGTAGTAAACAACAAAAGCCTTAAAGATAAGGGAGTTAAATGGAAGACAAAATATACTGCAGGTTTATTTGCCTCACACTTTTCCTCAGCGAAATGTGATCATGTGAAATATTGATATCATTCAGTGTGACTAACCTTCCCGAGTATATCGTTACTTCTGATGTCCCTCCAGAATAAACCAAAAAATCCACTTAGGCATGGAAAAAAGACGCTTGAGAACTTGCCTGAGAATCATGTTATAGGTTATTTTTCTTTTGTATTACTCCAGTGACAGCTATGTGAACATAGTTCAACTGCAAATAGAAGTAGCTAATAGATAGTTCTGCTTACTTAGTGAACATTTGACAAAATGTTAACGAATGTAGGGGGGAAAAAAACATTTTTATATAAACAATGAAGGGTACGTTAGTTAACCAGAGGCACACTAAATAATTCCTTCCCCTTGCATGTCCTCATTTCATTTTAGCAGTTGTACTTTTCGAAAGAATTTACTTCAGTGTGTCTATTCATTATTTTTTTATTGTGCTCTGACTACAAGATCTTTTTTTCTGCAAATAGTACCAATGACATGACATGAAAACTGAGGAAATGATTAAGAAATTACGTAAAATAAAGTGCAACCTCAGCTGGTTTTTGGCAGCGACTCTGAAAGAGACCGGTGTGAAGGCTAACCAAAGCTGCAGGGTTTCAATAGAGGTTTCTGACTGTTCACACAATTATTCAGACACTGGCACAAACAGATCGGTGCTCATAATATTAACAAAAAAAGACATCGTTAATTTCCGGCAAAATCAAAAAATAAATTACAGTTCATCAACTTTGACAAACAAATAAAAGTAGCACAAATTAAGACAGTAATTATGACAACAAAAAAGCTGAGCATTTTGTATTTTGTACTTGATTGATATGTTTATCACAGGACCCTGCGGAGACAAACTGTTCTCCATTCTGACACCTACAGCTGCTGCTAAATACTTCACTTACAAATCGAAATATCTGACCAGAGTACTGTGGTGCCAGACTAGATGTTAGCAATACTAGAAGAATACTACCTTCTCGTTGTAGAATTTAAGATTAAAAGCAACAGTCTGACATGTTGGACCGTCCTCTTGTTCTCCCTCTAAACTAAGGCTATGTTCATTAGCTTTTTATTGAAGCCTACCTAGCCAAATCTACCAAGAGATAGCTTTCAACATTTATAAGTAACACAGGTTATATATAAATATTACTTAGTTTAAATGAAGAAAAGGGAACATTTTGGCAGTTTAGAATTTTAGCCAATTTAAATGTTGTCTTTTCAACCAGCTAGCTGTTAAAGCTAAAGTACTATGCTAGCTAAGAATAAGGTTGCAGCAGGTGTTCATCAATTCAAACATTTGAATTCAAACTTTGTGCTAATGTGAGTGTTAACTAAATAGATATATGTTTCTAAATATAATCTGCTTTGGTGTTGTTGAAGGTTTTTTTTCCGTCAAATAAGCTAGGCTAATAGTTTCCTTTCAGTCTTTGTGCAAAGCAAGGCTAAGCAGAGATGAAACTGATATCTGAAACGGCTAAGTGAAGATCCCTTTACTTTATTTGTCAGTCTGTTGCTTTTATTGACGTCTACATCTAGAAAGCCAATATATAATCTCCACGGATAATTTGTATTATAATTTTTCTGTCCATGATAACATCATGTGGAAGACACTGTATCTGTTGCCGGGCCACAGGGGATCTCCAAGACCACCAAGTCCTGAGAATCATCTCCATGGAGACACATGAGCATTAACATTTATATAATGTTCTCTTTTGTGTGTCAGTATGGATTTATTACTGGAAGAAAAATGTGTTTGTTTGAGAAATTAAATGTTTATCAAAATATAGCACTTTTTATGAGAGCCGAATAATTAAATCAAAAACTTTAACTTAACTCTGTGATTAAACAGAAAATGGATGGAAAACTTCAGGATATGTTTTGTATACATAGGGAAACTTTATCACATCAAACTGTGTCTCTATTACGGATCATTGTTTTCAATGTTCAGTTTGGTTTTTGTTTAATATCATTTTCAAAATAAGAAACTTAAGATTTCTCTGAAAATGTTGAACTGAAAAC
This sequence comes from Trematomus bernacchii, assembly GCF_902827165.1. NCBI lineage: Eukaryota > Metazoa > Chordata > Actinopteri > Perciformes > Nototheniidae > Trematomus > Trematomus bernacchii. Next base: position 2,050,839 of record NW_022987709.1, read on the forward strand.
AATAAGTCATGTTCCACAGAAAAAAGACGTGTGTAATCTGATAACGAAGTATTTTAAAATGTGTAGAAGTCTGGGACTGCAAATATGTTAGTAACATTTTTCAATTAAATTGAAATGAAATATTATATTTGTGCCAAAAGATGTAGGAGATATTTTAAATTAAAGTCCCACATTTCCATTACCATGTTTGAAAATACAGTGTTCTTCCATTTTGATGACTAGTTTTCTTATCTATAACAGCAGTTTCTGTTATAGTGTTGGAACAATCAGTGGTGTTAAAGTCTACACTCTCCCTTCTGGTGGCTTCCATATTTAAAGTTACTCTTCCTCTGAGGCTAAATTTCACCAGTCTTGGACCACAGAGGAGATGCTAAGCTAACGTGAGCAGCAGTGTCAGAGAAAACATATTTCCCCTCCCTTTTGTTCCTCTGGATTATAAAGTTGTCTATGTGTATGACTGCATTCACCAGCACAGGTTGGATTTAAATTTAAATGTTGCTCCATCGTGACTCCATATTGATAGTGTTTTGTTTTTAGATGTTATTATGAGTTGGTAGTGTGTTTAGTAACAGAGTTTCTTAACCTTTCTGTCTGGGGATGCCATGTACAAGTATTTCCATTTTTGTGGTTAGCACTAGCTAACTAAAACGTATTTGAGACCGTTGGATGGATTTGACATTTTGCCATTCATGTGACTCAGATGATGAATCCCACGGACTCTATGGTGTCACCATGAGGTTATGGTTTGGGCTAAAATATTCCATCTATTTTATGGATTGTCATAAAATGTAGTTCAAACATTCACGCTAAAATGTGTTATAGTTGTCGAGTTAAAGATGTTTTGGTGTCACATGTTTCTCAGGATCACATCTATGGCCCCCGACCCCAAAGTTAAGAAACTCTGTTTAAGGTATTAAAGTAAGACACACAGACATCGGCATGTACCGGTTTCACCCACAGGAAATGTGTGTGTGTGTGTATGTTGACACCGTCTGATGCTGTTGCTTTGTTTTTGCACGATGGAAAGTTCAGAGTTCTTGATCCACAATTATTCCAAGAGTCAAAAGAGTGTGTATGCATGCAAAGTGTGTGTGTGTGTGTGTGTGTGTGTGTGTGTGTGTGTGTGTGTGTGGTGTGTGTGTGTGTGTGTGTGTGTGTGTGTGTGTGTGTGTGTGTGTGTGTGTGTGTGTGTGTGTGTGTGTGTGTGTGTGTGTGTGTGTGTGTGTGTGTGTGTGTGTGTGTGTGTGTGTGTGTGTGTGTGTGTGTGTTATGACAGGATGTCCAGTGTGACGGTTCCTCTCTGTCTCTTCAGGATGCTGACGGCCTGCTCGTGCGTGGCCCCCTGCAGACTCTCTCCATTCACAGACAGGATCTGGTCTCCTCGCTTCAAACGCCCGTCCACAGCCGCCGCGCCCTGAAACACACCAACACACCACCATGCTGCATTAACAGTGTTGGGGAGACACTCATTGCATACTTCCTTCCTAGTTTTTCATTGGTTCTCATCTGTCCTGCCTGGGACCAGCGGGTAGTATGGACAGTGAAAATGCTGACAAGATGCCAGTTGCCTAGTCTAAAACATAAAAAAGAAATTGATGTAATAAGTTGCATTACTTTAATGGAGTTAGCTAAATAGTTTCATTACTTGTTAGTGTTACTATTTCAAGGGCTACTACTAATCTGAAACCTTTTACATTACATTTCCCAACGCCGGCTATTTTTTTTAACATTTATATTTTATTAAACATTTTCAATAGACAAAAACACACGGACATGGACATGGCTCACATACATTACAAGTAGGACAGGACATAACATGGAGGGTGGGGGGTATGGGGATTACAGTGTCAGTTACATTTGATGTATGCATATGGCGTTGTATTTATACAAGATTTGCTTCATCATATAGGTATACTTCATTGTTTAAAGGTAGGGTAGGTAAGTTTGAGAAACCGGCTCGAGATCGCTAGAATTTGAAAATACACAACCGGAGAAAATCTGCCACTTCCTTACAGAGCCCCTCCTCCAACACACACGAACGCGCACATGACCAATGAGGGCACAAGATAAGTTTGTGCACAGATGGAAGGCTGACAGGCAGGTAGGCCATCCAGTTATTTTAGCCGGGCCGGCTAAAATGATTGGTCGTGCTTTTTACAGTACTACGGCTTCCACAGATGATATTTTGTATGGATTTGTTGTCAAAGCACTTCAGATATTCATTGCTATCAGGATGTTAAGAGCATTCCATGGAATATAACAAAAAGTGTATCTCGAGCCGGTTTCTCAAACTTACCTACCCTACCTTTAATAGGTAAATAAATAGATAGATAGTCAAATATATATATATATATGCACACATATGTGCATATATATATATATATATATATATGCACACATATGTGCATATATATATATATATGCACACATATGTGCATATACACACACACATCTCTTCCTTTTATGATTAATTCACCTATTCATCCATTTCCCATTTAATTTAACTTCTTTCATTATTATTACCGTTATTTTTCTGTTTCTTCATAGCTTATTTCTCTTTATTTATATTTATTTATTAATATTATTAATTAATATTATTATATTTATTGTTGGCAGCCGAGATGGTTTGAGGAAAGCCTTTATCTTATCCCAAAGCCTGTTGTCTGGCTTAACCAAATATAACAGGGAGAAAGCAGCTTCTTCCATACTTCAGATGTTTAGGAAGTCCTCCAGCCATCTATTGAAATTGAAGTAGTTGGGCTTTCTGACTTTCCAGTTCCTAAGAACGAGGCGTTTAGTTGAAAGGCATGCTAGGGCTATAAGTTTACTTGCAAATGTTGATGTTATGCCATTGAGCGGGGATCCCAGCAAGCATGTAGCTGGAGTTAAGAGTATCTCTATGTTCAGAATCTCAGCGAGAGTATCTCCAACTACGTCACATAGAGACTTTACAGCCGGACAGGACCAAAGACAATGTAAAAGGGTACCCACTTCCGCACAACCATGCCAGCATAGGCCCGAGAGTGTTTGATCCATCTTTTTGAGTCTACAGGGTGTCATGTATGCTCTGTGAAGGATTTTTAACTGTATTACTCTAAACTGGACACACTTGGAGATTGATGTCGAGTTCGACCAGATTCTGTCCCACTCAACTGGGGTAAGGGTGATGCCTAAATCCTGCTCCCATCTTTTCTGTGACTGCAGATTAGTATTGGCGGTTGAGGTAAGGAGAAGTTTATATATACCTGAAATCATTCCTTTCTTGTTTGCAAGTCTTTTTAGGTTCATATCAAGGTTTTCATGACAACCTATCTTTATACCTTTTGATGTTAAGTTTTTTATATTTGATTGTAATTGCATATAGGAGAGGAAGAGGGATTTATACAGATTAAAATGTTCCATCAACACTGTGAACGGAGTTATGATATTGTTTTTTACTATTTGCCCAATGTGTTGTATGTCATGTGCTTGCATATGTATATTATTCAATGGATTACCGCCCGCTGTGAATATTGGGTTTTTCCATAATGGGCATGAAGGGAGGGAAATACCAGTGATGCCTCCTTTGTACAGATTTAACCACTGATAGAAAATTGAATTAATGGATTATTCAGATTGGATTTGGGGGAGTGCCATAATGAATTTAAAGATATTGATTTATTGTTTTCTGTAATTATTTGTCCTTCCAGCCAGTCCCAGTTCGCTTTTTTCGGTGTCGCTCCATAACCCCATACTATAGGGAATCTGGCATTATATGAGAGATAATATAAGTATAAATTGGGTACCCCCAGTCCACCTGTTCTCCTCGGCATAGACAACTTTTTATGGTTGATTCGTGGTTTTTTATCCTTCCATATGAATTGAGAGAATATAGTATTTATTTCTTTAAACCAATATTATGGGATTTGAAGGGGAATTGAGGATATTATATAGGTCAATCTTGGTAGGACATTCATTTTTAACACATCCACCCTTCCCCACAGCGATAGGGGTAAAGAAGTCCATCTTCTCAAGTCATCTTTAATAGTTCTAAGTAGGCCTGGACCATTCATTTAGAAAATCTTGTTAATTGGTGATCTGATGTTTATGCCCAAGTATCTCAATCCATCAGCTTTCCAAACAAAAGGAGCAAGTGATTAGAGTGAGTCTGACAGTTTAGTGGCATGGCTTCACTTTTACTCCAATTTATTTTATATCCTGAAAATAAGCTAAATTCTCTAATAACCTCTAGCACCTTAGGTATAGAGTTTAGTGGGTCAACTAATGTTAAAAGGATATAATCAGCGTATAAGTTTATTTTGAACTGATGTCCGCACTTTGGGATACCCATAATTCCTGGATTTTCCCGGATGGCACAAGCCAAGGGCTCAAGAGCTAAAATGAATATTAGAGGGGATATTGGACATCCCTGCCGTGTTCCCCGATGCAGGGGGAAAGGATCAGAAAGCATGTTGTTGCTTCTGACTGAGGAGACTGGCTTATTGTAAAGAGCTTTAAACCATCTCATACAGACAGGGCCAAATCCACATTTTGATAGAACATTAAATACATATGGCCATTCTATTCTGTCAAAGGCTTTCTCTGCATCCAGTGATATTGCCATTGCTGGGAGATGGAGGGTGTTAGCGCTAAAAATAACCTGGAGCAGCCTTCTCATGTTATTAGCTGACTGGCGTCCAGCTACAAATCCTACCTGGTCTAGATTCACTAGGGATGGGATAATTTCCTCCAGGCGAAGGGTTAGGATTTTTGCAAACACTTGTAATATAATGTATGATGTCCTTTATTGTTTTATGTTTCATGTGGAACCTATATGCTGCAGGTCTCCCTTGAAAAAGAGATCTATGATCTCAATGGGACCAATCTGGTTAAATAAAGGTTTGAAATGAAATGAAATGAATCATTGTTAAGAAGACTTAGGGGTCGGTAGTTGCTCATGTATTGATGATCTTTCCCAGGTTTCGGAAGTAGACATAATGTGGTGGTACGCATAGTTAGGGGCATTGATTGTTTTTCTATCATGTCGTTATACAACATAACCAACAATGGCGACAACACTTCCAGAAAGCATTTATAAAATTCAATACTAAAGCCATCGCACCCAGGGGTCTTACCCGATGTAAGAGATTTTATGGCAGACGCTATTTCGTTTGGCGTGACAGAAGATTCCAACTCGTGTTTCTGAGTAGGATTTAGTACAGGAAGTGTAACATTCTTAAAAAAAAAATCCAGGCTATGGTCTTGTGCTGTGCACTCAGTTTGATATAAATTGGAGTAAAATGGTTGGAATTCACGGTTTGTTAGCTTGGGATCATTTATAATATTACCTCCAGAGTCTCTTATAGCTGGAATTGATAATTTACCTGTTTAAGCTGAAGAGCAAGCATCTTTCCTGCTTTATCACCACATTCAAAGTGTTTTTTACGGAGTCTGTAGAGGGAGAAAGCCGTCTCTTCATGTAATATTGCCTGCAGGTCCGCTCTAACTGTGAGTAATGTTTTCTGAAGTAGTGGGTTTTTAGGATCACACATATGCTGTTTCTCAATAGTTTTAAGTTCTGATTGTAAATTATTTTTCTTTTTAATAGCTTTTCTGTGCTGAGCTGATGCATGGCTGATTATCCACCCTCTGCAGGTGGCCTTAAAGGCTTCCCATACAGTTTGAATGGAAGACACAGAGTCTACATTTATTGATATATATTATTTTATTTTATTTTCAATAAGTGAGATGAATGTGTCATCTTTTAACAAAGAGTTGTTAAGTCTCCATTGTTTAGCTCTGTTCTCACAGCAACTAGGAAAAAAGTGATAGACTGAGGGGCGTGGTCTGATAGGACAATACTATGTATGTCCGCATCCATTACATTTTTAATAACAGAGTGGGATAATAAGAGGTAGTCAATTCTTGAGTAGGATTTATGCACCTTAGAATAAAATGTATATTCACGAGAGAGAGGGTACAGTGTCCGCCATACATTAGCCATTGCCAGTGATTCTAACAGCTCATTGAAGGCACTTGATAGTGATCTGTCCATTGGAAGAGGATGGCCTGAGCGGTGTAGTGAAGCATCTTTTACTAGATTAAAATCTCCTCCCATCAAGATAGGGCTGTCAGTGTACTGGGCCAAAATGGTGATCAGAGGGCACATAAAGGAAGCTTGTGCAGAGTTTGGAGCATAAATATTCACTAATGTGCATTTTTCATTCTGCAATTTACCTCGCAAAACCAGATATCGACCTTCCTTATCACTAACCAAATCAGTCAGTTCAAAAGATATTTTCTTAGATATCAGTATACTGACACCTCTCGTGCCTCCCGAGCCTGGGGAGGAGAACACTTGGCCAACCCATCTTTGCTTTAATTTGTTTGATTCTTCTAAGTTCAAGTGGGTCTCCTGTAACATGGCTATATCACTATCAAGGCCCTTTAGATGTGACAGGATTTTGTATCTCTTGACAATGTTCTGAATTCCATTTACATTCCATGATGTTACCTTTATAGCATTAATCATATTACATTCTGTAAGAGATAAATAACACAGAGAGTGAGTCTATGAATGGAGAAGGAGGGGGGAGACCAGTGTGTATGTATGCCCGTTTGCACGCGTCTATGCGTGTGTGTGTGTGTGTGTGTGTGTGTCTAGTCTCGTCTCCCAGAACAAAACTAAACACCATCCTGCACTCAGGGGCAGCGCCAGGGGGTAGCTTGGAGTTGCTATAGCAACTCCAACAATTGGCCTAGCAACGGCTTAGCAACCCCATTGTTTTGTTATGAAAATATCTATATATATTTATACACATTCTCGCGAGATCTATCAGGGGTCATTGTAAGTTAAAGCGCAAACTGTTACTTGGCTAATGTTGTTATAATTCTCAGTATGTGAACACAGATCGAAAATGGAAAGATTTCTCACAAGTCAGCATAAACGGCCGCGATCTCCAACGGAGCCGGTCCAGCCGGACAACCCTGTGTGTGTGTGTGTGTGTGTGTGTGTGTGTGTGTGTGTGTGTGTGTGTGTGTGTGTGTGTGTGTGTGTGTGTGTTTGTGTGTGTGTGTGTGTGTCTGTCTGTTTGCGGTGTGGTGATGAGGTTAAATGCCACAGCATGCCAGTTGAAACAGTGAACGATCGCTATTGTGTACGCTTAGGGTGTAATGGTATTATACACACATATTGTAGGAGCACAGAAACAGTGTTCAAATTCTGCTTTTACAAACTTATTTTGGTTGTGCTTACCTTGCAAAGGAATGTAAAGTTATTTAGGCAATGATGTTGGCGGGAGTTAGGGAGAGATCGCCCCTTCCAGGTGTGTGTGTGCGTTTTCCGGTGTGTGTGTAGGGAGTACGAGACGGTAGGAGTTGTGTTCGAGTGTGGGGAAAAGTCATAAGAGTGTTATACTATTGATTGGTTCTGTAAGGCGTGGCTGTGGCCGTCAATACCATAAAATAAAGAGAACGTTTTCGACATTGAAGGCTCGTGATCTGTGATCTTGAATAGCGGTGAACGCTACAATATGAACAGGCTCGTGCTTGGCCCACTGGTATTGTTTGTTTATTTATTTTGAAAATTAACTAGCAACGCCGTGCTGTCATATAGCAACTGCTAAGCTACTGCAGCAAAAAAATCCTGGCGCCGCCCATGCCTGCACTGCTTATTAAACGATATGAATACTTGGCACTGTAACGGAGGGGGAGGTGGGAGACATACAACGACACAACGTAAACGATAAACACAACAAACATTACTACGCCAAGTGGCATAGACAATACATAAATACAATCGTGAGATAAGGTAGGCCCCATCTCCTATCCGCGATAGTACTGTGTAGGCGCAGGTTCGCTGCATCAACCAGACCGAAAAATAAATGAAATTAACTTATATATACAGTACCAGCATGTCCTGAGAATAAGACCGCAACATTTTTAAGTGTTTTGTTTTTTCTTTTCTTATTCTGTTAATCAGCATTAACTTGAATAGAGCAACAAAAATAGTGAAAATAAAACTCTGGTTGCCTCTACATACTTGAATTAAAGAGTTTGAAATGAAGGGGAGCAAGCAAGTTAGGATTTTTAAAGCGCAGTCACTTAAAGGGCCCATGTCATGGCCATTTCCACTGATCATAATTACATTGTTGAGGTATACTAAAATAGATTTATACTGTGCAATTTTCCAAACTCACATTGGTTTCGCATACAGCATCTCTGTCAAGCATGTGTATTCAGCAGTATTCACTTTCTCCACTAAACGACTCGTTGGAGCTCTTGCCCCCCCCTCCCTGTGAGCCTAGTGTGCTCCGATTGGTCAGCTCGGCCACTCGTTCTGATTAGTCAACCACCAGAGAGGCTGCGCCCATGTCTAACAGTGCTTTTCCCGGCTGCTCTCAGCGTAACATCAGTCTTATCATGGCGTCGGCACAGCCGTATATTTTATATACATATATATTTTTAACTGTTGTTATAGAAGAGTGTGACGGCCCCAGGGCCTTTGTCTTACGATGGGATGGAGCTGAAGAGGCTAATCAGCACGATCACGGACACCTCCGGACACTACGGCCCCAGTCTCTCTCCAAAGCGGCTGCAGGAAGACTAACTCTGCGATCCTCTCAACCACCTATCTCTCCATTTACCACAATAAATGTGCCGTGGTTTTGTAAACTCGTGTATGTCTCCTTGTCTTTGTGGCCTACGAGCCGCTCATAACAAAGAGTAAGTTATGTTTACCCGTTATAAACTACTACTGTTTGATGAGAAATCAAATCATGGTTTGCTATATATGAATTCAGGGAAGAAAAGATAGGCCTACTAAGTATTTCCATTAAACTTTATTTTTAGAAATGTACAAAATGAACATAAATATACATATATACACACGGTATATCATCCATTCCTCCTCCTTGCATCTTGCCTGCGCACAGTCGGTGCAGTGCCTTTTAGCACGACGCCTCAGTAGTAGTAGAAGTGCCTTTTAGCACGTCATGGATTGTCCGCCAGGATCTGGCTGGACGAAATCAAATGCAAATCACAAAATATTAGAGAAACTTAGTTGTTTTAGATTCGTTAGTAGTAGTTGTGGAATGAACAGCTTGCCTGCTAATATGCTAACCTAGCTTTGTTTACCTTGGTAGCTAACACGATATGAACGTTAGCTTGGAGGAAAGGCAACTATAATGCAGTGTAATAAAACTACTATGAACAAAAGCTAGTGGTTCATATTAGGCTAGCAATAACGTGTTTATAATTGCAATCGTATACGGGTATTCTGCTACCATACAATGTAACTTGCATGAATACATTGTTTTGCGCTAGCATACAGCTAGCCTCGTTAGCTACATGCAGTATATGTACGGTCACAATGTACGGTAAATCACAGTACAGTATACTGTATGAGTATTCCGTGTGTGTGAATGCAGACATTCTCCTGCTATGAGATACATGTATGCAAGGCCATCTGCTGATATTAGAGTTGATATATGGAAACTCTAGCAACTTAGTTAGCACAGTTAGCACTGTGTCAATGGCTTAGCAGTCCAACACAGTTTACACATTTAAACAGTCTTGTTTGATAAATACACAAATAACAATGCAAACTTACAGGTTGTATACCCAGATCTTCCCCTGCTCCAAACGGTCCAAACAAGCTGTGCATATCCGGCCTCAAACTGGGCAATGTTTTGGAAGCTTTCGTCTGTGAAATGCCGGTTCTTCGAACCTCTGGAGGAGGAACACGCCGCTGCTGGTGTGGCCATAGCTCTTCGGGATTGGTCCATTTCGTTCCGGGTACCGCATGACATCAGGCGGTACCCGGAACTAAATGGAAGACTCAAATGGGCAGTGACGTATCTCCAACGAGGCGTTTTGGGGAGGTATTTTCTGTGTTAGAGTTTTACTCGCTACAGGGTGTACTTTGAGGGTTTTGACTCTGCACACCGTTTACATGCATAAAAACCTTCATAACACACAAGGGGACGGGTAATAACCGGAAAAGCATGACATGGGAGCTTTAAATATTGAAAGTCATCTTTAGGAAAGAAGAGCAACCAGCTCAAAAAACGTCTGGAAGTTTGACTTTCAGGTCCCTTAGTGTCGCCTCCGGTGATTCATATTTGAAAGTCTCTCCTTCGATAGTGATGACAAATCTTGCAGGATGAAGCAGACCGAATCGCAGACCGGTGTTCTTAACTTTCTCGATGATGTCCTTGTAGGCCGCTCGTTGTTTTTGGATCTCCATTGCCAGATCCTGTCGGACGAAGAAACGTTGACCCTCGAAGAGTAGTGCCTGCTTGTTTCTGGATGCTTGTAAGATGCTCTGTCTGTCACCCCACCGGAGCAGCCGCACGATGATGGTTCGCGGAGGCTTATCTGGGTTCGGTTTAGGTCCGAGGGCTCTGTGTGCCTGGTCGATCTCTGGGAGTGGGTCGCTCTCTTTCAAATCCAAAATACAACATATCATTTTGTTCAAGAAGCTGACCAGGTCCCCTGCTTCAGCGCCTTCCTTCAGCCCACTGATTCTGATATTATTCCTTCTTCCTCTGCTCTCGAGGTCGATAACCCGTTCGCGTAAAAGTTTCACATCTTTGGATAATTGTTTAACTGTCGCACCGTGGGTGCTGGCTTGATCTTCTAGCGTACTTATCCGTTTTTCACCGTTAGATATCCTGTTGAGTGCTGCTTTCGTGTCTATTCATTGTTTGTATAGTCTTTTGGAGAGTATCAAATGTATTCTCAAATCCCTTTTTGATATCTTGAATCTCTGCGCACAGCTGCTGGGCCCAGCGCGGTGTTACCTCTGTGTTTTCCTCAGCTGGTTCCATTGTGCGAGCGTCTTCGTGGTGTTTATTCCTCTGCGACTTCGCTGTCTGCCTAGTTTGATGCTTTTTAGACATTCGCTTAGAACCAACTTCAAGCAGCAGAGATCAAAAAGTCAATATCAGGAAAAGACTGTTTTAGCCGATTATTTTTAGCAAATTCGGTCTGATGAGAAGCAGCCACCTAGTGCGCCATGTTCACCTGTCGTGTCACGTGATTCTCAACGGCGGCTATTAATAATAACAATAATAAAACAATTCCACAACCTCTAGTGGCACTCAAGTTCAGGTTTCTCATTTTAAAATGTATGTTTGTCAAGTTTATTTGTATTGCTTAGTAAAAGAATGTGAAGCTTTTACAGTAGCTGTTACATGGATATATGTTTACACTCAAATGTATATCCACTTAATGCAGGTGGAACAGTAGCAAAGTGACAATGGTAAAGTTAGCATTCTAATATCTGAAGAGCAGGGCGACAATTTGGAAGATTTAAATTACATTTCACAAACGTCAATTTATGAAACATTACACTGATTACGTTTGACTGAATAACGCCAGTTAGCTTAGCATAATCAGACTTATAAATAACTCAAAAACCCACAGTTTTCTCCATATATGCAGACAGCAGTTACAAAGATGAATCTGTTTAAACTCTAATCTGGGAAGTGATGGATTAAATGGAACCTCGTGCTTTTGCTAAAGTCCAGACCTGTTAGCCTAGCTTAGCATGAAGACTGACAGCAGATGGAAACAGCTAGCCTGGCTCTGACCTTGCTAAAGACGGTCTTGACGTAGATGGGCAGGTCTCCATGTGGACTGCCGAATCCTCCAACGATGCTGAAGCCAAGTCCCTCAGATCCTTTCGCCAGACTGATGCTGCGGGGCCGCGGGGCCCTGAGGAAGAGGGTGGGGGGGTCAGATACACTGGGGCACTACAGTATTGTGTATGTTGTGTGTGTGTGTGTGTGTGTGTGTGTGTGTGTGTGTGTGTGTATGTGTGTGTGTGTGTGTGTGTGAGCTCACTCTGGCTCGGCTGTGTGTGTGTCAGTGTTGGCTGACAGAATGGAACCGCTGGTCAAACTCTCCACCTGAGTGGCGATGGCGCTGATGTTAGTGTCCGCTACCACCTGAGAGACACACACACACACACACACACACACACACACACACACACACACACACACACACACACACACACACACACACACACACACACACACACACACACACACACACACACACACACACACACACACACACACACACACACACACACACACACACACACACACACACACACACACACACACGCACACACACATGCACACAGTAAGAAAAATAGTGTGTCAGTTGTTTAAACTGAATTGAACCGATTTCATCTAAAGTGGCTCTCCAGTGATTTTACAAGTTTAGAGCATCCTTCACAGCTTTACTATCCAGGAAACTATTAGGACATGTTTCAAAAGCATCTGTTCTTCATTAAAGGTCAGGTATTAAACTGTATTTCAACAAGACATTATAGGTCTCAGATATATACAAAATATGTCTCTGAAGTTTTCTGCTCAAAACACCAAACAGATTGTAGCATGCCATAAACCCCTCTGTTTCAGCCCTGTTCTAAAAGTGCTGAACACTGCGGAGGAGAGGCGTTTCACATGACACAGACACACAGAGGGGCTGCAGGGGCTTACAGTAGTTGGTTTGATGCTAATGCTGTACAACCCAAAAATGACGTAAACTATGAACTTTTACGTCACGTATGAACCGAAACGGTGGGTTACGTATTGTAACCCTTGTTATATAAGCACAGGCGGAGCCCTCTACTGGACTCTATGGGTACTACCTTATCATGCAAGCATTCACCTACTGATATTTCTATAGACGTAGCCGACCCCGGGGCGGGCCTACCTGAATGCGTGTGCATCTCACCTCCGTATAAAAGGAGGCCTCGCCTCCTGACCATCATCCTACACCACTCTTCAGCGAGCAGTATAGGACAGACAGTGCCCCTGAGTAGAGGGCTCCGCCTGTGCTTATATAACAAGGGTTACAATACGTAACCCACTGTTATATCTCTCACAGGCTCCGCCCTCTACTTGACTCTATGGGTACAGTGGGCGGAGCCCCGATGTATACACGCACTGTCGTCCAACACACCGTTCCACCTCACTGTCCCTGACCGGCTTTAGCAGCCGCTGCGCCTCACTCACCTCTCCCTCGGTTGTAACCGTGGAGAAGTCCGGGCTGCGGCTGACAGAGCACACCTTGACGCGCTTACCTCGCAAAAAGTGTGCTCGAAAACAGTGCTGAGGGCTCCCCCCCGTCCGCCTATAGGCAGACAGAGAAAGTCCGCAGCCCTGTATGGGTTCACTATGCACCACCTCTCCCGAGTCCCTAAGGAGCACGGGGAGAGCGCAAGTGCCCCCATGTCCCCCACACTCAGACCCCGTGCAGAGTGTGTACAGACTATAGTGTGGAGGGCTCTCCCCATCCTGCCCCCAGGCAGGCGAGGCGAGCCCTCCAGCCCTGTAAGGGCCCAGTGCGCACTACGTCACCCCGCGACCCTCCAGGGGGCCCGGAAAAAACGTAAGCGCATTTACAGATGTAGCCCTTCATTTCAGATGCCTACCCGTGCGGGTCCGTGATCTGCACGGGGCGGGCCCCTGCTGAAAAGGAAAACCCCCCGCAGGACTTGATACGCCCCCCTTGATAAATACATTTAATTATAATGAAACCAGCTGCAATGGATCCACCAGGGGGAGCAGTGATTAAAAAGCTGCCACAGTGGAACTCTTGTGAAATAAAAAATAAACAGCTGATAGATCTACAGTAGAGGTATCTGATATAGCGGATATTTGTTAAGATCCATATGTCACGGATAGGATCATATTCTGTGCTAAATAAGAGACATGTAATCATTTACAAAACATCACCATGTTTTTATTTAACAAAATAATGTTGTTTAATCCATGTTGGCGTAAGTACAAAACCATCGCTATGTTTTTTTGTCAGGAAATGCAGACCGGCTCATACAAACGATTTTTAATCATCATCCTCACGATCATTTAATGTATCATATGTTCGCCGAATTGACATGAATGCACTAATACATGTAGTATTACTTCCACACGAGACCGCTCGAAAGCGGTGGGGAGAGGCGGGGCTATGGCTTCATCTATCGGGAAATGATCGTATAGAGGCGATTACACGGAGCCGTTTGACCCCCCAGAGCGTATCCATAAATCTCTTCATTTTGCCCTCAAAGTGCACCAGATTGATGCATTTAACTTCAATTTAAAGAAAAACATCTTCTGTTGTAACAACAATAACATTATAAATAGTAACATAGCTGAACATGGTATTGCACATTTAGCTTTCAGTGTTACTGACCTGAGATGTTTTTATTACATGAATTAAGGTGACTGAGGCTTTTTAACATAGACTTTTCAGTGTCCCACATTTTGCACAGAACTGTCCCACATTAGGAAATGCAGATTGTCTGAGACAACTTGGCACTAAGAGTACTGATATGTCTACCATTTATTTTATGAGTGTAATATCTGCATTTTCTCTTTTGGTTTGATTAGGACTAGGGCTGTCAGTCGATTAAAATATTTAATCGCGATTAATCGCATGATTGTCCATAGTTAATCGCGATTACTCGCAAATTAATCGCACATTTCTTTTCTGTTCTAAATGTACCTTAGAGGGATATTTTTCAAGTTTTTAATACTCTTATCAACATATGAGTGGACAAATATGCTTTATATGTTTGTTTATTATCATTTGAACAATGACAAATATTCTCATGAATATTAAACACAACAACCTCTGAACATTACAAATATTCGCCTCAATTCAACCTGGAACCTCTCTCATACAATAATACAGTGTGTGTGTGTGTGTGTGTGTGTGTGTGTGTGTGTGTGTGTGTGTGTGTGTGTGTGTGTGTGTGTGTGTGTGTGTGTGAATGTACTGTGATGGATCGTTGGAGCTATGTGCAGCTCAAGGCATATATGCTCGAACGGGAGGTGCCTGGACGCTGCAATCATGTTGCGCGCACTATCCGTGCTGAGTGTGCTGACTTTTTGTACAATGTCCCACTGTCTGGCTACCTGCATAAAGTCAAGTGCTCGGCGCAGTTGTCGGCGAAATGTTGCTCCTCTGTTTTCATTGAAACAGCTCCTTATATCCGTTAGCGCAGCTAGCTAGCACCAGATGCTAACAACAACAACAACACGTAAGGTGTGCCTCGCTCGCACCACACATACACACACCCTCCCGGTCCTCCCGATGGCCAGTCCGGGCCTGCCGGTGAGCGTGGAAGTGTGGTCTGCCACAAGCGGGCGGCAGGAGCGGGGCTGTCAGCATCAGTTTGGTATTTTAAACTCGATGCGCTCTGAAACTACGGGGCGGCCGAGGACAAAAAATACACATGCGTTAATCGCGTTAAAATAATTAGTGGCGTTCATTTTTTTTTGCGTTCACACGTTATTAACGCGTTATTAACGCGTTAACTTGACAGCCCTAATTAGGACACATCCTGGGGATTGTGTTTACAAACATTGACCATACTGTTCACCAGCCCCCACCCCTCTATGTTGCCTACTGTATGTTGCGAACTCTTTGTTTAAAACGAATTGGCCATCGGAATGTGTGGAGGAAGTCTCCCAAGGGGGATGGTCACATTCCACAGCTCTCCCCCCCCCCCTCCTGTGATCTCCCAACCCCCAGTCTGTAGGTTTGTGTTCGCATATTTAAGCTGTCGCACTTCCTGTTGTTTCTATCGCGCATTGCCGGTATGAAAGGGTCTGTGCCGGAAATATCAAACATTTAATAAAAGTGAAAAACAATGAACAAGACTTAACGTATTAATAATAATTAATTATATTTATTCCGTTTGGATGTACGATATTTGACTTTGTTTAGAGCAGTGAATTCTCTTCCTCTCTGCAGCAGAGAGCTAAACGCTGTCAGACCGGACCTAACCCTAACCCTGAAAAGTATTATCATCTGAAATTAATCATTATGTTATTAGTATTAAATACATATAAGTATTTTTACAACTTGTATTTAGAAATACTCTGTTGTAATTATTGATGCATTAATGTGTTCATCCATTCAATGTGGCATCTGCTATAATGGAGTTAATGTATGATATTACTTAATAATACAATGCATTATAATATATGATAATTACATTTTAATTTTATTCATTTCTTATTTCATAGTTTCTCATTATTATTATTTTTATTTTTATCGCTGATCTTATTTTTGATTTTATTAATCTGTGTGAATCTGTGCTGTCCTGGTTTTCACTCTCACCCTGTTGCTCTTTGAACTACTGAATTTCCCCACGGGGATTAATAAAGGTCCATCTTATCTTATCTTAATGTATAAATTGATTTACTTCGATCTACTGTACTTTGTAAAAACACCACAACAATATTACAACAAATATACTGCATAAAGCAAACTAATGTAAAGGTAAAAGTATGAGCATAAAAAATAAAGAAGTGTAAACATTTACATTATTATGATTATTTAATATATAAAGACTATATATTATTGAATTACAATTAAGATAATAAGATTAGATATACTTTATTTGATCTAAAATATTGATGTTTTTTCGTTATAGCAGCCTGTGAAAACCATAACAAATAAGTGATTAAATGCTACAGTATTCAGCAAACACAACTGCAGAGCTGCAACATTGCAAACAGACTAAGTTCTACAACACCAAGTTGTCTTTGTGTATTTGTGAATGAAGCGCCATCTCATGGTTAAATCCTGTAATTGAACAAATGGGGAAATTTGGCAACGCCCTCGAGCAATTTGGCAACGCCCCCAGCCACTGGGATCCGCTGGGTTTTTGGTTGGGACACACCCATTGGAGTCCTATCTGGAGTGCTACATCTGTACGCCTGGGGAGGGGGTCAGATGCCCACTGACCCACAGCAGCCCCCCTCCTCACCAGTCCTGTGTTGCCCCAGCAAGCACAGACGCGGAGAAAGAGCCAGACATATCCAAGAGATAAAACCTTATGAAGGGGCCTGGCGTTGACCAAGACGCCGCTGTGCATAAATCCTCCACACTCACACCGTTGAATAAAGCTGTTGACACAGCCACAGCCCAAGCGCACGGACCCCTGCGGGGCAGGCTCTCCCTGCCTGTTCGTAGGCATGTGCAATGCCTCTGCAGAACCAGCCTGCCAGGCGTTTCTTGGACAGAGCTTTCCCAGTCACCCCGCCCCCGAAGCACACGAACAGCTGTTCGGTGCGTCTAAGGGCAGCCGTGTGCTCCACATAACATGCTAACGCACGCACCGGGCAGAGGAGGTGCAGTTTAGCTTCCCTGGCCCCACCATGGGGTGGAAGACTAAAACCCCCCAACTGAATAGCCCTCGACCTGAACGCACTCCTTAGGCTCTTGGGCACAAAGGAGGGGTTCGGTCTGAGTGTCGCGCCGCTCCGGTCACCCCGAATCAACAAGCAACTCGGGTGCACCGACAGAGCGGTTAACTCGGACACTCTTTTGGCTGACGTTAAGGCAAGTAGCAACGCTGTCTTCCACGACAGTGCTTTCAGGGAGGAGAGCTCCAGAGGCTCAAATGGTTCTATGACCAGAGCCTCAAGCACCAGCGGCAGGTCCCACTGCGGGGCGGAGGCGTGCACTACTGGGCGCAGCCTCTCTGCTTTCTCTCATACGTCTTACTGCTCAGTGTCACTTCCGCTCACTGAAGAGAAAGGGATGATGGTCAGGAGGCGAGGCCTCCTTTTATACGGAGGTGAGATGCTTGCATGATAAGGTAGTACCCATATGGCGCATTTCCATTGCAGCGCGTAGCTCGCTTTAAGCGTGCCGTGTCGTGCCGTCCCCTTTTTTGGTTGTGCTTCCACTAGGCCTCGTTCCGGCGCGGCACGGCGCGGGGCCACTTTTTCCCCTCTTTTCTGGCCCTAGAAAATTGTGGCCAACAAACAGGGCTGAGTCGGGCTGAGTATGCTAAACTAGAGAGAGGAGCGCTGGCAAGAGGGCTAGAACTACAACAAGATGGACATATTTGACCGTGATTTAATTGTAATACACGTTTCAAAATGATGCCGAAGTAACAACATACTGATACCGGTTAGTAAAAACCATGAATTAATGCTTTGTCAAGTCTGCAGACAGACGGCAGGCGAAAAACCTTTTAAAATTCGTGTTTTTCTAGATGGAGATTGGCTAAGCTAACGCAGTATATGCCCCGACCGTCCACACTCACAACAACGGCCTATACAGACATAAATAAAGCAGCGACTGTATTCACCATGACACAGGCAGTCTGTGGTGTGTACTTGTTTAACCTTTGTCGAGTTTCTGAACATATATAAGGAGCTGTGAGCTCTGAGTGCTAACAGCTAACGGTTGTGTTGTGTTTCTGGATTTCTCATTGAAGATGACGTCACGGCTCCTCCTACACTGCGTTACTATAGTAACTACCCCAGTTCCTAAACTGTAATGGAAGCGCAGCATGAAGTGAGTCGGCCCTGTTAAGGCCCAACGCGGCCAAGCCGTACCGAGCCGTACCGAGTGTGGCCGAGGCCGACCGTGTAGTGGAAATGCGCCAATAGAGTCCTAGAGGGCAGAGCCTGTGAGAGATATAACCTTCTCGCCTGTTTTTTGAGCAGCGTTCACATACTTGGATCAGGACGGAGAGAGAGACAACCTTTTTTGCTGAAACGTTCTGATTGTCTTAACACACAGTGGAGACATACATATGTATTCAATACATTAAAAAGTGCATTTTGCATAATAGGGGACCTTTAAACTAGTTTATATTACAGCAGTGCTGCTTTGCGTTTGTTTTTGGATTAAGTGTAAAGTAGGACCACACAATGGGAGGTTGGTGTAACACCGGCAGTGTTACCTTCAGGCTGATTTTTCCGTAGCTGTTCTTCAGCATGGTGACGGCCTCGCTGTGCGACAGACCGTCCACAGACTGACTGTTAATACTGACGATCCTGTCCCCCACCTGAGCACACACACACATACGGGCTTTCTTATTTTATATGGGGTATTATTGTGTGTCATTGATACAAAAATAACAAATCCTAACACACAGCCAAAATGATCTTAGTCTACCTTTAGTTTGTGCGTTTTGGCAGCGACACCGTTGGCCTGAATCATGGCGATGAAGATGGGTATGTCACCCAGCGGGCTGCCCTTCCCCCCCGCTATGCTCACCCCGAGAGAGTCACTGACAGTCTGAAGGGTGAGAGTGAGAGGAAACGTCGACATAATTGTAAAGACTTGCTTCAGATGACGAGTGCTAATCTCCCCTCAATGATTTCAGCTTCCTCAGGAAGTGCCGGTGTTACACCATCATCTCTAACCCATCACATTACGCATCATCCTTTCACTCTGTTGGAGCCGACACCTTTGGGTCAGTTTGTTGATTGGTTCGTCAGAATGCTTTAATAAACAAATGAGACCTTAGACATAAATTCTGGTGTTACTTTCGTTATATGAGCAAAAAACTGGCTTTTCAATCAAAGAAGGAGGTAGGGGCACGTGTAGGAGAGTGGTCGTTTGTGCATATCGTTCCAGGTTGGGCTGAAGGGATTGGTTATCCGATGGGTCAGGTGGATGTTTGTTTTAAACACCCTCACCACTGCATCATTGCTTTAATATATAAGAATTTGCATGTTTCAATATATTTGGTGTAATAGAAGCCTAATTGTTTATTTTCTGCAGCTTTGAGACTTGTGGAAATTATATATCAGGTTGGCTTTGAGTCTATTGTTATAATTTCAGTACAAAAACATTGCTTAAAAATGATTTATTTAGTGCAAAAAGCTTTTCAATGTTTATTTATATTTAATTTCTGCTACTGTAGTTGGTAGAAGGCCTTCGGTGCAGGGTGGCCGATGTAATTCATCCGCATCTGTAATTGGCACAAAATTTTTTTTTAATCATACTTTCTCACAAGCATTATTTCCACAGCTGGTAGACTGTTAAACATTGTGCCATCATAGAATTTGGACAGGGTCACATATTTGCAGTAGACCTGATAAACATAGATGTTGGATACACTATAATATCTAATAGGACACACCAGGTGATCTGTCTGTAGAACACAAACACCTCATCTGACCATATTTGGTCTTCCTCAGGAAGCTGAACTCCGTCCAGACATCATGTGAGCGTTCAGACACCGCTTCCTTAAAAAACAGTTACTCTTTCATGAGATGCTGTTAACAATCAGAAGTTATCCAGCAAAAATAAGTGTTTACATGTCAGCACATCGCAGGATTATGAGTCCCTCTCTCAGGTTTATACCCGCCATATACAAATATACACTTTAACCTCCATCAAGAACTCAATTTCTTCCACTGACAATGTACTTTTTAATTGTTATACTTATATTTGTGTTATTCTTATAATTTACTTGTCTGTGTAATACTCTTTTATTTACCCGTGTGATCTCCACTGTTCGGATACCAGCATCTACCCCTACACAAACACACAGAAAGGAAAAAATAACAGTGAGTGTCTGCATCAATATCACACTATCATCATATTATATCATACAAACATCATATAATTACATTATTTATGATTCCATGAAAACCTGTTTAAAGCTATAGTAAAACTTTAAAGTAACTTAAAATCCTGTTAAAATACTTTAGCTACATTCTTTTACCCCTTAAGAGACATGTGAACGTGCTTAGTAGCATAAATCCACTCCTTTATGTAACCCTTCACATGACATTGAAAAGGTGCCCTAATGACATTTGTCACATTTTAAGTAAACCCAAAGACATCATTTATCACCGTAACATTTTTTTTAACAGTTAACGCTGGCCTATAAACTGTTTACAGATACTGAAGACTTCAGTAATTTCAAAGCATACACAAGATTGAGGATTTTTTTTAATTAAAAATTGATACCTTAAAGGCCCTTAATCTTTTTATTTTTGTGAAAATTCAGGCTTTGATGCTGCTTGAGAAAGTTCAGTTAAAAAAAACGTTATCCACTCCCAACACGCAGGACATGTTATGTATTTGTTCATGTATCCTAATAACTCCGCTCTCTACCTGTGCTGTTAGAGGAGGAAGTGATGTCACTGATGGTCTCCATGTTGTTGTTAAGGGGCAGTAAGCCAGTGGGGGTCATTGTCGGGGGGTCAGAGTTCACAGGGTCAGGTGATGTTGAGGTATGTGTGAGGGGTGGAACCACAATGCCTGAGCTGTTCCCACTCACGTGACTCATCTGGAACAAAGACAGGTTATACAAAACATGATATTTCTTGCTTCTGTTATCAGCTGTTTACAAATCAACAGGCTGTCTCTCAAATCATGTTTGCACACACTGCTTAGTAGCACCTTGAATAATGGTTCAACTTTAAGACCCCCTTTATACGAGAACGAAACGGCTTGTATCCGCATAGTTTCTCTTGCGTATAGCCCTATTATTTACACAAGGCCGTAACAAAACGATAGAAACGGACCCCACAAACGATAACGGGTCCCAAGGTGGATAGATTTGCAAACGAAACGCTCTGGGGGGTCAAAAGGCTCCGTGTAATCGCCTCTATACGAATATTTCCTGAAAAAATAACGATAGCCCCACCTCTCCCCACCTCTGCTGCACACTGCTGTAGCATGGCCAGTAGCTACTGTCAGTAGCTACTGCTAGTGCTACTGCTACTGACCATGCTACAGATGTTAGGGCAAAATCTACAGCTCCTCTACCACAACCATCAGCAACAAGTGGACATGGAGAATTACATGAACTACTACATGCTGCTAAATCCATCGCGGGGCATAAACAGAAGGGTAGCCATGGCAACATTGCTCCGGGGTCTTCTTCGCTGCTTTTGGTGTATTTTGTGGCGGAAGTTACAGCGCCACTTACAGTCCCGGCATATGTACTACAGCGTGTCCAGCGCTTTCGAGCGGTCTCGTGTGGAAGTACAGCGCCACTTACAGTCCCGGCATATGTACTACAGCGTTTCCAGCGGTCTCGTGTGAACAGACACGTTAAATGAAACGAATGCATGTGAACGGAAGACTTTTTTGAAAATGCATACTGTGCATAAACGCAAATGTTCCCGTGTAAAAGCAGCCTAAGAGAGAATAAATGTACACCATTTAACACTTGCTTTCATTATTCTATTCATATAAAACACCTAACTCTATATACAGTGCAAGAACACACACACACACACACACACACACACACACACACACACACACACACACACACACACACACACACACACACACACACACACACACACACACACACACACACACACACACACACACACACACACACACACACACACACACACACACACACACACACACACACACACACACACACACACACACCTGGCTTCCTTGTGAGTTGCGTCTGGAGGTGATCCAGGATGCAGCTTTGAGTCGTCCGAGCTCCAACAGGACCAGACCTCGAACACACTGCAGGACACAAGAACACACATTCCAAAGTACAAATATGTGACCATCAATCTCCACAGCCCAGAGACCTTTGTTTCCTGTCTGTTCTACACTTCCATAGATCAAGTTAAAGCAGAAATGCAAAGAAAATTATAAAAAGAACACCTGAGCCCTTGAAAGCAATCAACTATTGTGTGTGTGTATGTATGTTTGTGTGTGTGTGTGTGTGTGTGTGTGTGTGTGTGTGTTACCTTCAGTATGGCAGCGACAGTTTCCTGGGAGGCATGTCTTGTGTCTTCTCCGTTGACTGACAGGATCTGATCTCCCTGCATCAGACGACCGTCCAGCTCAGCGGCGCCCCCTTTGACCACCTCAGAGATAAACACACCACTGCCACTCCTTACACACACACACACACACACACACACACACACACACACACACACACACACACACACACACACACACACACACACACACACACACACACACACACACACACACACACACACACACACACACACACACACACACACACACACACACACACACACACACACACACACACACACACACACACACACACACACACACACACACACACACACACACACACACACACACACACTATGTTGTGTTAAGTCTCTAAAATATGATTTGTACGCAAGGATATAACATTTCTATTAGTGGTGCAGCCTTAACTTTAAAGATCACCTATTATGCAAAATCCACTTTTCATGTCTATTATAAATAAAGATGTGTCCCCTCGGTGTAAAGAGATTCTGTAAGTTTCAGGAAAAAATATTTGCTCACTTTTTGTCCTGAAACATTTAAATAAAAACCTGTCTGAAAATAAGCTGATCAGATTTTGGCCACTTAATGATGTCATAACGATTAGCCAATCAGCAACCAAGGTAGCCGATTAGCCCCCCCCCCCCACCTTATCACCTGAATCTCCTCCTAGAGCACCATTGTGTTATTTTAAACCAAATATCTCCCAGAGGGGCATGGTGAGTGGCTCCTTATTTTCATCTAAAGTAACAGACAGAGAATCAGCACTTTTGAAACAGGGCTGAAACAGAGGGGATTATGGGATACTACAATGGGTGATCTGTTTGGTATTTTCAGCCAAACACTTCAGAGACATGTTTTGTATATATCTGAGACCTATAATATATTGATGAAAAAACAGTATAATAGGGGACCTTTAATAAATGTAGTTTTACATTTTAACCAACAACAGCAGTAACACACACTGAGGGTCTGCAGTGGAATGTGTGAGAAGTGATCATTGAGTGTTAGTTTTCAGCGGACCTCTTCCCAACGATGCTGAGTCCCAGCCCCCGGCCGCTCCTCTTCTGCAGTTCCACCTTGAAGACGTCCAAGTTCTCCTCATCTCTGTACTGCGCCTCGTCCCTCAGCACCGTCAGACGGACCGTCGCCGGCGTCTGTCTCAGGGCGGCGATGGCCTCCTCGTGAGACGCCCCACGCAGGTCCACCCCGTTCACCTAAAATTCAATAAACTTAAATAAATTCCTACGTTTTGTGCATCTTCAACAAGAGGAATAACCATAATCTGATAGATGAAGGGTTTCTCTATGGGCTCAGAACAGTCTCATAATACACACATGCACACAGAAGGATTCACACTTGTATTTCATGATCCGCAAAAGGATTCACACTTGTATTTCCGGATCCACACTTGTGTTTTTCAATGCACACACAAATGTGTTCCGTTTCATATACATGTAAATAAAATCAAAATACAGAAAAAGGTTTTACATATGAGCCCTTGAAAGCAAGGGCACATTTGTTTTCCGTTTAAAACCGCTGCACCTACAAACACAAACCGCTTTCTGTGCATGGATCGTTGTGCATTCGTGTGTGGGTTTTTTGAGACTCCCCTGACGGTCACCCGATTCGTACTTGTAATTTTTTCTATCTATAGCCAATCAGATGTCTCCTCCATTCTAAGCCAATCACATGAGCGCGCCCCCACGAGGGTATAATTTCTTGCGTTCATGACGAATATAAAACTGACAGGCAATAATTCATGATACACTTTAAGTTATTATAGAAGCTTAAATAGTCACATTTTACTTTAATTCTCCAGTTACCAACACTTTTGACATAAAGTGCCTGCTAGCATGACCGACCACGATTACAACTTAAAAGCTCTCCGTGAGGCGTGTGACGACTCGGATATTGAGGACATCGACATGGATGCGGACAATTCTAAGGGACTAAAAATAAATTGGGACCACACACCAACTCAAGGACCGAATCCAAAGAAATCGAAGGTTCATGACGAAAAACAAATGGCAGAGGATAGCAGCAGCACCATTCTCCAGGCAATTCAAGTCTTATCTGGAAAAATGGATGAACAGACAGAGCTGTTAAGAAAGTTTGAAAAACGCATTGAAGCAAACACTGAAGCAGCTAAAGAAAATAAGAAAGAAATTTCTGTTCTTCAGAAAAAGTTTGATGATCTTCTGAAAGATAACACTTTACTACGTAAGTCTGGCGAGGAGCAAGCCCGCTACAAACGGAGGTGGAATCTGAGGATGAATGGTCTGCCTGAAAAAGAAGGAGAAAACACAAGAGAAGCTGTCATCGGGATACTCACAAGAGTTGTTCCGCTGTCTGTGGAGAAGCTGCGTG
The DNA here is from genome assembly GCF_902827165.1 of Trematomus bernacchii. NCBI lineage: Eukaryota > Metazoa > Chordata > Actinopteri > Perciformes > Nototheniidae > Trematomus > Trematomus bernacchii. Next base: position 2,075,748 of record NW_022987709.1, read on the forward strand.
ACTCAGTGGACACTGTCCATCGGCTGGGAATAAAGGGTAATGCAGCTACCTCCAACAATACATCGCGGTCTATCATCATTCAGTTCGGGATGAGGACCGTTCATGACGAGGTCTGGAAAAAGTCCAAAGATGCGAGAGTCTGCAGCGAGATGCACATTCGTTTCAAAGAGGATTTCTCCAAGGAGGACCGGGAGGCTCACTCCAAGCTGTGGCCACTGGTTCAAGAAGCCAGGAGAAAGGGGAAGAGAGCCTTTCTGAAGGAAGGCTTCGCGCTGATCGACAACAAAAGAGTGGACCCGGAATAATGTGAAAAACACTGCAGTAATAAACTGGAGGGACAGGGAGCGGGTTTTCTGTCCTGTTCTGTAGGTATGCTGAAGTTCTCAGTTTGATTGTTTTTAGGATTGGACTTTTCTCAGGTTATATAAAAAATGTTGTGAGCTATTGCACTGAATATGTTAGTTAAGGGCTACGTTACTCACTCTTGCGAATCGATATAGCATTCTTTTGTGCATTTTCTTAAGGATTCTATCTTTACTCTTTCAATGTTATCTTTTATATCCTTAAATGCTAGGGGGCTAAAAAACAATGTGAAGCGTAAGGACATTTTTCTTTGTTGTAAGGAACAAAGAGCAAATTGTGTTTTTTTGCAAGAAACTCATTCTGCAGAGGCAGACTAAGTTCTGGAAAGTACAATGGGGAGACAACATTTATTTCAGCCATGGAACATCACATTCGGCTGGAGTGATGATTTTATTTAACAGGTTACCTGGAAATATAATTGACCACAGGAGTGATACAAACGGTCATTGGCTAATGGTTGTGACTGATGTTCATGGGACTAATTACATACTGGTGTGTGTTTATGGGTATAACAGAAAGATTCAAAACAATAATTTTCTTTCAATCTTGTGCCAAAAATTAGAGGAATGGAATTTATATGACTGTTAAGATTATAATCGGAGGGGATTTTAATGTAGTTCCTGGTTAGATCGCCCTCCCACCGTTTTTTTTCGAGACAATGTCTCAGGGCTTCTTAACATTTATGAAACTATTAATGTGTAGCACCAGATTAACGGGAAGAATCTCAGCTAACTGAAGATACGAACCATTTTTACCTAAACAAAACACAAGGGTAATACCAAGCCTCTGAATTAGCACTAAGCGAAAAAATGCTAACGCACTTGGCACACAACTCAAGATAAAGATACCCTTATTACTTATCGTAACTGCACATACAATATATCCGATTAAAGCTGAGACTCCACAGATTATATAGGTATAGTATCATCACTGAGCGATCCGAACTCGCGACAGGGGAAGCAAACACAGACATCACAACACGTACCTTTACGGAGCTTTTACGGGAGATCGTCTCACCGTAGCTGTCAATCTGATCAAAAGACGTGTTCAATGGCATTAAAACGAGAAAAAACGCAGCTGAATCGGTTAATCCATAGGTTAATAATCTATCTGTCGCTTTGAAAAAATTATTTATAATCCATAATTCCATTTTTATGTAAAAATCGGAGAGAAAAGGTTAGCTGCTAATGGTAGCCAACAGAGTGTAAGCAGCTTCCGGTTTTGGCCACGCGTCACTCTCACTCCTTATTTGTTAATGTGTCGATCAAAATCGACCAAGGGGGGCCAGAGATATGGAAAATCCACCCAAATGACCCCAGAAGTGGTTTCTTTTTGCTAAATCTCTCTATAAAGGTCAAATTTCACTTGTTTTGCATCAATCTTCATACAGGGTACTTATTATATGTTGTACTTTGGATTCCTAAAGCTTTTAGTCTACCTTACCATCATCCAAGGGTGGTTTTCACTATAAGTAAAAAAGAATTTTTGGACGGACACTATAATTTACAGTTTTTTACTATGTAAAATCTGAATTTTCTTTAAAAATAAAAAACATCTATATTGATTCTGACTTTTCTACATCCAACTCACAGGTTTATCATTACTTTGAGAAAAAAGATTATTAATTTAACCCTTTTAGAAGGGAAGATATGGTCATTTGTTCTGGGAATGTCATTTTCGAGCCTGAGACCTTAAAAACAGGCTCAGGGTGGAACAGGTTAATGATGTCACTATAGAAAATCAAGACCAGATAAATGAGGAAATTAGACTTTTTTTATAGCAATTTATACAACTCAAGGTTTTCTAAAGAAAATTGTGATAACTTTTTTAGTAAAATTACAGAATACAAAAAGACAATAGATGATTCTTTTAAACAGTATATGGACGATCGACTACAAATTGAAGAATTAGATAGTGCATTACTGCAAATGTCTGGTGGCAAATCACCAGGGCTGGATGGTTTAACCATAGAGTTTTGCGAGAAATGCTTTATAAGGCGTTCACAGATTGAATTTGAATGAGTGTCACTCATATAAAACGATTTTATACGACATAACCCATCATTTTTACAAGGACAACATCAGAAAGGACAAGACCTGGTGTTTAGTCGCTGGAGTTTGTGGAGTGGAAGGTGAATATTAATGTTTTAAAGTTAATTAATGTATTTAATGAATTGATTGAATGAATTAATGAATTGTTGAACTGTTATTTGATGTTCCTGTTTAAAATGTTGTTTTGGGTGAAATTGTAATAATTAAAACGTTTATTAAACTTGTGGTCAGTGATTTATTGATTATATATATAGAATAATTATGATGATGAATGCATATTTTTTTACCACTAAAATACAGCAACACATCTTTGATTCATGTCGTTTATAACTGGACTATTACAATTATTATTAACTGTGTCTGTAGTCTACAACACAACAAAATAGGAAATAACAACAATAAACACAATTTAAACAGACACAAAAATAAACCATTTAACTACTGTAGAAGTACAACAAACTGCGAGCCTGCACGCAAGACGCTCCGCTTCTGAAACGCGCCCGGTAGGTTATGACGCTGGAGGAGGTCGGACCAAAACTGCGCCGCAGCCGTAACGCGGCGCAGACGGACCCGGTGGAATCTAGGGGTGAGACTTGGCTCAATCCCGCTATCCCGGACTCCGCCATTGTTCCTGACGGATTCACTATTTTTCGCCAGGACCGGACTGTTAACTCTGGGAAAAGTAAAGGTGGCGGTGTGTGTGTAATGACTAATAACAACTGGTGCACAGATGTGAAGGGTATTTCTTCGGACTGTTCCGCTCATCTAGAGCACCTTATGATCACATGCCGGTGTTCCGGATTAACTGGTTTCCCGATCAACTGGGGCACAGGCATGGCCTTCGACTGAAATACACATTTCGATCGCTTCTTCTGTCGTTTACATAAATCTTTTGGTATATTTGGCTCGGTAGGAAGACTTTGATGCACATTCAGTACCAGTGTGTGAGGTTGTGGTTACGATGGCGATATCCGGACGCGAACAGCGAGGACTACAAAAAGAAAAACTAGTTGACTGGGGATGACTGTCTGTCCAAACATTGCGAGCTCCAATAAATCATTTAAACCAGCTATTGTTGCCAGACTTATTACTGAATATCGTTCTTAATGTGATACCAAGTCCATCTGAGACCTGTGTACACCTTCAGACAGCCTCCAAATGAAGCGTACGCTGTTTACTCACAGTTTGAAAGCAGCGTGGAGACGTCTTCAGCTGTGGTAAACTGTGATCCGCTCAGGTAAACTGCGATCCGCCCAGGGAAAAATGGGATCCGCCCAGGTTAAACTGTGTTACGACTTCTGTGGCTATCTACCAGCGATCATGTTTAATATGAAAGACTACACACACATGTATCCCTTGTAAAAACTGTATTCTGCAGCACTCATCCAGATAAGATGTGACTGTTAACTCGTTTTGCAAAGATAGCAGCAGAAATGTCATTGCTGCATGTGCAGGGATATTTAGACTTTAAAATGCTGATGGGTCATTAATGTTGGTCTCGGCAAACAATATTAGGAATCCTCTATTCAAACTACATAATATTCAGTGTCCATCGACATGAAAATAACAAAAAAGTTCATGCTGGACTCAAACCCGAGTCCCAACAGCATAAATCACTCGAGCCTTGCGCGCTATGAGTGCGCCACAAATCAATACGACATCTCCATCCACCACAAGTTATTTTGTTACATTAACATTGTTAAAAAGTTCCAGAAAAATGCAACCCGACCATCATTTATAATGTGAGCGAATGTATGTACACTTTAAGCTATATAATATGTAATATACATATTATAGTAGGCATGTGCTTATAAATAGTATACGGACTGAGGTCTGTTCAAGCCTCATTTACCTCATTCACACCAACGCAACTCCGGTTCAAGCTCCGTGCTAGAGCTTTTCAGGTTCAGAACCGGTTCTTCGGTTTAGCTCCGGCTCTTTTCATACCGCCCAGAGTCCGACTGGTGCTGCGTCATTGCGTCATCCCCGCGGAAACCCCTCACAGCTCACACCGACAACAACAACAATGGCCGATTGTGCTCCAGCTTCCTCTGTACCTCTTCGGAAGACCAGATTCCCAGTAGGTAGCTGGTCTCTTCAGTGGACCACTGCTGCTTGTTAAGTTTCTCCATCGTTGTGTACAAACTGGATAAAACGCGGGCTTTTTGTTGTTGTTCAGGAGTTTATCCCGCCCCTGCCCCTGCCCCCGCCTTGACGTAAGCGTGACGTATGCGGTGCTTTTGCTCTAGCCGGACAATTTTTTGGTGCTTGAAACGAACCAGATTCCGGAGCTAAGAGGCTGCTCCGCTGCGGTGTGAACAGGAAAACCCGGTGCTTTTCAAGCTCCAGCTCCGAATCGGCCCTGAAACACCTATGGTATGAATGAGGTAATTAAGACCCACCGAGATCAGATATCCTAGTTTATCAGCCTGCGAGCCTACATTATGTTGTGATAAGTGGTCATTTTACATATAAATGTGTTCGAGTGCACACATAAAGTTCCAATATGCAAATCAGGCCATGTGTTTCGTTATATATATAATTGCCATGCAACATTATGCTATACAATATAATATTTAGCCTCACAATATAGAAATGTTTAAACGCCTACTTTCTAAATAGGCCCCCATTTCCTGTTGCTATGTCTGCTAATGCAGTAGCTGATGTAAACCTGGACCAAAGCTGTTGCGCTAGAAACAGAATGCAATTAAAAAAAGGTTTATATTCTAGCAATACTGCCTGCCTTTTCTGTCTTGCGACAGACTCACCAAAATAAAATACTTAACAGCATAGGGTATCAAATCGACATCATATTATTAACTATATATGATACAAATGTAAGACTGACAACAACAATAGTTTGTAAAGGATTTATTGACGTGAGTGTTTTGCTGCAAAGTTATAAGGGATAAACGTGTGTGCAGTCTTTCATATTAAACATGATCGCTGGTAGATAGCCACAGAAGTCGGATCACAGTTTAACATGGGCGGATCACAGCTGTGGCATCACTGGCATCTGTAGTGAGCTGTGATCCGCCCATGTTAAACTGTGATCCGCCCATGTTAAACTGTGTTACGACTTCTGTGGCTGTGACTTTCGTTATACATCGATACAGCGAAACAAACCGAATGACGAGGATACTCACATACGTTGACAACTACAAACACATATTCATATTTTTTACACTGCTGTGAACATGTTTTCGTTTCTATCTTAATGTTTATGCTTTTATCTTTGTGGTCTTTGTTCTTATATTTTGTATCTATTTCTGTGTAACTTGGTAATATTAATATGAAATCCTTGGTATTGTTGTCTTTCCATCTGTCGGTGCTGATTATACCTATCTACTCCATAACGAAACACATGGCCTGATTTGCATATTAAAATGACCACTTATCACAACATAATGTGGGCTCGCAGGCTGATAAACTAGGATATCTGATCTCGGTGGGTCTTAATGAGGCTTGATACAGATCTCAGTCCGTAGGCTATATACTATTTATAAGCAAATGCCTACTATAATATTTATATTATATGGCTTAAAGTGTACATACATTCGCTCACATTATAAATGATGGTCGGGTTGCATTTTTCTGGAACTTTTTAACAATGTTAATGTAACAAAATAACTTGTGGTGGATTGAGATGTCGAGTGATTTATGCTGTTGGGACTCGGGTTTGAGTCCAGCATGAACTTTTTTGTTATTTTCATGTCCATGGACACTGAATATTATGTAGTTTGAATAGAGGATTCCTAATATTGTTTGCCGAGACCAACATTAATGACCCATCAGCATTTTAAAGTCTAAATATCCCTGCACATGCAGCAATGACATTTCTGCTGCTATCTTTGCAAAACGAGTTAACAGTCACATCTTATCTGGATGAGTGCTGCAGAATACAGTTTTTACAAGGGATACATGTGTGTGTAGTCTTTCATATTAAACATGATCGCTGGTAGATAGCCACAGAAGTCGTAACACAGTTTAACCTGGGCGGATCCCATTTTTCCCTGGGCGGATCGTAGTTTACCTGAGCGGATCACAGTTTACCACAGCTGAAGACGTCTCCACGCTGCTTTCAAACTGTGAGTAAACAGCGTACGCTTCATTTGGAGGCTGTCTGAAGGTGTACACAGGTCTCAGATGGACTTGGTATCACATTAAGAACGATATTCAGTAACTAGAGAATGCAATTTCTGAAGAAATTGCTAGTGGGAATGCTTTATGCTGAAAAGCTGACGCGAAACTGCTATGCTGAAATGTAATGTGTAAGAAGAAAGTGAAGAATTTAGATTGAAATGATACATGAACACTGGGGGCTTGAATGTGTGATGAGAGAAGAAAAGAAAGTAAAAAGGCTTGGAAAAGCAGCAGAATATTTGAACTGCAAACCTTATAACTAACTTGATGGTGAATGATCTGTCGCCATGCCAACGGCATTTGATGACACCCCATAACCGCATTCACGGTTGGACTGTTAGCACACATGTGAAGTTTTAGCACTTTTTGACAATTTTCATAGGAGTTATAGCAATATCGTGTTTTATGGCGAGGGATGCGTTTCCATGAAAACAGCCTATGGTGAGATCTCAGATTTGGCGTCGAGCTGTTGAGGCATGGACTGGTGATATACAAGCGAAGTTTGGGGGCGATCGGACCGTGTCCATTGGAGTTAAAGCGACATCGTGTTTCATGGCGAGGGATGCGTTTCCATGGAAAAGGCATATGATGACACCCCATAATTAACATAGAGCTGTTGAGGGCCGGACCATTAACCATTATCTGAAGTCTGGTGCTGTTATATCTCTCACAGGCTCCGCCCTCTACTGCACTCTATGGGTACTACCTTATCCCGCGTGCATTCTCCCACTGAGACTTCTATAGATGTAGCCGGCCCAGGGCGGGCCTACCTGAATGCGCGCGCATCACACCGTATAAAAGGAGGCCTCGCCTCCTGACTATCATCCTTTTTCTCTTCAGCAGCGGAAGTGATTCCACGAGCTTCGAGACGATTGAGAAAGAGAGTGTAAAGTGTAGGACCTACCCGAAATGCCCGAATCTAATTACCCTTCTGCTTCACGTCCTTGGGGCCTGACCACGCGGTGGGTAATATGGGCCCGACGCTGACATGCCCAGACTGCCAGATGATCCCGCGGCTCACACGAGAGCATCGTGGGCAGCACTTCCTGGCGAGGGCTACCCCGCAGGAGGAGTCGGTGGATCTGGAGCTCGACGTCGTGGACGTAGGCGATTCGGGGAGCGAGGTGACGTCTCCCGGTTCTTCCGATGGGGGACGAGAGAGTCCAGCTTAGGCCCCGCTACGTGCCCCCCTCGCGTTGCCATGCAGGGGAGGGAGCGTAGTGCGACAGTGAAGCGGAGGGAGAGGCACCGGCACGGGGGTCCCGTAGCTGCGGCGCCCTCCACCTCTACGGCCCACCCCGTGGCACCGGCATACCGGCAATCACGGGGAAGGGCTGCACGACCGAGGCAGGCTCCGCAACAGCAGAGCACCCGGGTGGGGAGCTCCATCTTCGCGGAGTTAACTCCCTATTTAATGCCCAGATCTCTGTCAAAACTTTTAAAAATAAAGATGGTGTTGATCTGTATCCAAGTCTGAGTGTCCTTTGTTTCCACAATACACTTGCACATGTTGATGACTGTACAAATTACCCACTCGCCGCCCCAGCTATAGCTCCCGTTAGGGAGGAGGCTAGTGGGAGTGCGCAGATGAGAGTGATAAACTGCAGGCAGCGCTATTATGGTGCGATGCAGGTACAGGGACATTATGGCCAACGTTTTTCTGTTAGAAAACATTCTATGCCTGAAGCTAAGACTCCAAATAATGCTGTTTACTATAGTGATAGGGGCTGCATTATAGCAACGCCCGCACTTGTAAAGAGGCGCGTGGCGGTGCGTTCAGGGGCCTTAGTAAAACACACTACGCCTGTAAAAACTCCGGTTAATGCTGTTTTCCATAGTGAGGAAAATAGCATTATGACGACGCGCGGCCCCCCCCCCGAGAGCGGGCCGCGGTGCGTTCATGGACAGAAGAAGCTCCGATTAATGCCTCTTTCTCTCTAAGAGGAAACAGCATTATGGCGGAGCGCGCGCTCTCACGGGAGCGTGCCGTGGTGCGTTCAGGGACCTCAGTGAAAAATCTGCCGTTTTTTTCTCTGAGTGGAAACTGCATTATAGAAAAACGGCCCTTTCTGTGTCAGCCCCCCATGGGTCAAACTTCCTTTTATGGAGGGTTTGACGGCGGAGTGGGCCACCAGAGAGTACCACAGCTTCATAGCTGCGGCTCCGCAGCTGATTGCACATCCCCTAACACAATTTTATGGGGAATGGAAACTCAGCTGTGTACTGACAAGGTGGATAGACAGGACGCTGATACTGGGCTATTCACTCCAGTTTTGCAGCATCCCACCTCCTTTTATGGGCATGCGAGAGGTAAATCTGTCTTCCCAGGAGGAGATGGGTTTCCTCTTAGCAGAGATTCAGGCTCTGGTGCAGAAACAGGCTGTGTCTGTTGTGCATCCTCAGCACAGAGAGAAGGGTCTTTATTCCATGTATTTCCTGGTTCTCAAGAAAACAGGGGAATTCAGACCTATTCTAGATCTCCGGGGCCTGAATCGTCATATTTCCAGCAGGAAATTCCGCATGTTAACTGTGAAACAGTTACTAGGGCTTGTGCAGCCAGGCGATTGGTTCACCACCATCGACCTGAAAGACGCGTACTTTCATGTGGAAATTGTTCCAGAGCACAGAAAGTATCTGCGTTTTGCCTTCCAGGGAATAGCCTACGAATACAACAAGCTGCCGTTCGGTTATTCCCTATCCCCACGCACATTCAGCAAATGTGTGGCCACAGCGCCTCAACCGCTGCGCGCACACGGCATGAGAGTTTTCTTTTACATAGACGACCTCATAGTCATGGCTGGGTCCCGGGAACAGGCAATGTTTTGCACAGCACAGTTGATCACACACCTAACCAAATTAGGTTTTGCGATCGATTGGAAAAAGAGCACCCCCATACCTCACCAACAGGCGTTGTATTTGGGTGTGGTGCTCGATGCAGACGCGCTGCGTGCCACCCTGTCAGAGAGCAGACGTGCGCCCCTTCTCAGGGCGGTGCACAGGCTGCGGCAGGGGGCAACAGTGACAGCTTTAACTGTCATGCAGACTCTGGGTCTCATGGCGGCTGCTCACATGGTGGTCCCGCCGGTTACTACATATGCGCCGCCTGCAGAGGTGGTTCCCCAGCCTGCGTTTGGAGGCACAAACGACGGCTGGTGACCATCCCTCCCCCCCCTCAGTGGGGGCAACCTCCGGTTTTGGGGGTCTCCGGACCCCCTCCGGAGGGGGTCTCCACTGGGACGGGTGACCTCCTACATCACAGTGTTCACGGACGCGTCCGGAACAGGATGGGGAGGGACCTGCCTGAAGAGAGCTATAGGTGGGCGCTGGGCTCTGACAGAGTTTCGACACAGCAACCTCCTAGAGCTACGGGCAGTAGTGTTAGTCCTCCGGCATTTCATGCCCCTAATTCAGGGGAGACATGTAATGGTCAGGAGCGACAACAGCACCACAGTGGCTTATATCAACAGGCAGGGCGGAGTCCGCTCCGCCTCCTTGTTGACCACAGCGGAGGAGCTGTGGTTATGGGCCTCAGAGGTGGTGTTATCTCTGAGAGTCCTCCATGTCCCGGGACTGGATAACAGAGGGGCCGACCTCAGGTCGAGGGGCGGCCCCCTGCCAGGCGAGTGCTTCACCCGGAGGTGGTGAAGCAGGTCTGGGCCCAGTTCGGGAGAGCAGAAGTGGACCTGTTCGCCAGCCGGCGCAACAGCCACTGTGCCCTGTGGTTCTCCATGGCCCTGAGCGACGACCCGCCCTTGGGAGTGGACGCGTTTGCACACGAGCCATGGCCAAGGAAGCTGCTATACGCCTTTCCACCGCTGCGTCTCATTCTCCCTCTCCTGGGGAGAGTGAGGCGAGAACGTCTGGCAGTCATTCTGGTAGCACCGAATCGCGTCGGGGCTCCGTGGTACTCAGAAATGACACAGATGAAGGTGGGCCAGCCCTGGGCGATCCCCCAGTTCTGGGGGGCGATGTCTCAAGGGGCAGGTGCAATCGGGGCATTACCCACTCTGGGCCGTCCTCTTCAGGCTTGGCTCCTGAGAGGGACAGGCTGAGACAGGGTGGATTGTCTGACAGCGTTATTCAATCTATCCAGGCAGCTAGAGCAGAATCCACCACAGCCTGTTACAGGCCAAAGTGGCTGAGATTCCAGCATTGGTGTGAGGAGCGGGGAATAGAGCCCCTATCTTGTGAGTTGGGCTCTATTTTATCCTTCTTACACTTACTGGTGGACAGAGGGCTGGCGCATTCCATAGTGAAAGTGTATGCAGCAGCCATCTCGTCCTGTCATGAGGGATTTTGGTGGCAGGTCAGCCTTTAATCAACCACTGATGTCGCGGTTTTTTACAGGGGGTTAGGAGACTGCGCCCTGTAGTGCACGTCTCCACCCCGCAGTGGGACCTGCCCCTAGTGCTCGAGGCTCTGGCCTCGGGACCATTGAGCCTCTGGAGCTCTCCCCTCTGAAAGCATTGTCGTGGAAAACAGCTTTGCTTCTTGCCTTAACGTCAGCCAAAAGTCCGAGTTAACTGCTCTGTCGGTGCACCCGAGTTGTTTACTAGTTCGGGGTGGCCGGAGCGGCGCGACACTTAGACCGAACCCCTCCTTTGTGCCTAAAGACCTAAGGAGTGCGTTCAGGTCGAGGGCTATTCAGTTAGGGGGTTTTAGTCTCCCCCCCATGGGGGGGCCAGGGAGGCTAAACTGCACCTCCTCTGCCCGGTGCGTGCGCTAGCATGTTATGTGGAGCGCACGGCTGCCTTTAGACGCACCGAACAGCTGTTCGTGTGCTTCGGGGGCGGGGTGATCGGGAAAGCTCTGTCCAAGAAACGCCTGGCAGGCTGGTTCTGCGAGTGCATTGCACATGCCTATGGACAGGCAGGGAGAGCCTGCCCCACGGGGATTCGTGCGCACTCCACACGGGCTGTAGCTGTGTCAACAGCCTTATTCAACAGTGTGGAGGATTTATGCACAGCGGCGTCTTGGTCGACGCCAGGTCCCTTTATAAGGTTTTATCTCTTGGACATGTCTGGCTCTTTCTCCTCGTCTGTGCTTGCTGGGGCAACACAGGATTTGTAGGGGGGGGGGGGGTTGTGGGTCAGTTGGCATCTGACCCCCTCCCCGGACGTGATGCGCCTTCACCTTTCCTGGGCCCTCTGAGGGTCCCGGGATAGGCAAGGGGCGCGCTGGCCCGTTACGGGCGGAGGGGCTGCCCCCCCTCCTGCCGAGAGGCAGGGGGGGGGATAGCCCCCCCACATTTTTTGTCCTCTCACACTCTGCACGGGGTCAGTGCTTGAGTGTGAGGCATGGGCGCTGGCGCTCTCCCTGTTATCCTTAGGGATTCAGGAAGGCAGGTGCGTAGCAAGCCCATACGGGGCCGAGGGGGCTCTCCCCACCCGTCTATGGGCGGGGGGTCCCCCGGCACTGTTTGTTGAGCACACTTTCTGCGAGGTAAGCGCAGCAGGGTGTGCTCTGTCAGCCGCAGCCCAGATTTCTCCTCGGTCACAACCGGGTTAAGGGAGAGTGTGGGGCAGCAGCTGCTGACCAGAAAAGCCGGTCAGGGTCAGTAGGGTGGAATGGTGTTGGACGACAGTGCGCGTATACATCAGGGCTCCACCCACTGTACCCATAGAGTCCAGTAGAGGGCGGAGCCTGTGAGAGATATAACGGGGGGTTACGTATTTTAACCCTAGTTATATAAGCACAGGCGGAGCCCTCTACTCAGGGCACTGTCTGTTCTATTCCGCTCGCTGAAGAGAGGTATAGGATGATAGTCAGGAGGCGAGGCCTCCTTTTATACGGTGTGATGCGCGCGCATTCAGGTAGGCCCGCCCTGGGCCGGCTACGTCTATAGAAGTCTCAGTGGGAGAATGCACGCGGGATAAGGTAGTACCCATAGAGTCCAGTAGAGGGCTCCGCCTGTGCTTATATAACTAGGGTTACAATACGTAACCCCCCGTTTTAGACCATTTGCATAGGTATCACGACAACATCGTGTTTTAAGGCGAGGGATGCGTTTCCATGGAAACGGCACATGGTGAGATCTCAGATTTGGCGTAGAGCTGTTGAGGCATGGACCGGTGATATACAAGTGACATCGTGCTTCATGGCGAGTGGTCTGTCGCCATGGCAACGGCATTTGATGACACCCCATAATACGCTTAGATGCGTTGATGGCTGCATCGTTACCAAACTTGTGAAGTTTTGGGCCGTTTGGAGCATTTTCACTGAAGTTATGAGAAAACCGTGTTTGCATTGTGTTGCCATGGCAACGGCATTTGAAGAAACCCCATAATTGACGTAGAGCTGTTAAGGGCTGGACCGGTGATATACAAGCGAAGTTTGGGGGACGATCGGACCGTGTCCATTGGACTTACAGCGACATTGTGCTTCATGGCGAGTGGTCTGTCGCCATGGCAACGGCATTTGATGACACCCCATAATACGCTTAGATGCGTTGATGGCTGCATCGTTACCAAACCTGTCAATGTGACATCATCGTGTTCCATGACACAGGTGTTTATATTTGAGCTAACGACGACAGCTGTGTGTCACCAATAATGTATAAAATAGGTGGAACATGTTGAAGTCAGTATGAAGTCTCCATCAGACAGAAAAGAATAGGCTCAGACAGTCTGTTAAACTCCAGTGACCACGTCGTTAGCTCAAACACGAACACCTGTGTGTTATGACATCATCGTGTTCCATGACACAGGTGTTTATATTTGAGCTAACGAGGTGTGCAGAGATCAAAGGTTTCCATTGTTCTGAATGAGAGATAAACCTCTTACATGTGAACGTTTTGTCGAAGAACCGTAACAGATATCTGTGAAATTTCAAAACGGGAAGCATGTCAAGGAAGTTGAGTATCTGAAGGGTACATTTTTGTGTACTTTCGGGTTAATAACGTGGCCTTTTTGGCAGTTTAACTAAAGGTGTGCGGCTGCTGCTGTGAGGAAATATCAGCCTGAAATTACAATGGGTTTTAATGGAGACATGTTTAACGTTTTTGTCACTTCATGCCCTCAAGAGGCATTTTGTTTAATTATTTTTGCTTAATTATTTGTCATTTTTCAAGCTACGCGATGTTTTCCTACGTTTGTCATGAAAAATTATGTCTCAGGAATGTAGGGTTTGGGAATTATGGCAGTTTTAAAAAAAGATATGAAGGCAAATTTCAAGATTTGCTCCACTCTAGCTGTGACATCACGCACTCTAGTTAATGTTAAAATCTGAAGAAAACCTCTTTAACAAGGTCTGAACAATGTTTAATATCTCTAAAAGTAAAAATCAGATTTAAAAGTTGTGTTACACGAATAATGTCAGAAAGATGTGTAACATTTTAAAGTTGGAATGAGGTTTCTGAGTGAAAGTATGAATGAACAGTTAGCAGTTGAAGTCGCATGAAGATTGTTCAGGTCTGAAGATTTTCTCCATTGACTTCAATGGTTAAAAATGATGGGATGTATCTCTGGAATTATGAAAGTTATGAATGATAAAAGTAATAGCCTGCGATTCCCGACCGAGCTGAACGTTTTGATGTTTGAACGGAGTTTCTGCGATGTTGAATGTGGGAGGAGAAGAGGGCCAAAATAAGTCGGCGGAATAATAAACTTTTTGTCCGTAGCATAACATATAGTTGGAATGCTGTATCAGCATTCCCACTAAATTAGTCTGGCAACAATAGCTGGTTTAAATGATTTATTGGAGCTCGCAATGTTTTGAACAGACATCCCCAGTCAACTTGTTTTTCTTTTTGTAGTCCTCGCTGTTCGCGTCCGGATATCGCCATCGCAACCACAACCTCACACACTGGTACTGAATGTGCATCAAAGTCTTCCTACCGAGCCAAATATACCAAAAGATTTATGTAAACGACAGAAGAAGCGATCGAAATGTGTATTTCAGTCGAAGGCCACGCCCCCCACATCTGTGCCCCAGTTGATCGGGAAACCAGTTAATCCGGAACACCGGGCTTTTTACCTGCCGAGAGAATTCACATCTGTTGTGATTACAACAGTGTATATTCCGCCAGAAAACCGACAATAACACGGCACTTGATCAGCTGTTTGGGATTATCGACAAGACCGAGACTTCACGGCCAGAGGCGGCGTTCGTTGTGGCCGGGGATTTTAACACCGCTAACATGAAGAAGGTCCTGCCGAAATACTATCAACACATCAGCTGTCCGACGCGCGGGGGAAACATACTGGACCATGTTTATTCCCCTTTTCAACATGGATACAAGGCTCTCCCTCACCCTCCCTTCGGCAAATCAGACCACATCTCTCTGCTGCTGCTGCCTGCTTACAAGCAGAAACTTAAAAGGCATAGACCGGAAACAAGGATTGTACAGCGATGGAGTGAGGAGTCACCCCTAGATTCCACCGGGTCCGTCTGCATCGCGTCACGGCTGCGCCGCGGTTTTGGTCCGGCCTCCTCCGGCGTCATACCCTACCAGGCGCGTTTCAGAAGCATTTCAGAAGCGGAGCATCTTGCCTGCCGGCTCGCAGTTTTTGTTGATTTGGGCATATTTCCTGGACAGGCTACTTTGTACAGACAAAGTTAATACTAACTGTAATATTCCAGTTATAAACGACATGAATCAAAGATGTGTTGCTGTATTTTAGTGGTAAAAAAATGCATTCATCATCATAATTATTCTATATATATAATTTACACAGTGCCTGTAAACCGGAGGAGAACGCTGGCATTTCTCCTCCTACTTGAAAGACTACGGAGGGATAGGGTCTGCAAAATTAGTTTATTACTTCCTGCCTGGCGCCTCTGCAACGCCTTGCGTTGCGTCAAAAAATAGACTTGAATCCTATTTTGAGCGGAGCCCAGCGCAGAGACGCTTCTGGGACGCTTCTGAGCCGTAACGCGCCCGTAAACGCGGCCGTAACGCGGCCGTAACGCGGCCGTAACGCGGCCGTAACGCGACGCAGACGGACCCGGTGGAATCTAGGGGTCAGACTCAGCTCTGCAGCTCTGCTTCGAATCTACGGAGTGGAGTGTGTTTGAGGACAACAACATCAACACACACACGGACACTGTCATCTGTTACATTGGGAAATGCATCGATGTCGTGGTACCGAAGGTTTCTGTACGGACATTCCCAAATCAAAAGCCCTGGATAAACGGCGAGGTTCGTACCAAGCTGAAAGCGCGCACTATCGCGCACAGAGCTGGAGATTTGGAGGAGTACAGGAAATCTAAGTATGATCTCCGGAGAGCAATTAGCAGTGCAAAGAGACAGTACAAAGAGAAGGTGGAATCTGACTTCAAAGGCTGTAACACCCGGAACATGTGGGTGGGACTAAGGCAAGGCAAGGCAAGGCAAGTTTATTTATATAGCACCTTTCAACACAAGGCAATTCAAAGTGCTTTACAAAAATGGAAGACATTTTAAAAATGGCATTTAAAATCAGTCATTAAAAAGAAAAGATAATAAAATAGTTCACTAAGAACAATGACAGACTACAAAGGAGCAGCGGGGGGTGCTGCGGGAGTGTCTGCATGCGCATCTCTCCCAGATGAGCTGAATAGCTTTTTTGCACGTTTTGAGAGCAGCCAGGCTGTGGAGGTACAGAGGGACCAGGAGCTATCCTGCCCTTTTGTTTTAAACAGGGCAGATGTGTGCAAATCCTTTAAAAGGGTTAACCCACACAAGGCTCCTGGACCTGATGGCATCCCTGGCCATGTTCTCAGGGTGTGTGCAGTTCAGCTGGCAGAGGTGTTCACAGACATCTTCAACAGGTCCCTGCTGCAGTCTGTAGACCCCACATGCTTCAAACACTCCACCATCGTTCCTGTCCCCAAAAAAACAATAATCACCGCTATCATTATGAAGTGCTTTGAGCGGTTAGTCAAAACATTCATCACCTCCTCCCTCCCTGACTCTCTGGACCCCTGCAGTTTGCCTACGGAGCAAACAGGTCCACAGACGACGCCATAGCCCTCACCATCCACACTGCCCTCTCACACGTGGACCCGAGGAACAGGAACACATATGTGAGAATGCTGTTCATTGATTACAGTTCAGCACTCAATACCATTGTGCCCTCCAAGCTGGTCATCAAGCTCAGAGATCTCGGGCTCAACAGCGCCCTCTGTGATTGGATCCTGAACTTCCTGACGGGCAGACCCCAGGCAGTGCGGGTGGGAAACATCACATCCTCCACCCTGATTCTAAACACCGGTGCCCCTCAAGGCTGCGTGCTCAGCCCTCTCCTCTACTCCCTGTTCACTCACGACTGCGTGGCCACACACAGCTCCAACACCATCGTGAAGTTTGCTGATGACACGACCGTCATCGGCCTGATCACAGACGATGACGAGACGGCGTACAGAGAGGAGGTCGAAAACCTGACATCTTGGTGCCAGGATAACAACCTCCATCTCAACGTCAGCAAAACAAAGGAGCTGATTGTGGATTACAGGAAGCAGCAGAGAGAGGGACACGCCCCCATCGCCATCAATGGGACTGCGGTGGAGAGAGTCAGCAGCTTCAGGTTCCTTGGGGTCCACATCACTGAGGACCTGACATGGACCCTTCACACCACCACCATCACCAAGAAAGCTCGACAGCGGCTCTTCTTCCTCCGCAGGCTGAGGAGGTTCAACATGGATTCCAGGATACTCTGCAACTTCTACAGGTGCACCATAGAGAGTATCCTGACCTTCTACAGGTGCACCATAGAGAGGATCCTGACCTTCTACAGGTGCACCATAGAGAGGATCCTGACTGGCTTCATCACGGCCTGGTACGGCAGCTGCACCGACCTCAATCTTTACAGAGGGTGGTGAAAACTGCACAGCACATCACCAGGACGGAGCTGCCATCCATGGAGGACCTTTACTCCCAGCAGCTCAGGAAGAAATCCCTCAGGATTATGAAAGACCCCCATCACCCCAGCCACAAACTGTTCAGTCTGCTGCCGTCTGGCAGGCGTTACCGCAGCATTCTGACAAAAACAAACAGATTCAGAGACAGCTTCATCCCGCAGGCAATAAGACTGTTTAACAACTGAACTGCAGAAACAATTTCATAACATTCATCTGCTAATTAGTAATTATTTATCTATTATCTAATATATCATTCCAATAACTTGTATATAGACTCGTATTGCACTATCCCACTTTTTTTTTTACTCTTTTTCTTTTTGTATTACTTTTAATATAGTATATTTTAATATTGGTTAATATTGTCTGCTTATCTGTATTATTGTGTTGCACTGTTGGAGAAGCCTGTGACATAAGATTTTCAATGACATAATTACTCTGTAGCTATGTTAGTTTGACAATAAAGAACCTTGAACCTTGAACCTTGAATAGAGTGATTATTATAAACAGAAAATCCTTGTTTAGGAGTGATTGGCATGAGAAGGGTATTTTGTTTGTTAATGATTTACTAGATTGCAATGGTAAACTGCTAGATGTTTTGGCTTTTTCAACGAAATACAATATAACGTGTATAATAATTAAATTATTTCAAACAAAACATGATATTATTCAGATTTGTATTGTAACAATCATTTTATTACATCTATTAAAATATTGATATACGAAATATTTGTATTGGAATAGTTTTAGACGTAGTAATGCTGTAACATATTTCAGCCACAATGCCCCCCCTGCCCCCCACAATTCCCCCCCGCAAAATCCGCCTATGTTGGCAAGTATGTCTACGATGCTGGTTATCAACTGAAGTACCCCTCAATGCAGTGCGCAATGCCTCAATGAGCTCAATGTGGGCGGGAGCTCTACCTTTGAGGCACGTGACGTCCCGACTCCCGTGTTGTGTACTTACCCAGTCACAAAAGTAACATATTATATTTTATATTATTAATATATATATAATTCTGATGTCTGTGGTTATTTAAACATTCCCTGATAAACGTTATTTCAGCATCAATAAATGAGTGTTAATCCCAGTGTGTTTAGTGTACAACATCACATGTCATTTCACCTTCAATTCACGGTTTTCACAACGTTAGCCACATGCTAATGCTAACCGGAAATGAAGACCTTTCAGAATAAAAGTGTTATGTTAATAGTTAGTGTGAACTTCCGTTTTTTTCAGAATAAAACTGCTTTAAATTAAAACCCTGTATTTAATTTAAATTACGTCATATCAACATTGATTTTAATTTCTTACAGTAGGAGAGGTTTTGGGGTTTAGGTTTGGGAGGGAGGAAGGGAGATTAGGATTGGGATTACAAATCAGCCCGGGACTCTCGACCGGCCCACTTCGGTACCGCATACCGCATACATATTATCAACGGGGGGGGGGGGGGTGCTAGTGAGTTATCCGACCGGCCCACCTCGGTGCCACAAGTAAATACCGCGAGGAAATTGTCGACGGGGGGGGTGGGGGGTGCTAGTGACCAGTCCGCCCCTGGGTTAGGGTTAGGATGGGGGGAAGGGAAAGGTTAGATTGAAGGGAGGGAAGAGTACTGCTAACGGGAAACAGGATGCAACGCGTCATCTGTGAAGCTCCGCCCACGTTGAGCTCCCGCCCACATTGAGCTCATTGAGGCATTGCGCACTGCATTGAGGGGCTTCTCTATCAACTCGGTAAATCAACCCAGGGTTTCTCTGTCCGGCCGAGAGCGGGACGGGGTGAGCAACATTTGACCAATCACAAACAGGGACAAGCGTACTGGCAGCGCAGCGTCCTACTTCATGAATGAAAAGTAAACTATAATAACAGACAAATATGAAGAAGTTCAACTTTAAACATCCATGACTTAAACACTTAATCCAGGATAAAGCAGCTGCACCTGCAAGGTGAATACAGCTGGTACAAAAAAACCACCTAGTGTTTGAATGCGTACATTAACAGGTTTATGATATCACTGCCCCATCTAAGACACGAGTGGATCTGACTTTAATTAGCCTACATTTGACTCCAGTGTTTCGTCAACTTAATGTGTTGTTTAAAATAACACTTCTGCATACAGTATGTGACTATAAGTGTTGCACGGCCAGATACGGTCTAGGTACCATATATGTTCGGCCTACCAGATGTGTTCGGGGTCCGTTACGCTTACCAATGACGTCACGCATTGGCTGTACGGTAACCCAAGAGGGCATTTTACACGGTCAAATTCCGAATGTATTGAAACTCCAGACTCAACGTAAGAGTTTGAGCCTCTTCGGGGGGTGCTAACATTTAAACATACACTTCATTCTTTACTTTGCCCGTTATTATATGTAGAAGATATTACTTTTTTCTCCGTCATGTTGTTTCCATAGCAACAACTTCAAAATAAATAAATCTAAATAGATGTGTGTTCTACACACCAAATTACGTTATTTGAACACCCCTCTCGATCGTTTTACAAAAAACAATTAGTATGGCCCGCCCTAATACACCAACGCAGTTTTTAAAGATATACATTTTTCAACACAGAATCATTTACCAAATTACACCATATCCAATCATTTTACGAGTCAGAAAATGCTATCTGTTCATTGCAGTTATTGTTTATTGAATTAGATTACCATGAGCTCAACATAATTATGTAGAGTACAAGTCCACAGCCAAGAAAATGTTATTTGCATATCATTTTATTTATGAATATGGAATTATGGAATTCTAACACTGGAGTTTGTTATTATTTACTATAACTTTATTATAGTATTCGGGTACAGGCCTACTGTACCCGAATACTACAGCCCTACTGTACCCGAATATTCGTTCGTTGGAGTACTATTCGGGTTTCAATTTCGTTATTCGGATATTCGTTTTTTTTCAAATTGAATTTATTGAAATCTCCAATATCAACGTAAGAGCTTGTGCCTCTTCGGGGGGGTGCTAAGACTTAACCATAAACGTTATCGTTTACTTTCTCCGTCTTTATTATGTAGATATTACTTTTCTCCGTTAATCTCTGTCACGTTGTTTCCAAAGCAACAACAACTTCCTGTCATCTGCGCTAACTCTCCTTCAAAATAAAAGCATGTCCATAAATAGGAAGCCAAGCCAAATTACACTTAAGACCTATACAACTGCAACGAAAGTAACAAACACAATGCGATATCCTTTTCAATTTCAAAGAACACAAATTGGGTTACATTAACAAATAACTATAAAACAACAATACTGTAGAATAACAAAATGAATGCCGTGAATACACCGAAATACACGTGTTGAAGCAGTTCGCTGCTGATTACTACGCCCCCCCGCGCGGGCCGAATATTCGAATATTCGCTGCTGATTACTACCGAATATCCGGAGCCCGAAAAATGGTATTCGGGACAGCCCTAGATCATTCTGCTTCAGTTTGTGGGCTACAGCCAGTTTATGGTAGCAGCACGTTAACAGCTTCATCCTTTGATCAGACCCCCGGTATACCCTAGTCAGCGCCCCTAGTTACACCAATCAGCGTGCGATTACCATACAGCCAATCACAATGCGTGACGTCATTGGTAAGCGACGGACCCCGAACACATATGGTAGGGCGAACACATATGGTACTGACAACAGCTCGAGAAGCTGACTCAGGGTGTTTCTCAATGTCGAGTACGCTTGCTTGGTAGCACATGTCTGCCGAGCATCTTGCTTCAGAAGCGAGTCAAGAATACTTCCTGACATTCGGAAAACAAAGAGAGGAACACGCTAGCAAGTGTGCAGGTGTGCGTCATATGAGAGGCCCCGCCTTACATCTTCCGCCACAGATTTGGGGAAATTGGTCCGTGCGCAAAGCATTGTGGGGATTTTAAGACCGCGAAGTCTACTCATGTGCACACTCGATATTTCTCCAAACGGAGTACGCCGGGCTCGGTAGATTTCCAAGTATGCTGGAGATTGGAACAGTACTTCGGCGGCACTCGATGACGTAGTATGCTTGAAATAGTGGCTCTGAAGCAGCTTTACTCGCGATTGAGAAACACCCTGTGATCAATGAGGCGAGTAGACACAGCTGACAGCCGCCGTGAAACTCGAGCGATTATTCGCATCGCGTCCGGTGTGAACGCACCATTATTACAAGTATTATATAATTACAAAATAAAATCGCCACTCTCAGTACAGCGCCACTTTCCGAACAGGAAATGCACGCAAATACAATCTTTTATATTATTATTATTAATAATATATATATAAATAAAGACATCTTGTATTTTAGTTACACCCGCTATTGATTAATTTAGTCAACATTGGACCTTGATACCGTCCACATAGCTATAGTGAAATAATATAATCGAAAATATTAAGCCTCTTTGATTTAATAATCGGAGCTGAAACCTCTCTGCCATCTCATATAACACACACTTCCTTATTTATCTTTGAATAATAATGACGTAAAAATAAAGACGACTATACCACGGTCCTTCGGTCCTGAGATTAGCGCCTGCAGGCAGGCTCCATGGACCTGTCAGCTCCGGACAGCGCAAAATGCGTACATGAAGCGCTACGTCATGAATGCAAGAAATCTACCCTCGTGGGGGCGTGCTCATGTGATTGGCTTAGAATTGAGGAGACATCTGATTTGGATAGAAAAAATTACAAGTACGAATCGGGTCACCGTCCGGGGAGTCTCAAAAAACCCCACACACGAATGCACAGCGATCCATGCACAGAAAGCGGTTTGTGTTTGTAGGTGCAGCGGTTTTAAACGGAAAACAAATATGTGAGGATCAAAAATACATATGTAAAACTTTTTGCTGTATTTGGATTTTATTTACATGTATATGAAACGGAACACATTTGTGTGAAAAAAAACACAAGTGTGGATCCGGAAATACAAGTGTGACTCCTTTTGTGGATCATGAAATACAAGTGTGACTCCTTCTGTGTGCATGTGTGCATTATGAGACTGTTCTGAGCCCATATTTCAGAGACAGTGAATACATCTCTCATACCTGATTTGCTGTTAAAACCTGAAATCAACTTTACAGAATGCAACACATGGCCTAATATTATGATGTAAACTCATATTATAATTTTGTAGGTCAACTACAAAAGAGTTTTTAAATGGGACAGTGTTGTCTCTTACTAGGGATTTGTTTTTGTTTTTGTTTAAATATATTAAATCAGAATTTTTAGCAGGTAAGAAACCAAATCAAGACAAGAAGACAGGACAGGTGTTAACAGTACTAGTTGTACTGTAGTACTGTGTGAGTACCTCGAGTATCTGGTCTCCTGCCCACAGCCGTGCGTCTCTGGCTGCTGCTCCTTCTCCATAAACCTCATGGATCACTATGGCGTCCTAATTGAGAGACCGAGAGGAACTATGAGAGAGAGCTAAATGTTGATGTAAAACTCAGGTGATATTCAAAATGTGCTTTCATGTTCAGACTCAAACCAACAGTGATTATATCTGCTACAGTAACAAGAACTGTGTGTATCAAAGCTTGATGAATATTCTTCTTCTGTGCCATAGAGCACACTTTTTGGCCCAAAACTATTAAAAACACACGAAAGAGCTACACTGTGTGACGTATCCTTCTTTCTCATGGACACACACTGTACTTTGTTCTGGCTCAAACCCACACACACTGTCCTGCTGCCACAAATACTCAGCAGAGCACCAAATATGGATTCATCCGTCGCTGAAAATAGTCCCTAACAAATGCACAATTTCTAGTGTTTGGTTTAATAAAAACTTCAGTGAGCAGCTGTTTTTAAGTAAATAAGTAAACATCACTATAGAAGTGTGTGTGTGTGTGTGTGTGTGTGTGTGTGTGTGTGTGTGTGTGTGTGTGTGTGTGTGTGTGTGTGTGTGTGTGTGTGTGTGTGTGTGTGTGTGCGCGTGTGTGTGTGTGTGTTACCAGCTGGGTGTCTCTTCCTCCCACTATACTGAGTCCAAGTCCTGATCTTCCTTTACAGAT
Source organism: Trematomus bernacchii (assembly GCF_902827165.1). NCBI lineage: Eukaryota > Metazoa > Chordata > Actinopteri > Perciformes > Nototheniidae > Trematomus > Trematomus bernacchii. Next base: position 2,099,135 of record NW_022987709.1, read on the forward strand.
CTCCAGCAGCATCTCCTGACCAGGGACCACCGCACAGCATGATGGGTCTGAGGAGGAAAATATTTGTTATCATATTCTCCTGTTTTTGTTTTGTATTCACTGTAGATTTAGATTTGTACCTTTATATTCGGTCTGGCGTGTAAATAACAACATTTTCCCCAAAGGTTTTTTCCACTCAAAAGAATAATATCACGGTAACTGAGATGTCATCTCACTGTTAAAGTCAATCTGAAAAACCTTTATTTAGTTAAGCTGAAGACTGGGACAGTTGATTTCCATGGAAACCAGCTCAACATTCACTGACTGAGCTTCCAGGAAGAAGTGTTCTGATCTTTAGCTTCAAGGTATATCTACAAATATCCTCAGCATTTTGACTGAGACCTGTGTCCCTATTCTATAGCACATATTAAAAATACTGTATATACTGTGTTTTACTGTATATACAGTACACTATAAAGTATAGTCTTTATAATATACTGGGTTTCAGTTATTATACAAGATATCCAAAAACGTTAAAGATTCATTCAAACAGGAAATGATCATGTATTGTTGTTATTTATCTGCAACAACTTCTACTATAGAGAGGCGAAGTCCCTCCCCTTCCGGTGGGACTCATGGGACCTTATTTCGGAAAAAGTTTGTATTGAAGTCAATGGAGAGAAAAAGATTATCTTTCGATCCCGTTTGAATTGTGCCATGAATTACACATATCATGTTTGTCAATCTTAAAAAATAATTTCCATGTCAAAAAAGTCACAGTTTGTCGTAAAACTGTTGAAATATAAGACTATGAAAAATACGCAACTAGAAAGACTACAAATCCCAGAATCCCGGTCCCGCATGCTGGCTCTTACGGAACGACTAACTCCCCTTGTGTGTATGTACAGCTCTCAACATGCCCAGACTTGGAGTGATTTTCACCTCTTTTAATACTTTCCGCCTCATTCTGAAAGAAAGAAGTGAAATGTACCAACGTGACGGCCGTCTTGGTGTGTGGTGCGAGACGGGAGAGGTAGTTCATTGAGAGGTTTCACACAAAAAAAGTGTTACTTCACATTTTTACGACACATTTTTATTCTTTTGACTTGTAAAATTATCTTTTAAATTGACAAACATCATAATTCGTGGCTCAATTCAAACGGGATCGAAAGATAATCTTTCTCTCCCCATTGACTTCAATGCATACTTTTTCCGAAATAAGGTCCCATGGAGGTCCCCCGGAAAGGGAGGGACTTCGCCTCTCTATAGAAGTAGGTGCACTGTAAAAACTTTCACCGTGAATTCACAATAAATACTTGGCCAATTTTTGCATGACTTTCACAGTAAGATTCACAGCAATTTACTGTGATTGTCTTCACAGTAATGTATTGTAATTTCACACTCATGATATTACAATACATTGCTGTGAATGTCTTCACAGCAATGTATTGTAATTTCACACCCATGATATTACAATACATTGCTGTGAATGTCTTCACAACAATGTATTGTAATTTCACACCCATGATATTACAATACATTGCTGTGAATGTCTTCACAGCAATGTATTGTAATTTCACACCCATGATATTACAATACATTGCTGTGAATGTCTTCACAGCAATGTATTGTAATTTCACACCCATGATATTACAATGCATTGTTGTAAAGGTAAAACTGTATACTGTAACTTCACAGCTTCAATGACTAAGGAATTACTGTGATATTACAGTATGTTACTGGGGAATTACATCATTTTGTTGTACATGCATTACAACAAGGGCCTGTACTTTTACATTTCTATTGTGAAAGCAATGCAGGAGTTGCCAGTAATTTACTGTGAATGTACAATGTGTACTGTGAAAGTAATGCAAAAGAGTTGCCAGTAATTTACTGTGAATGTACAATGTGTACTGTGAAAGTAATGCAAAAGAGTTGCCAGTAATTTACTGTGAATGTACAATGTGTACTGTGAAAGTAATGCAGATGAGTAGCCAGCAATTTACTGTCAATTTACAATGATAGACGTGCATAACTGTACTCCCCAGCTCCGGTCCTTCCTGGAGGAAGCTCATACAATGGTTTCCTGTCAAATACTATTGGATGACATGACTAATCACGTCATCCACATACAGCAAGCAAAAATGCACAAAAAGCATCTCACCCGTGAGTCCAGTTGGGTCAAATCAAATAGGCTACACTGTAAAAAAGAAAACTGCCAAACAAAAACCCTTAAATTAAAGTAAAATACTTTCACTGAAATAAAGTGCTAAAGCAATTAATAAACAGGAATTGTCCTTAAAGATTTTACAGGAAAACATTGTAGTGTTACAGATGTTTCCTCTCTTTTCAAAATCCATTGTCTTAAAATGTTACATTCAAATACCTTAAATAAAGTTCTGATGAGAAAAACTGTTTTTTACATTTTTTTTATTAGATTTTTATGATCAAACACAAAAGTAAATGCAGAACCTAAAGTTCTACAGGTAGAATACTGTTATTTTACAGCTTTTTTCTAACATTTTCCAATCAAAGACGTTCAATAAAAAGACAGCACAAAATGTTCTGTAGGGAACAATTACTATAAAAATGTTAAAACTTAAAATATAAAAATATTTGTAGAATTATACAACCATTAATGAATACAGCATTTAATATTTAAACATCTACTTATAAACAGTATAAACAAAAAGTAAGTTTAATTTTTTAAGATTACTTTGAAACATTCTCAACTGAAATAACAGAAATTACAAAATGGAGACATATGTTCACATTGTCCATTTGAAGGAGCAGTGTGCAGGATTTAGTACGTCTAACAATGGTAGGTTCCAACCAATGGATAACTTGTTCACTCACCCTCCTATCCCAAGTTTGTAGGAGAATGTATATTGGCTGCAAAAAACTTGAGGCCCAATCATGTTTCCTCTGTCCATTCTGCGCTACTGTAGATGTGGCAGTGCAACCTAGAGGACAAAAAGACAACAATTAGTAAACCATAATGATGAATGTTATTATCAGCAGCTGCCAATAGATCCCCCATCTTGTATGATGGACCTTTGAAGCAGGGTTGGAAACTTAAACACACTATTGATTGTAAAAACAGTTCTTGATGGCATCCCAAGGGAATTGATCAAATGCTAAACCCCTTCCAGAAAAAACAACTTTCTAATACCTTAGAAACTACAACTAGGCGCTGGCACGAATGCAGTGCTTCAGCTTCCTACCACTTTAAAGCTGTGTGGATGTGGCTCTATGAAGAGTTGTTCATATTTTTCTCATTCATTTCATAAGTTTAGAAGCGGGGAACATAGTCTAACAACAGTTAGCTTTTGTTAATGTTACCTTGAGGCAAACTTGTGAGACTTGTTTCTGAAATCCCTTTCTCTTAAAGTGAATAAATAAAAAAACCCTTACCCTAAAACTAACCACTGGATTGCTTGTCTACCATGACCTAGTCCATAAATGAGGGTAAGGGTGGGAACAATCAAACGCACTCTCGCAGGCACTGCGTGTTAGCGAAGTACAACTGGGATTTCGAAGAGGAAGATATGCTTTGTCAATTCTTAATAAAAAAGCAAAAGTAACAAATTGAGCACTTGAGTTTTCATTAGCAGCGCTTAGCTACAGCTGCGGAACTTCGGTCAATACCGCTAACAGTCTATTTCCTTAAAATGGTACATATCGCTGAATCTATATTTTCATCTTCAGTTGATGAAATCTGCATAATGTCCCTGTACAATAAGATTCGAGCATTTTGTAATCCAGTGAGGAAATTCAAGACCAGTAAATATTGATTGATTAAACAACACTGAATACAATTGTAGGGTTTTCTTCAAACTCAGACTCTCTGCTGCGGCTGTACCTCAAAAGACAAAACAATTGTCTGATACGGTGGCCCGGAAGTGCAAGACACCACAGCATTTCAGAAAACACCACAGCATTTCAGAAAACACAACAGCATTTCAGAAAACACCACAGCATTTCAGAAAACGCAACAGCATTTCAGAAAACACAACAGCATTTCAGAAAACACCACAGCATTTCAGAAAACACAACAGCATTTCAGAAAACACCACAGCATTTCAGAAAACGCAACAGCATTTCAGAAACACAACAGCATTTCACAAAACGCTGCAGCATTTCACAAAACACAACAGCATTTCAGAAAACGCTACACCATTTCAGAAAACACAACAGCATTTCAGAAAACGCTACACCATTTCAGAAAACACAACAGCATTTCAGAAAACGCTACACCATTTCAGAAAACACAACAGCATTTCACAAAACGCTGCAGCATTTCACAAAACACAACAGCATTTCAGAAAACACAACAGCATTTCAGAAAGCACAACAGCATTTCACATTGGACGGAAAGGGTATTCCTTTAGGGAGAACACTTCTTGTTTGTGATTGGACAGAGCCAGCCAGAGAAGCACTGCTGTGATTGGTTGTTTTTGCTGCCAGTCAAGAAATGACGCTTCGTGATCGGTCAGCACCCGACAGCCAACATGTCCCAACACATCAACCGTTAGCTGTTAGCACACACTCAGAGCTCACAGCTCCTCATATCTGTTCAGAAACTGGACAAAAGTTAAACAAGTACAAACCACAGACTGTCTGTGTCATGGCGAATACAGTCGCTGCTTTATTTATGTCTGTATGACGTTGTTGTGAGTGTGGACGGAGCAGCTACAGGTTAGTTTAGCCTGATGGATCCGATTCCATTCAGAAAACACGCATTTTAAAAGCTTTTCGCCTGCCGTCTTGTCTGCAGACTTGTCAAAGCATTAATTCATGGTTTTTACTAACCGGTATCAGTATGTAGTTACTTCGGCATCACTTTGAAACGTGTATTACAATTAAATCACGGTCAATATGTTCATTTTGTTGTCGAGTTTCACCGCAGCTGTCAGTGTTTACTCCTGTCATTCAAACAAGACGTGCTGGAGAGGGGGCGGATCGATCAGGCTAAACTAACCTGTAGCTGCTCCGTCCACACTCACAACAGCGTCATACAGACATAAATAAAGCAGCGACTGTATTCGCCATGACATAGACAGTCTGTGGTTTGTACTTGTTTAACTTTTGTCCCGTTTCTGAACAGATATGAGGAGCTGTGAGCTCTGAGTGTGTGCAAATAGCTAACGGCTGATGTGTTGGGACATGTTGCGCTCGGGTGCTGACCAATCACGAAGTGTCATTTCTTGGACTGGCAGCAAAAACAACCATCACAGCAGTGCTTCTCTGGCTGGCTCTGTCCAATCACAAACAAGAAGTGTTCTCCCTAAAGGAATACCCTTTCTGTCCAATGTGAAATGCTGTTGTGTTTTCTGAAATGCTGTTGTGTTTTCTGAAATGCTGCGGCGTTTTGTGAAATGCTGTTGTGTTTTCTGAAATGCTGTTGTGTTTTCTGAAATGCTGTTGTGTTTTCTGAAATGCTGTAGCGTTTTCTGAAATGCTGCGGTGTTTTCTGAAATGCTGTGGTGTCTTGCACTTCCGGGCCACCGTAGTGTGATGATCTTTGTTGAAAAAGGTCTGATTGTCCTGTACATGTACAATGTGGGGTATTTTTAAATACTTTACTAAACCACATTGAATATTATGTTAGACACAAGTTATTACTCACATATCAAAGTCTTTTCATCTGCAAGATGGAAGAATAGCTGGGTGCTGCCTGGAGAAACTGATGAGGAACACAGGCTGGCGTCAGCAGCTTTCCACACAGCCATCACATCTTCTCTTCCATAGTCTTTACTGTCCACTGGTGCTCTGTCAAAAGAGTGAACATCACAGCTGTCATGTTAACCCTTTGTTACACAACATACAACCAACATGCGTCAAAAGTGACCCGAATTAGTTTTAATTGTAAATATCTTTGCAATAAATTATTTTAATCATTCAGGATTCCAGGTATTCCTCAATTAACCTGTTTTGGATCAACACCAAATTTTAATTTTTCCTTTCTTACTTTTTGAATACAAATCATGTTTGTATCACTACACTTCACAACATGGGTAAAAAGATGATCCGTATTATTTTGCTATGTTATTTCATGCATGGCTGAGTGTTTCTTTACTATACATTTTCAAATCTATTCCTTTAGTCATTAATATTCAAAGTATTAATTAAATGCCTTGTTTTTGATTACCACAAATCATTATTTTCATTCTCCCGTTCTTAAATGATGAACTAAAATAGTTTAGGCCAAGTGTGATAAAAATGCAAAAAAAAATACATACTATAATTTTAGCAGTGATTTGGACCAAGCATGTAGGATGTAGTAATACAAAAACTATTTTAGTTCACAGTGTGTAGTAGTTCACTACTGCTGTGAAATCCTTGCAATGTTTAACAATGTTGTTGTGATATTACAGAGGATTTCGATTGCAGTATTTTATTGTGAAATAATAGTTAAATGCTGTGAAATCCAAGGATACAGTCCTTTTACATTATTGTTACATGTAAAAAAATACATACTATAATTTTAGCAGTGATTTGGACCAAGCATGTATGATGTAGTAATACAAAAACTATTTTAGTTTACAGTGTGACATTAGCTAGTCATGTTAGCTTGTAATATATAGAGACAATATTTCTCTGTAATATGATACTCTTAAATGCTGTGAAATCCTTGCAATGTTTACAATGTGTTGTGATATGACAGAGGATTTTGATTGGCAGTATTTTATTGTGAAATAATAGTTAAATGCTGTGAAATCCAAGGATACAGTTCCTTTTACATGTAAAAAAAATGACATACTATATTTTAAGCAGTGATTTGGACCCAAGCAGGTTATGATGTAGTAATAACAAAAACCTATTTTGAAGTTCACAGTGGTGACATTAGCTAGTCATGTTAGCTTGTAAATATATAGAGCAGGAGCTAACTAGCCAAGTTAGCTAAACGTTAGCGGTTTAGCTCGTTTATGCTAATGGCTAGCTGTAACTAGAACATAACTATAAACTATAACTGAACATTAACTAACTGGATACCACTGTAAGAAAGCTTGTGAAGACTTTACAATAAACTTGGCGACAACACGTGACACCCGCGCATGCTGTTATATGTGGTAATTATCTAGCCCGTGTTGGAGACGAGAGGGTGGCGCAGCAGCATTGCAATAAGCTGTAAACTAATGTTAGCTGCCACCTGTTAAGGCCCGGGCGCAACATCTTGCAAGAAACAGCATCTCAGGGCTTCTTAACATTTAACAACCTATTAATCATAACGGGAAGAAACTCAGCTAACCAGAAGAAGAAACATAACCTTAAATAAAAAATAAAACATTCACAAATTAAGGATATTCTAAATACATGTTTAACTCCATTACAGTCGCAGGACTCACCAGATCTCAAGTCTTCTGTTCTTTGTTGACGACGTCCCGATGCTCATATTTAACGTGTAGATGTAAAACGATCCCGATATTAATCCATAAACTCCTGCAGCAGAAATACAGGAGACCCGCTCAAACTGACGTGGATGTTTCAAATGTGAACGACAGGCGCAGACAGTTCTCATTGGCAGGTTTCTTCGATGACGTTTATATTAACCAATCAGGAGTGTTGTGGATTCATTCCAAACATGCCTGACTTGTCTGCCGTGTTATGGCTGAATTCCATTTCAAGTGCCGTAGTTCTGGCTGTCGGCCAGAATCCGAAAACCATACATTATACTGCATGTAAGACTATAACTAACCCTTATTACTGTATATTGACCAATGGGAAAAAAAACACAGCAACATAACACATAAATAAAATAAGGATAACTGTGACTTATTGTTGAGTAAATAACAGTGTGTGTTTTAAACCTTGGTCCTCCCTGCAGAGATTTCTCCACTTTCTATGATTTTTTTTTTTTTTTTAATGATATTGTCAACTGTAGATGTTTACAATATAGTAAGTTAGGAATTTCATGAAAACATATTTATTTTTACTTTTGTTTCAACATTGGATATTTTGTGTTTGTGGTGGATTCAATCGAATATTGAGAAAATTATTTATGTAAAAATGTTTGACACTTTTTTTTTACAGTTTCATGTGTAGGTACCTTAAAATTACAAAGAAATATCTTAAAGTCTTATAATAGTAATACACTTTTATATTACGAGGAGTTACATATTTAATTGCAGATAATAATTTAAATTTTACATACATCTGCATGTATTTTCTGAAAGTGCAAAAATACTGTAAATATGATATAGTAAATTGACTTTAAAAAAAAAATGAAATAAATGTTATTTGTTGTTGTCAAAATACTTAAAATAATGTTTTGGGTTGTTAATTTATAGTTCATATCTATAATTTTACGGGATTTTGCAAGTTATTTAAAAATACATAATTACTATAAAAAAATAATTATTTCCTGTAAAATTAGGATATTTTTTTACAGTGTATAGAATGTCTCAGTTCAAATCTTCCAGACGGTTTGAGAAGTAGGCTATGCTGCAGGACACACGCCGGTTAGAATAGTCTATTCTGCACATGTGCAATGCTGCACAATTCAAATTTTACAGTAATGGGTTGTGCTATTACAGATGATTTTGAGTACAGTGCTTTACTGTGAAATAATAGTTAAATAATGTCAAATCCAATTTTACTGTAGTTTTATAGATATTTTGTTGTGATATTACAGGGGCTTTTTATTACAATATTTCTCTGTAATATGATACTCTTAAATGCTGTGAAATCCTTGCAATGTTTACAATGTTGTTGTGATATTACAGGGGCTTTTTATTACAATATTTCTCTGTAATATGATACTCTTAAATGCTGTGAAATCCTTGCAATGTTTACAATATTGTTGTGATATTACAGGGGCTTTTTATTACAATATTTCTCTGTAATATGATACTCTTAAATGCTGTGAAATCCTTGCAATGTTTACAATGTTGTTGTGATATTACAGGGGCTTTTTATTACAATATTTCTCTGTAATATGATACTCTTAAATGCTGTGAAATCCTTGCAATGTTTACAATGTTGTTGTGATATTACAGGGGCTTTTTATTACAATATTTCTCTGTAATATGATTATTAAATGCTGTGAAATCCTTGCAATGTTTACAATGTTGTTGTGATATTACAGAGGATTTTGATTGCAGTATCTTATTGTGAAATAATAGTTAAATGCTGTGAAATCCAAGGATACAGTCCTTTTTACATGTATTTGTTGGGATATTACAGGGGGCCTTAATTACAATATGTCACTGTAAAATAATACTGTTAAATGTTGTGAAATGCTGGTAAATGTTTACAGTGCA